>NC_057398.1:49506314-49839345 GCF_019320065.1 Cervus canadensis | reverse complement strand
TGGGCTGCTTTTCTGGGCGCCTGAAATCCTCAGCTATCAGAATTTGTTTTGTGAAGTTTGCTCAGCATTCAATTGTTCTTTCGATGAATTTGTAGGGGAGAAAGTGGTCTCCCCGTCCTATTCCTCCGCCATCTTGGCTCCTCCTCCTCAAAGGCTGAACTCGGAGGAGTCCCTGACAATCACTGTGGGGGACAACACAGGCAGAAACCTCACAGATTGTTGAGAAAAGGACCTTTAAAAAAAAAAAGAAGGGCAGAAAGAAGATGCTGGGAAGCTAGGTAGTCAAATAAAGGTCTTTGAGGAGACTACAGACGGATGACAGGCTTACAGAATGCACAGCTCAAAGTATAATTGCCAACTGGCTGTGACAAACTTTTGTCCTCACCAGACCCTGGACTCTGAAGCTAGCTCTCATTATAATCCGGAAGCCCAGTGGATGGATGTGGGAACATCATTGCTCTCTATTCCCTCTATTCCGCAATTTTGCTTATGCTGCAAGTAAGAAAGCAAAAGCCTTCAGAAAATCAATCTGGGGACTTCCCTGGTGGTCTAGTGGTTAGCAATCTGCCTTGCAATACAGGGGATGTGGGTTCCATCCCTGGTTGGGGAACTAAGATCCCACACGCCACACTACGAGCTCACGCGCTCTCGAGCCCGTGTCACAACTAGAGTCCCTGGTGCTGCAATGAAAGAGCCACATGATGCCAAGGAAGGCCCTACGGAGTCAAATGAATTATTAAACAGAACAAAACAAAAAAACATGAGGAGGTGCTGCCTTTCCAAGTGACTCCTTCAACTGAAAAAAAAAAAAAAATCAATCTGTCCAACACGAAGAATTAGAGAAAATATTTGCGTATCATTTTATCTGTGAAAGGACTGATACCCAAAATATATATTATAAAGAATGTCTACAACACAGCAACAAAAAATCAAACAACCCAGTTTAAAAAGTGGGCAAGAGACATGAACAGACGTTTATCCAAAGAAGACATACATGGGTAAACCTTAAAGACAGATATTATGCTAACTGAAGTAAATCATAAACAAAAAGGACAAATATTGCATGATTCTACTTATATGAAGTACACAGGAGAGTCAAATTCATAGAGAAGGTAAAACAGTGATTACCAGGGGCTGGGGCAGAGAAGAAATGGGAGTTACTGTTTAATGGGAATGCAGTTTCAGTTTGGGATAATAAAAAATTTCTAGAGATGGACACTGGTGATGGTTTCACAACCCATGAATATACTTAATGCCGCTGAAATGTACACATAAGAATGGTTAATATGGGAATTCCCTGGTGGTGCAGTTGATATGAACCCACCTGCCAATGCAGGGACACAGTTCAATCCCTGGTTTGGGGGATTCCACGTATTTTCTAGGTTTACCATTCTTTGTTTTTTGGCCATGAGCACAACATGTGGGATCGTAGTTCCCTGACCTCATGCACCGGCAGGGCGGAGCCTTAACCCACTGGACCAGCAGGAAAGTCCCAATTCACCATTCTTAAGTTGTAGAAATGCATTAACAATGAGAAAAATAGTAACTTTCCTCGAGCCCATCTCAGAGCTATTACAAAGCACCTGAATAACCTGAATTCAAAGGGGTAAGAAACCCATCCACGCTGAGAAGGGCTGTACTGAGCACGCTACGTTATGCTGAGCATGGAAGAAAAAGGTGGGTGCCACTGGAGATAAGGAAGAACTAAAATTTAACAAGATTTTAAAAGCCAAGTGTGGGTGAGTGTATCAGTTATGACAGTCGGGAGGACCAGAAAAGAACTCACACTCATGTGCAAACTGTTTTCTAGGCTGGGTGTCCAAAGGTACAGAGCAAGAGAGAGCCACCCTTGGCAGCACATGCATGCCGTAAGGATTGACAGCTCTAGGGGGAACAGATGTGAAAACCCACCTCCTTTGAAGGAAAGCTTTCCTGCACAGCCCAGGCAAAAAGCTATTCCAAAGCTACTAGGGAGGACATGAAGTATACCGCTGTGATGTTTTTACACTGTACATGAAGTGTATAATATATCCAAAAGTAGACTGTGATATAGTAAAGACATATGTTATGAACCCTGGCACAAACACTAAATAAATCAAAAAAGCTAAATATAAATAAGTCAACACGAAAATTCCCAAAAAGGCAGCAAAATCATCCAAAGAAAAGATGCAACAAAGAGAAAATAGCAAGATTATAGATGTAAATACAACTCTACCAACAACAATTAAGTGTAAATTGCCTAAACACTCCCATTAAGAGCAAATGATCAGAGTGGATTAAAAAAAATCCATCTATATGCTATCAACAAGAAACCCACTTTAAAGACATAGACAGGTTAAAAGTAAAAACATGGAGTAAGATATATCCTGTAGACATTGAAAGAAAGCATTAAGTGGTAGTACCAATACCAGATGAAACAGATTTTAGGACAAGGAATGTAACTTAGGCATGAAGACATGAATAATTAAAAAAGAGGTCAATCAATCTAAATCTATCCAGACATAACAATCATAAATGTGGATACCCAAAAACAGAGCTTCAAAATACATAATCTAAAAATTGATTAAAAAAAAAAGATTCAAAATAGACAAACTAAGAATTTAGTTAGTTTCAACACTCCTTTGTTGGTAATTGATAGATCAAGTGTGCATAAAATCAGTGAGGATAGAGAAGACCTTAACGCCAGTATCATGGAGAAGGAAATGTCAACCCACTCCAGTATTCTTGCCTGGAAAATCCCATGGATGGAGGAGCCTGGAGGGCTACAGTCCATGGGGTGGTGAAAGAGTCGGACACTTTAGCAACTCAACACTACCACCACTACCAAGCTACCAGACCGGCTTGACATTTACAAAACCTTCTACCCAACAACAGTAGACTACACATTCTATTTAAGTGGAACGTGGAACATCTACCAAGAGAGACTATTTTGGGATCTAAAATAAGTCTCAATAAAAAGGACTGAAATATACAAAACATGTTCTTTGGCTACATGGAATTAAACTAGAAATCAACAACAGAAAACATCTGGGAAATTCCCAAATATCAGAAAATGAAACAAAGCACTTTAAAATATTAATAACATATATCAAAAGAAGACATCACAAAGGAAATGAGAAAATATTTTAAATAAATGCAAAAAATTCTTCCAATATATCAAATTTATAGAATGTAGATAAAGCAACATTTGGAGGAAAACTCATAGCTTCAAATGATTAGATAAAGAAGATCTCCAATTGAAAACCTAAGCTTTAAAAAAAACAAAACTAAGCTACCTTAAGAAATTGGGGGGTTGTGTGTGGAAACAAATTAAACCCAAAACAAGCCAAAGGAAAGAAGTAATAATAAGAGGTAAAATCAATTACATTTAAAAAAATCAATGAAACCAATAGCTGATTCTTGAGAACCTGAATAGCTCTCTCTATATATCAAAGAAATCAAATTCACAGTTAAAAAAGAAAAAAGAAAATTCAAGACCAAGATAGCTTCTCTGGAGAATTCCACTAACATTTAAGAAAGAAATAACAATCCTCACACATTCTTCCAGAAGAGAGACGAGAGTATACTTCCCAACTCATTTTAGGAGGCCTCCATTACTCTTGATACCAAAACCAGACAACAGTATCATCAGAAAACAAAGCTACTTTTCAATATTCCTCATAAACATAGAAATAATTTTAGCAAATTGAATCTAGCAATATATTTAAAAAGGTCATTACCAAGTGGGGTTTATCCTGGAAATGCAGCAGAGTTGGTTCAATATTCAAAAAGCAATCAATATAATTCACTGTATCAACAGGCCAATAAAGAAAAGTCAGGTACAGCTCATCTCCATAGATGAAGAAACACATTTGGCAATATTCAACATATAAGCTCTCAGCAAACCAACAGAAGAGGACTTTCTCAACTTGATAAAGAAAAACCTATGGCTATCATAATCTTAAATGGTTAAAAACTAAGTGTCTTCTCTTTAAGATGGAGTCAAGAAAGATGTCTCACTCTTACCACTCCATTTAAAAGGAGTGTTCTGCAGGGTGTTGAGCTGTTTAGACAGTGTGCACCCCGAGAAGTGAGGGTGGAACTGCCGACCTCCTTTCTTGGGAACTACACTCAGCATCTCAGCATCAAGCTATCATACTGAGCATCTCGACTTTATCTTGATTTATTTTGTACAGCTGTTAGCAAGGTATGTCCTAATGTAACTGCTTCTTTACTTTTATGCACTTCAGCTTACGAAAGGTCTCGGAGGAATGCTCTACCTTCAGTGGAAAAACCTGGATGTGATCAACGAATTTTTTTTTTTTTTTTGGCGTCAACTGATTTTTGACAAAGATGCCAAAACAATTCAAAAGAGGAAAACAATAAGTGGACATTTATGTGCAAAAACAAAACAAAAATTATTACCTTACATTATGTACAAAAACCAACTTGAAATTCATCATAAAGTTAAAATGTAAAACCTAAACTATAAAACTTCCAAAGAAAATACAGCAGGAAAAACTTGAGTTAGGCCAAGATTTCTTAGGACACAGAAACCATAAAAGAAAAAAACTGATGGAGAAGGAAATGGCAGCCCACTCCAGTGTTCTTGCCTGGAGAATCCCAGGGATGGGGTCACACAGAGTTGGACACGACTGAAGTGACTTAGCAGTAGCAGCAGTAAGATTAAGGCCACTTTTGCCTAGGATGAGTACTATGGTCCCTGGTGGAATGGGGCCTCAGATCCCAGTAGGGATTGCTAAACGAGGATCCGATTCACTCATCTGAACAGTTACTCTGACTGGGAGGTCCAACACAGCACCTCTGCTGGTAGCAGCTGAAAGACACTCCAGCAAACAGAATAATAGTGATAATCTATGATGTATTTTCAATATTTTAAAGAGCCCAATGAAAATTCTCTATTGACTCAAAAAAAAAAAAAAAACAAAAAACAAAAAAAAAACTGAACTTCATTACATTAAAATGTCTGCTCATCAAAAGGCACTGTTAAGCAAATGAAAAGACAAGTCAAACACTGGGAGAAAATATTTGCAAAACCCACTCCTATAAAAAGTTTGCATCCTGAAATATAAGGAACTCTTACAAGTAAACGGTAAGAAAATAGCCAGAAAAGGGGCAAAAAGTGTGAACTAAAACTTCATCAAATGATAGACATGGATGGCAAATAAGCACATGAACAGATGCTCAACATATATTGAACTGCAAATGAAAACCACAATGAGATACTACCTGTTAAATGGTCAAAATGTTTTAAACTGACAAAGTGCTGGTGAGGATATGAACCTACTAGAAATCTTAGTGTTGGTGGGAATGCAAAATGAAAGCTACTTTGAAAAGCAGTCTGGTAGTTTTGTTAAAAAAAAAGAAGCTACACGTATACTAACTATACAACTCAGCACACCCACTCCTAGATATTAACCCATGAGTAATAACATGTGTCCACACAGATACCTATACATGAATGTTGACAGCAACTTAAAAGGGTGTATTTTCAAAGCTTGTAATTTATATCTCAGTAAGCCAAAAAAGGCCCATCTAGTCAAGGCTATGGTTTTTCCAGTGGTCATGTATGGATGTGAGAGTTGGACTGTGAAGAAAGCTGAGCGCCGAAGAATTGATGCTTTTGAACTGTGGCGTTGGAGAAGACTCTTGAGAGTCCCTTCGACTGCAAGGAGACCCAACCAGTCCATCCTAAAGGAGATCAGTCCTGGGTATTCATTGGAAGGACTGATGCTGAAGCTGAAACTCCAATACTTTGGCCACCTCATGCAAAGAGTTGACTCACTGGAAAAGACCCTGATGCTGGGAGGGACTGGAGGCAGGAGGAGAAGGGGACGACAGAGGATGAGATGGTTGGATGGCATCACTGACTTGATGGACATGGGTTTGAGTGGATTCCGGGAGTTGGTGATGGACAGGGAGACCTGGCGAGCTGTGATTCATGGGGTCACAAAGAGTCGGACACGACTGAGCGACTGAACTAAGAAGTTAAACGTAAAATTCTCATGTGATGCAGCCATTCTACTACTATACACCCAAAAGAACCAAAAAGTATTCAAATAAATACTTGTTCACAAAGGTTCGTAACAACACTATTCACAACAGCCAAAAAGGTTCACAACAGCCAAAAAGGTTCACAACAGCCAAAAGGTCCAGCAACAAATGAGATAAACTGTGGTATATCCATACAATGGATTAGCTTTCAGCCATAAAAAACACTGAAGTACTGATACATCCTATATATAACTTGGCTGAACCTTGAAAACATGCTTTGTGAAAGACACAAAGCATCACATATTGTATGATTCCTTATATACGAAATATCTACCAGGCAAATCCATAGAGACAGAATGGATTAGTGGTTGTCAAGCCAAGGGATGGAAGGAGCAGAGAATGGGCTCATTTTTTAACAGCTCTGGGTGTTCTTCTGGGCAGATGAAAAAATTTTAGAGGTACTGGTTGCACACTGTGAACATCACTGAATCACACACTTTAAAATAATTAAATGTCACTGAATTGTATACTCAACAATGATTAACTGTATATGATCTTCATCTAATAAAAAGAAAAAATGCATTGGTCTATCCAATGACATATATATTTATAAAAAAGAGTAAAGCTATTATGTATTTTTGCTGTTGTTGTTGATAACCAGGGTTTTTAATTACATTTTAAAACAGCATTCTGAGCTCTGCCTATGGCTCAGTGGAGACTGAGCACCATGAAGCAGCCAGGCCATTATGTATTGATAGAAGATTACGCAAGTAAATTTTTAAGTTGAAAAAGCTGTCGAGTATATACAGTAGGGGAGAATTTATAAATATGTACTCCTTTACTTGGTTTTACAGAACACGAATGAAACCTGTAATATTGCTTGCCTTCAGAGAGCAAGGTGAGTGGCTGGGGACAGGGCAGAAGCTATTTTTTATATAACCTTGTACCTATACACTGTTGTACCTTTTGTATTTTGAACCATGTAAATGCATTAATATTCAAAAAATTAAGAGAAAAAATAAAGTTAACATGAAAAAGCAAAGTACAAAGCTAATCAAAACAATTTTGAAAATTAACGGGAGATGGGACCTTCACTCTTGTAGATATTTAGACTTGTATAAGAGTAGACCAAAAAACAAAGAATAGAGAAAAGTCCCAAAATAGACAAATACACTCACAATATGAATACATACATATGCTGTCTCTAAATATCAGACTGATATAAACAAATAAATATAAAAATACACACAGGGTAACTAGTCTATGAATGGTAGTGGAATAATCTTAGTTATTCCTATAGAAAAATAAATTAGTAACTCCTACCTCACACCAAAAATAAATTTCATGTGTACTTGAGACACAAAACACATTTTAAAGAAGAGAATCTTTACATCCTCTGGGCTGAGGAAAACTTCTTAAAGTGGATATGGAAAACACAGACCAAGCAAGTTTAATAAATTTAAAGTAAAAATTTCTAAATAGTAAGACATTGTAGAGTAAAAAGACAATCTGAGGTCTGGCATCAGTTATTTGGATGCAAATCACCAAAAATAAATGGTAGGATCCAGAATATTTAAAGTACTCTTATAAATAAAAGCACAAGATAAAGGATATAAATATGCACTTCATAAATGGCCAGTAACATAAAGAAAGAGATGCTTATCCTCACTGGTTATTAAGGACATGCAGTTAAACCACACAAAAGGTTTTAGTTTTACCTCCATCCAATTGGTAAAATACCAAAATCTGACAATTGTCACTAAAGATGTGGAACAAAGGCACCTTTGTATATTGCTTTTGGGAATTTAAATTGACACAATCATTTGAAGACAATTTCGTATCATCTAGAATAGTTGCAGATCCATGCAGCCTATGACTTAATTCTATTTCTTGATATATACACAGGAACTTGTTGCATATGAGTATAAAGAGACACATACAGGAATATTTATAATAGTGGAAACCCGAGAACAATCCTAAATATCCAATAGCAGGAGAATGACTCCGTGGTGTTATACAGTATCCACATGATGAATTACTCTCAGCATAGAGCTATATGAAGCTAATCACTAAAAAATAATGCAGATCAGAAAAAACTATCAAATGATATCATTTTATATAAAATCAAAAGCATTCTGCAAAAGCACACTATTTTGGCAACCAAACTTTTCTGGCAACACACAATTATTATAAAAGTCATATGGAATGATAAACACCAAAATTAGAATAATGATTATGTTTGGGAGCAAGAAAGAGGAACGGTAATCAGGGAAGGTACACAGAGCTCAACTCTTTCATTCATGTTTTATTACTTTGGCAAGATCTGAAGCAAATAAGGTAAAAGGGCACATGTGACCAAAAGGGATTGTGTTCTAATGTACACTAGAACTGTATCATAACTGAAAATGAGAAAAAAAGATCAGAAGGAAAATTCCCAAATGATAACTATTATTTCCTAGTTGTAGGTTTATAGTTTTACTCTTTTACCCTATGCATACTGTCTAAATCTTCTATAATAAATGGGTATGGCTTTTATAATGGAAAAAAAAATCAATGAAAGCTATATACTTTAAAACTCACCTGATAAACTCAAGTCTGCTAACTGTCCACTAGAATCCATTTCCTTTTCCTAATAGCCACAGACAAGAGTGCCCAGCAAGAGACACTGCAGCTAGAGGAGGCCATGAACTAAGTACTTGCTAATGGAAAATGAACCATGAAATAAGGGTTTTCCTCTTCAAATTAGGCATGAGTCCCACCCTCCTCCCCTGGTTGAATCAGGAATGTGATCCCTGCAGCCTGAGTAAACCACGCACACAGAAGCGAGACCACTGCTCGGACAGTGGGGCAGTAACCCTGTAAGATCTGGGGCTCTGGGAATGTGGAGCCCACCTGCCCTGCAACATTCGCCTCCTCTGGCCTGTTTGAGACAGCAAACTATCTTACTTGAACTACTTGATTTTTGAGTCTCTGTTGTCCCAGATTAGCCAGTATTCTAATTAATAATGGCAGGAAAGACAACTTAAGGGTTGTACCTTTCATTTCTTCTCTTGAAGTTACCATTTAAGAACAAAGAACTGTCTTAAGGGCCATCCAAAAACTACAATAACAAATCAGTGGCTGAATCTCTACCAATTAATCTAGAAATTAATGAAGTATTCCAATGTAAATCCCCAATAAGATTTTTCATGAAATACAACCACCTAAAGATTAAATTCATATGGAAGGTACAAAAATAGCCAAGAAAAAGTATCAAAAGAACAGAGGAGATTTACCATGTATCAAAATGTATTTCAAAACTATAATAAAGTGTAGTATTAGCGCACAAATGGCCAAATAGATAAATGGAACAGAATTCAGAAACAAACTCATATATATATGGAAATAAGCAAAACATAAAGGAAAAAACTCAATAAAACTGACAACATAGTTTATAATATATAATATCTACGACCATACAGACACATACACACACAAAAAACACCATAAACAAAATTAACAAACCAGCAATAAACTGAGAGAAAACACTTAGATATAATGTATGATCAGTATATAAACTGTATTTTTAAATACTAATAAATCAATATAAAATTACCCAGCTGAAAATGGGTAAAGGACATAAACAGGCAATTTATAGAAGAGGAAATACATATAAGCAATAAAAATAGATGCTTAATCTTACTAGTTAACTGGGAAATACACAAAATTTCATTTTCCCTCCATCAGATTAACCAAAATTAAGTCTGATAAAAGAGAAAAAAGCAGTATTCTCATACATTACCACCCATAGTGTACTAGAGGGGAAAGTAGTCAGCCACTTTGAAGCACCATTGATAGGGTCTATTAAAATTAAAAATGCACAGAATTTATCCAGCAATTCCACTACTTGGTATCTACTCTTGAAAAAGTCATGCACATTTGCAGAGACATATAAAAGAGTGTTCACTGAACATCATTTATAATAAAAATTAGAAGTAACTGAAAAATGTTCACTAACAAAAAACGGCCAGAGTCATTCCATAGCACACACAGCAGGTTGAAAGAACAGAGGAGACCCATACTAACCAACAGGAAACATTCTCCAAACACAACCTGAAAAAATAAGCGGCAAAGTGTAGACCTTCTGGAAACATGTTTACATTACTGTATTTTGCCATGCTTCCCCTTCAAAAAAGTCATGTTATCGGTCATATTAATGATCGTAGAAAAGGGTAAAAATTGTTATAATTGTACAGATGTGCCATAAAGGTTTAAAAAAAAATCAGCAACTGTAACCGAACTTGTACTTGCTCTTTTCAGAAACAGACTTTCAAGTCACCAGTTCACTGCAGGATTGAACTGAGCCACCACGCACAAGCTTTCATCACAGATGAGTACCTGCTCAATTTATAGTTTACCTATGTTTGGACTGCCTGGGTCCAAATTGCCAAAGTCAGTTCTGGAAATGTCATCCACTTAGTTTTCTGGTATAAAATTAAGTACCCTAATCAATTCGCATCTTACAAGTGGCAGGTCAACTAATAAAAATAGAGTCAGTGCTTCCATCTTCAATTATAAAACAAATCAGTTAACATAATAAGCATCTGAAAAATGTAATATACTCAAAGGTGTTGAAGGGACAATAATCAACTTGGTCTTGAAAAACTTTCAGTAAGGAAGCTGAAGAACCCTAGGCAAATGTATGGAGACGGAAGTCCAATATTGATTCACAGATGTTTTTAGGGTCAAGGCTCCATAGCATGGTTTCCAAGATGTGCTCACATATCAACAACTCTCTTTAACTGTTCCATGATCTGCCTTCATGGTAGCAACAAACTACACAGGGGAAAAAAATAGGCAGTAACCTCACTGAGCCTCTCCGAATTTTCAAAGGGGAAAAAAAATTTAATGTCCAAGTCTCCTGACATTTCAGTTGGGTCATTTTAAGAACAGTTTGTGGCATTTCACATCACACTGACTGTGGCAAGCCTCACACTGCCACAAGGAATATGCTATACCAACAGTTTGATAGGGGAAATATAGTTAAGTCATTTTAAATAAAAGTCAGTTGTCTTCCCTTCCATCAAGAAATCTGGGGATTCCCTAGTGGCTCAGATGGTGAAGATTCCGCAGGCAGTGCAGGAGACCTGGGTTCGATCTCCGGGATGGGATGCAACCTGCTCCAGTATTCTTGCCTGGAGAAAACCATGGACAGAGAAGCCTCATGGGTTACAGTCCACGGGATCACAAAGAGTTGGACATGACTGAGCAAATAACACTTTCACAAGCTACAGGACACTTTAAAAAAAAAAAAAAGTCTGAAAAACTGTTAACCTATTTTAACAAACTAGGGTAAACCACAGCAGAAACAAAAATAATCAGCCAACAATAATTTGATATTGTTTAACTTTTTAAAACAGATCATTTAAAACATTTCTTCTCCTCCTACCCAAACGATGAAATACAGAACTAATGCTTCAGAGAACACTATATTAATGAAACGTCAACAAGTTACAGATAAACATTTTAATTGATTAAATATATTATTTTCAAGATCTTTTGGAAATCGCACTTGTAATATTCTATTCGACAGCCAAAGGCAATAAAAAAAGTTTAAAAGCAAAAATGTTCTGACATGAACATGTGACAGGAATTGCTGCTATGTGAAGTAACATACACTGCTCCCAGGAACAATATTTTTAGAGAATAATTCATCTTAACATGTGCAAGGACAAATCTGTAATCAAAGGCTGGAAGAAATATATATTAGTGCCTGCTTTTTAAAAGTTTATTTTACATTTTAAATACAGTATTTTCTCATTAAAAAAAAAATGCCAGGAGGTACCTAACCCCATGGTTTCTATACCATATACACGAGAGCTGATGGACAACGTGACAAAGCTTCTGGGTGTAACAGAATGAACACCTATAAACTGGGACTACTGAATCGAAATTAAAAAACACAAATTAAGCACTGCTTAGGAGAAAACAATCCAGTTTCCAAATAATCAAAAGAGAACAGAGTTAGATATGTACAAAACCAGATATTAAAAAACAGAAAAAAAATGCAGCACACAAAAAAACAAACAGCCCCTTATGTAGTGAACTGTATACACTGCAGCTAATCAATGGAAACCCTCCTACAAGAAGTGATTTATGATCAAAAATTTTAAAAATCTAAGTATTTCAGTAAGAACATATAATAACAACATTATGTGTATATTGCCATCTTTATAATTTTCTATCTATACCACCCTTCTGAAAACAAGAATCTCTACACTAGTCAATCACTTACACAAATTTGAGGCAATTAATCCATATTTGATTCCAGTAAGGGAAACAAAGATGTACCTCCTTCCATCAATGAAGACATAATACAGATTAAAGCTATAAAAAAATTTAAGCAAGGCCATATGCATTTCCAATTCTTTCTATTAAGTAATTCCCAACTGGGATCATGTAGGATATGTGCCTAAGTAGTATCAAATCAAAAGAAAATGGACTATCTCTGGCAGTGATTTCCATATTAGTGCAATGTTATTCACCATACACTGAATTATATTTAAATGACCTTATATATTTTAATTCAGTAGGTGTCAATGTTTACAAAATCCCTAACTATATGCTTGTGTAGAAAACAGTTTCAATTTGAGATGCTCTATAAAGCCAAATCAAGACAAAAATGAATTACTTTTTTTGCTTTGCTACTGGTAGTATAAATACCAGATGAGGAGAAAAGGGCCAAGGGTTTGTGGAGGCTTGCTAAGATGGATGTTTTCAGTGTTCTATGTGTCTTGATACTTCAATTATCAATTAGGTTTGAACATTCTATATTAAGATTATTCAGAAAATAATTATCTATAACATAGCTCTTAACTAAACGGCCGAACCCAAAGCAAAACAATCTGGGTTATTCACAATAAGATCAAATTGAGGCAATTTCTTTTCTATTATAATCTGTGACATCCTAAGTTTCAAAAATGGTGACCTTCGATGAAAGTGAGGTGTCCTCATGTAGACTATTACAGGACTTCAAATCAGAGGGCACTGTAGCTATGGGCTCTCAGAAAACACAGAGCAGGTAGCAATGGACTAACCATCAGCCAGGTGGGGTCAATGTTGAGCTGCTTTATTTTGGAGGCTTTAAAAGATTTAACACGTAGCTCGTGTGACATCAGCATCCACTCGTGACACTGCTGGTCAGCACCGAAGGGCTGGATGAGTCTGAGGAGTCCCTTTCACCCCAAAGTACTAATGCTCAAAAGAGTTTCAAGGAAATCCTGATTCCCAGCAAGAGTCACAAACCATCAGACCAAAATCAACAGGGTAAACACTGACTGCAATGCTCCACAAAAGTCAAAAGAAATTTTCGAATTAAATGCCATCTTCCGCTCAACCCTAGACTCCAGACTCTGTAACATCTTTATCTAGTATAATAGACTCTGTAGTAGACTGATTTTGACCTCCACAAAGAGTAGGAGTTGTCAAACTTGAGGAGGTAGACTCCTCTCCCTGGATATTGGTGGCTGCCGGCATATACCTCCTCGTGACAGTCCCGCCGGTACACAGGCACAATCTCATCCAGCAGGGGCTTGTTGGCATTCTTTTTGGCCTTCTCTTCAGAACTGATGTTCTCTGTGGAGAAAACAGAGACACGTCAGAGCGGAGAGATTCAGGAAAACCCCACACGTCTGCCTCAGGCATTTTAAACTCCATCCTTTGAGAAATTGCTCATTAGGAATTCTCTCAATCCACTCTACAAATTATGTGCATGTGAATGTGTACTGATTCCTCCTTACATCTGAGCAGCTGCTATGTACCAAGCGCAGCACTCTCTGGGCCCTGGGAGCCCAGTGGCAAGCATCTGGTGGCGGCAGCAGTCAGCAACCTCTCTCCCTCTGTACATGAGCCACTGTTCCTCCCCCACCGTGCCCCTTCCACATCCACTCAGTTCCTAATTCCTCCCAACAGGCAGGATATCACTCATCTGAGTAAGACCACGGAAAATGCTGCTGTGACCCTCTTCCTCCCAACAATATGGAAGTCCTCTCTTGTTTTAGGAATGGGGAGAGGGAGCTTATGAGGACTATTATTTTCTATTGATCTAAAATACAAAGAGTAAAATGAGAAAGACACAGGAAAGAGGTAGACATTCAGAGACACTCTGAAAATGCAATCACTTTCACTAGGCCTGTGTAACCTAGGGATGATCCCAGTGGCAAAACATAGGCTTTGATTCTAGGTTTGCCCCAGGTTAATAGTTTTTTGAACTGTAGTGATACGAGGTTAGAAAAAAAATACCTGTAGAAACCTGTAGGAATGAGAACTTACGAACCAGCTGAAAAGTCTTTGTTTAATACAGTAATATCAACAGCCTCAAGGAAAACTGCTGTTGTTTAGTCTCTTTTGAGACCCCCATGGACTGCAGCCTGCCACGCTCCTCTGTCCATGGGATTTCCCAGGCAGGAATACTGGAGTGGGTTGCCATTTTCTCCTCCAGGGGATCTTCCTGACCCAGGGGTTGAACCTGCATCTCCTGCATTGACAGGCAGATTTGATACTACTGAGCCATCAGGGAAGCCCCTCAAGGAAAACAGATCAAGGGAATATTCAGCATAGATTTTAAAAGACTTTCAGGTTTGCAACACGGCAGAATGACTTACAGGCACATGAATCAATTATGTGATGATTGTCAACGGCCACTATTAGGAATTTAAACCAGGAAGGTCTAAGAAACTCTCTGTTGAGAGGAGCTTAAGGAGACTTGTTACTACAATGTGGCACCCTGGATGGGATCCTGGAACATTCAGAAAAACTAAGGAAATCTTAAGAAATATGGACTTTAGTTAATAATATATCAATACTGGTTCATTAGCTAAGATGAATATACCATGAGACAAGGTAAGATGTTAACAATAGGGGAAAACTGGGTTTCAGAACTGTTTGTACTATCTTTGTAATACTTCTGTAAATCTAAAACTATTCTAAAATAAAAAGGCCCAAATCAGATTTGTTTTATCATAGCAATACTACTTAAAATTAAATGTCCTTCATTTGCAAATGAGAGATAGAAGTCGTTCTAAGTACACATTACTGCCCATAAAGATATCCATGAAATAGATTATTGGGCCCATTAATTCAAGATCCAAATTTTGCTCAAAAATCTACAAAATTAAAGGTTATTAGGAGAGATGAAAGATGCATCTTTCTTCAATCTAAGCAAAGAATTGGGACCTAGAAACAGTAAGTGGAGAATTACAGCAGAAGGATGGATTACCATCATGTTTTCCTCAGAGAAAACAAACTCCTCCATCTTTCAAGACCTAATGAAGAAAAACTAAAAACAATAAACAAAAAAACTGGACTTTGCTTCCATTTTAAACCAAGCTAAAAGGACCCCACATAAAATAAAATACACAATGTGGACAAGACCTGGTGGCACAGTAGCCTCCATAAGGAGACACGTGGCAAATAAAACCATTTGAGTTAAATCTTCACTGTTGTTACTTTTCTTTTTTTCTTTGGGGGGGGGGGCGGGGGTGGCTATGCCATGTGGCTTGTGGGATTCTCAGTTCCCTGACCAGGGATTGAACCTGGGCCATGGTAGTGAAGCCCAGAATCCTAACCACTAGGCCACCGAGGAACTCCCCTCACCGCTGTTATATCATGAGCGCAGAGGCTTCAATGGGTCAGTTTAGTTGCAAATCATGTTACAGGTAATCATGACAGGTAACGCCATTTTCCATTTGAGGCTATCATACATTAGTGCAAAGATCAAAGACGTCCAGCTTCTCACCTCGAGTGAGGCACTGAACCTTAGCCATTTTGATCAGTGCTCTTCCCAACAGCAATAACACAATGATAATCAGCTGAGGGCTCAGATTACGAAGTATCCTGCTTTAAAAGCTCTCAAGCTTACAAACCAGGAGAAATAGATTACTTCAACCCACTTAATAGAGAATTCTCTTATTATTCACAAAGCTCTTTAAAAGTACAGTAATTTGCACATACTAAAAACTTCCCTTCCCAAGCATGTGCAAATCAGCTGATTGTAATGAGTCCCCGTGTGCATCAGAAAGACTAATAAAATGGCTTAGTTCCTGTCCTGATGCTGCTGAGGGGCACCTGAGACAACAGAAGTGGCACCTGCCCTGCAAACTCAGGCCTTAGTTTTTTTTCCCTCCTTACTCTGACCTTTTTTTGGTCTGGTTCAGTCAGCAGTATTTATGTGCAATGCTTTCCCTTGCTCGTGGAACTCAGAATAAAGACTGCTGAGAATAAAATGCTAAAAGAGAAAGCAGCTCCTAAATGACACTGGCCCGTGTGTGTGCTGCCATACACAACCTGAAGGCCCGGGCCCAGAGTATCTTGGTGATAAAACTGAATCACTGAGATTCAGCTTGTCTATCAAAAGCGGACTGAACTTTCAGCCTCTCTCCATGTACCTTCAACAACTACCTCTAAACTTATCCCCGTGTAGTCTCTGTGGTTACCTACACTCTTCAGTACGCAGTTCACTTATAAGTCACCTGAAAGGTTAGTTGTGGTCAAGAATTGAAGGTGCTCTCCCATTCTCCCAGTCAGAGCACTCCTTCCATATTACTCCCAATCAAGTCAACAAATATTTAAGTGCTTATTAGGTGGATACAAAAGCCCTGTGTTCTAACTTTTCTGGATAATGACAAAATTAAGACGACTATCTTCTCAATCAGTAAGCAATACATTTTACAACTTACTTCCTAGACCAAGATAGTTTTGTGGGGTTTTTTTTGCCCACACAAGACATGTGGGATCTTAGTTCCCCAACCAAGTATTCAACCTGTGCCCCTTGCCTTGGAAGCCTGGATCACCAGGGAAGTCCCAACATCAAGACAGGTGAAACTGTCACTGGAAACATTTCATTGTGTCTAGTTAGAGAAAATACATCTTAGAATAACAACCTAAAAAGCTGATATAAGAAATATAAATTCCAGAGCTGGCAGAATTTCTTGCTTGCTCTTTTGTAATTTTTCAAAATGACCTTGCACATTTGGCTTTTCAACACACAAGGCTGAAAAGTATAAAAGCATTCAGAAAGCAGTAAAATAAACTGTCAAACAGACTTCCCTGGCATTCATAAAAATTCAGGCCCCAATCACTCGGGAGGCTAGCTTCTCTCACAATCTTCTCAGCCTAAGGTCCCACCATTGAAATGTTTGATCCCTGTCCAGGAAGTTAATCGGGGAGCATGAGGTTGGCTGACATCGGAACTGCTACCATTTCTGCCAACGCACAGCCCAGCTACTGAATATGGACCAATGGCTCTACCTTCCTCCTCCTCGTCGTCATCGCTGGACTCACTGACATGCACGCTGACAGCAGTGTTTGGAGAGTCTGTCCATTCAAAGTATACCCCAAACCCAATGTCATAATTGTCTGTAGCAAATTCCCAAAAGAGATATGATCCTTCTTCATGGGTAGGTACTCGAACAGTGACTACTTCTCCTCGGCCCACTGTAATCACGGAATCCGCATCCTGCCGAATCTTCTCTTTAAAGTCTTTGATCTGGGGTCGTGTCCACATGGATGGAGCTGCGATTACTGGAAGAGATTCTAAAGGCAACAGGAATTACAAAGGATAAAGAGGATGAGCCTTCACCTGTAGGCAGCAATACCTGCATGGGACCACCTGCTCAGCCATGTGCAGGCACCAAGTGCAATCTGGTCTACCTTAGACTGAGGACTTTAAAAGCCTCCCCGTGGAAGTCTCCCCCCAAACTCCTATACTTAATACCACCACAGGTATTCAGAGGTCAACATTCCATTTTAAGTAAAAATGCAAACCATATTCTTAAGAAGGATTTTTTCCCAGTACTCTAACTGCATATGGGCATGGAACAATGACCTTGGAAACTTCCTAGCTGGAAACAGGAAAACAGTCAAGCAAAGAGAGATGTGAACTTGAAATAAATTCATTTTTGGATGTGAACAAAGAAGGCTGGGCTTTGACTTCAGACTCTCTGTCAGAAAAAAGTCTTGACCTTGGATTAAACCAAAGCTCTAAGAGAGGGGTTACTCTAAGGAAACTCAGAGAAAAACTTGGATAGGAATGGAATTGCTAGCAACTGAGGAAAAATGGGTAATGTCTTGTTACTGAGAAATATCTATGTGCACTCAATAGGTTTTCCAGAATTATTCAGAGCCTTTGACAAAAGATTTATTTGAAAATACTGGCAAACTTGCAATAGGAAAAAAAGGGGAAGAGAGGAATGAATCAAGGTATTTCAAGGTCTTTTCTGAACCTATTTATTACTTGTTTTAAAAAGACAAGGAAACCAACTTTCTTATGAACCACGCTACCACCATCTCTGATCAGTCACTGAAATGGTCTCTTATTCCTTCTTACTTGGGAACTGGTACTCTTGATTCAGACCGCTCAGCTTAAGTGTCCCTTCCCCAGGAAAACCTCTGGTGACCTAACTAGCTCATATCTCCATATTATGTGCTTTCACACTGTAATGGACCTTTCTCTCCACACAGTACTTATCACGGCCACAATTTACATTGTATGTGTGTTATTTTGCTTCACCTGTAGCCCAACACCCAGAGAATCTTGAACCAACTATTGAATGAATGAATGAATGAGCTGCCCATGAAAAGTTAAGTAGACTTTTGAAAATCTAAGTTATCTTACTGGTAACATGGTACTTCTGTCTCAAAAAATATATTGTGAATATATGGTAAACAGCCTACAAGTTGGCCCCCAGTGATCCTCACCTTGGGTATTCATGTACTTGTAAAGTCACCACTCAAAATTCACCAGGACCAACAGAATATGGCAGAAGTGCTGACGTATTACTTCCAAAGCTGGGGCATAAAGAACACTGCCACTTTTGCCTTGGTTTCCTTTGCATCGTGTTCTCTGGAGAAGTCAGCCACTGTGTCCAGAACACTCAAGCAGCCCTTTAAGAGAGGCTCCATGGGGCAGGAATTGAGGTCCTCCTGCAAATGGCCAGCATGAACTCGCCAGTCATGTGAGGGAACCATCTTGGAAGCAGTCTCTAGTTCCGGTCAAGCCTTCACATGACCGCAGTCCTAGACGACCTCCTGACTCCAGCCTCATGAGAGACCAGAACCACCACCGGTTAGTGTGTGTGTTAGTCTCTCAGTCGTGTCTGACTCTTTGCGACCCCGCGGACCTGCAGCCCGCCAGGCTCCTCTATCCATGGGATTCTGCAGGCAAGAATACCGGAGTGGGCTGCCGTTTCCTTCTCCAGGGAATCTTCCTGACCCAGGGATCTAACCCAAGTCTCCTGCATTGTAGACAGATTCCTTACCATTTGAGCTCCCAGGGAAGCCCACCACTCAGCTAAGCAGTTCTTCAATCCCTGACCCACAGAAACTGTGAGATAATAAATGTTTAATTATTATTTTAAGCTGCTAAATTTGGGTACAGTGTGTTACACAGCAACAAATAACCAGTATATAAAATAAGACAACCCAAAGGACATCTGATTTGCCCTTTTAAACTATTCTAAGAGTCACCAGAAGCATCAGATTCAGACTAAAAAGAGTGAAAAAGCATTCAACTCTCACAAATATGTAATTGCTCTCAAAAGCTAATGAATCTGACTTCCTGACTTTTGCTTTTCATGAGTCTGAATTACAGTATCTGGATGGAAGTGCACATACAACAACCACACCTTTTGGTCCATTCTCCAGGGCTTCTTCGGCGGCTTCTGGTTCAATCTCTTTTTCAGCGCTGTCAGGGTGGGCTTTGGCCTGTCCGTTAACTGACATCATGTCACTTGGTGTAGTTGCATTCACTTTTGATGATGTAGGAGAGGAAGCCCCAGCTACTGCTACTTCCTGTTGTTTCTGTAATGCTGCCTATAAGTCAAGAAAAAGTGAAGACACACTGACTAGGAAGGCTAAAAATGGGACATTTACCCTGAGACATGTTCTGATCCCACCAGAATTTTTGCCTCATCAAGTAGCTCCAAGAAATTACTAATAAACTTTATCAGTTTTTATCTTACCTATAATGAATACTAGTATAATAATATTCTGAGGACCACCTTCTTGTGACCTGAGGATCACTAGAAAAACTAGGAAAAAATTAAAGTAGGTAGAAATAATCATCCCACATAAAATTATTATAGGTAAAAACTGAACACGGAAACATCTGTTCTTAAAACTGATAGAAAAAAAACCTTAATAAAATTCAGATACATAAAATTTTCTTCAGAAAAATTAAACTTGGTAGAAATAAATGGTAACAGAAGAAAATTCACAAAGGCAGAAGCTGCAAATGGTGAAACCTGGTAATGGCCCCAAAAGTAACCAACAAATCAAATATGGACAAAAATAATTAATAAATCACATCTTTATACACATAAAAATTATCACAAACTAAAAACTGCTAATCAAGTAAAAAAAATATTGACCTAAAAATTAAATAGGCTTATAAAATGGAGTTTGAGGTCAAAATAATTTCTTTAAGAAAATGCATCACTTTACATAATTATAATTAAAGTATGTATTTTCATAAACATAAAATTAAAAAGTCCTCTGAAAAATGGAAAATAGAAACAGCTTAAATCCAAAGGACAACTATTTTAGGACATTCCTCTCATATTAAAATGAATCAATATTAGTATTAACACTATGAGAAATGCCTAAGTATTACTTACATAACTTTTGGGGAAACTTTAAATAAAATTAATTATAACAAACATATAGAAAAGTATACAAATCACAAATGTACAGCTTCACCAATTTTCATTATAGATGAACATACACATAAAACCAACACCCAAATCAAAACATTATCTGCATCCCAGAACCCTTCCTGGTGCCCCTTGCCAGAAAGTCCTTCAAGGGTAATGACGAATCTAACCTGTAAAATTATAGGTTTGGCTCTGCCTGTCTTTGAACTTTAATATACATGAAATTGTATATTATATGCTCTTTTTTCTGTCTGGCTTCTTCTACTCAACATTTGTTTGAGAGGTTTATCTATAAAGTCATAAGTATATAACTGTATTTTGTTTGCTTGCATCGCAATAGAATATATTATTGTGGAAATAGGAAATTTACCCAATCTACTGTTACGCATTAGGGCATTTAAGTAACTTTAAACTAAAACATTAAGTTATAATAAGTGAGCATATACTTACAACAGTTTAAATAAAATAGGGGAAAAAAGCCTGTATAATTTCATGGGTTAGGGATGATGATACATTTTGGCCTATCTGAATATAGATTTCATTTAATGAAATCACTACATTACTGATCATTTACAAATCAGTTACTTAAACAGCAAAACCTCTCTCTGCTGCTAGTGCTGGTTACCAAAACACTTAACATTTTGAAATACCTTCTTCCAAAGCCTAGATTCTCAGTAATTTCCACATCAGTTTTCTAAGAGTACCAGTTTCCAGAAAAAAGTACAACCAAAACAAGTCAGCACACTTAGAACATTTCACTGCATGACAGGAAAGCAAAAAAAAGGAATTTCTGTTGATGATCAACTGGTCAGCTCAAATGGTCCCTCTTCACTTTAGGCTTTTGTTGAAACTCTCTAGCAGAATGAACAACTCCCTACCCTCTGATCCCACTGAATATCAGCATACATCTATTATACATAATAGATTACCATTATTTATTTACATAATCTCTCTTCTATACTCCAGGAAGTTTTTAAAAGCACAGAAAGGCACAGGGACAATGAAACACTTGTGTAACCACACCCCAAACTAACAAGTGTTCCCGTTTTTTGTCATTTTGCTCAAATATAAAAATAAATACTTTATGGGGCTGAGGTTCTCTTCGTTCCTCCCCCAGTTCCTCTTATTCTCTCTTATCAGAGACAACCAATCAATCTGATAAACTGAGTCTGATCACTGCACTCTAAACTATGGCCTTCCAATTCTATTTCAAAGATTTTTGGTTTTACCCTATTTGACTGACTTTGTTCTCACTACGTGATAGCAACCTGTAAGCAGGACAGAGTGTATGAGCTAGCCTATTAGACAACTCTCTCAATACCCATCAAAGCAGCAGGAAAAGGGAGTGATATGCTTAAGTATAAACAGTCTCTGGAGGACAGAAATCCCTCAAAAATACCACTTATTATCCTGTAACTCTGGTTTGACATCCTTTGCCTCTTCTCATGAATTACACAAAATCTGCAGTGCCTCTTAACTGCTTCACTAATGCTAAAGACTCAGGGGAAAACATATTTTAGGTAAGCATATGGATTTTCAAGAAGTTTTAAAGAGCATGGCAAAATAACAAAGATTACTTCACCTAACAAGAAATGTGGGGCAGCTAAAACACAACACGTTTCCTTTTTAAAATTTTAAGACATTTTATTAAATTTATAGAGAAACATAGTTTGCGTTTTGGTTTTTACTTTGGCCTTGCTGCCAAGGCAGGCGACTTGCAGGAATCTTTGTTCCTTGACTAGAGATGGAACCCAGGCCACTGGCAGTGAAAGTGCCAAGTTTTAACCACTGGATTACCAGGGAATTTCCTCACAACACTTTTCTTCACTCAGATATTTTGACAAGTCGTACCTGTTTTATAACTGAAAATTAAATAAGAAAACTTACCTTAAAGTAAAACTTAAAGTTAAAGGCTAACTTTAAGGAGGCATTTTATGCCTCTGCAAGATGTAAAAAAATTAATGTAAAATCAGCTATCTTTCTTATGTATCAAATACCTTCACAGAGTAACTATTTTTTCATTTCATTCCTCTGATAGTCCTGTGAGGTTAACAAGACTATATAACAGGATTTCATACCCCATTCTTACTGGTTGGGAGAAAAGGTAGAAATATCAGAGCAATAGGTAACTAGACTGAGATCAAACAAGATAATGAATGGCAAAGCTAGGACAGAATCCAAGTGGCACGTGACCTCCAGTGCTGTGTCCTTCCCCTCAACCACCTAATCCTGTGTGGAAGCAAGACTGCAGGGGCAGGAAGCCACGGAGGACTACCAATGTGCTGCAGACAGGCAGTGTTGCTACTGCACCCAACAAAAGGGGCAAGACAGACCCAACCAAGCTCCGCCTTAGGGACTGCGGGTCCTCCAATTAGAAGCTGTCCAGGACTATGACAGCAGTTGGCCTGAAGGCTGTCCTTGAACTAACACTAATCACCCAAGTCTCCATGGTTCTGGGACCACGTTTTGAGCTATGTCAAACTCACTGGGATAACACTCAGTTCAGTTCAGTTCAGTCGCTCAGTCGTGTCCAACTCTTTGCGACCCCATGAATCGCAGCACGCCAGGCCCCCCTGTCTATCACCAACTCCCGGAGTTTACCCAAACTCATGCCCATCGAGTCAGTGATGCCATCCAGCCATCTCATCCTCTGTCGTCCCCTTCTCCTCCTGCCCCCAATCCCTCCCAGCATCAGGGCCTTTTCCAATGAGTCAACTCTTCGCATGAGGTGGCAAAGTACTGGAGTTTCAGCTTCAGCATCAGTCCTTCCAATGAACACCAGGACTGATCTCCTTTAGGATGGACTGGTTGGATCTCCTTGCAGTCCAAGGGACTCTCAAGAGTCTTTCAACACCACAGTTCAAAAGCATCAATTTTTCAGCACTCAGCTTTCTTCACAGTCCAACTCGCACATCCATACATGACCACTGGAAAAACCATAGCCTTGACCAGACAGACCTTTGTTGGCAAAGTAATGTCTCTGCTTTTTAATATGCTGTCTAGGTTGGTCATAACTTTCCTTTCAAGGAGTAAGCATCTTTTAATTTCATGGCTGCAATCACCATCTGCAGTGATTTTTGGAGCCCAAAAAAATAAAGTCTGATACTATTTCCACTGTCTCCCCATCTATTTCCCATGAGGTGATGGGACCAGATGCCATGATCTTAGTTTTCTGAATGTTAAGCTTTAAGCCAACTTTTTCACTCTCCTCTTTCACTTTCATCAAGAGGCTTTTTAGTTCCTCTTCACTCTCTGAATCAAATCCCTTATGACTATACAGTGGGCTTACACTAGGTCCATACAAATTCCAAATACACTTATGACAATATAATAGAGGCCACATCATCTGTTGCTTTGATATTATATACTTTCTTTCATAACTGCCACTGCAATGTTAAAAATCTCTTTTAATAAAGGTCACCTAAAAGTTACTTTATAGCTGAGAGGCTAACTAATGCAAAAGTCATCAGCAACTGTTAAAAACAGAACTTTCGTTCCAGTGAAGCTAAAGCCCTTTCTAAGGCTGAATTTGGGTGTTAGCTATCGTACCTGTTGCTGTGCAAGCTGGACTTGATACAACTGCTGCATGTACTGCTGATAGTGCTGCTCCTGCAACTGGCGGATGAGAATCTGCTGCTGCTCGTAGTTCCCTGGGTACTGCTGGGCTGCGTACTGCTGGAACTGCACGGCAGTCTGGGAGTTTAGAGCTGCCATTATCTGCTGCCTAAAAACATTAAAAAATATACACTAGTCTGACTACAGGAGATTGACTGTTCATGACAAAATAAAATGTCTTTGTTATTTCGTTTTATAACGAATACCTCTTAAAAATGATTAAGGTAGTAATGTATACCAAGCAGCATGTGTCCAAGGTCCAGAGAAAGATTTAAGAAAATAAACTTGGCTTCTAATTTTTCACTTAGGTTTTTCAAGGCCAACTTGAGATGGAAAAGGAGAAAAATAAGCATATCACTGTCACTGCCATCATCGTCATCACCATTTATTGCGCCCTTACAATGTGCCATGCAGTTTTTTCAGGATGCTTCTATGTGCTAACCCACCTAGTTCTCACAACCACCCTGTGAGGTAGGGTTTCACAAAGCAGAAAATGGAGGATTTCAAGTGACTTGCCCAAGATGCCAGGAGACGCCAGAGCCAGGATTCAAGTCTAGGCAGTCTGGCTCCAGCCTATAGCTTTTGCTGTAAGAAAAATGGATTGTCATTTATTACAGAGATCAGATATTTAACTGCTGGCCATGGTTTTTCTACATAAATATATGTGAAGTAGTAAAAGGCTGAATAATAGCTAAAAGATGTTACAGGTGGCTCTGGTAAGTACAAATAAAGCCAGTAGAAATCTGAGCACCTTGGTATTTAATGTAAAGCCAGTCTTAAACAGGAACACTGAAGACAATATCTGGGTACACTGGTCTAGAGATACTGATTTCTGTGAACTATTACTATTCCTTTTTTTCCCACAGAGGAACTGTGTGCTTAACTCAGTCACGTGACCAACAGTAACACCCTCTAAGCCATCTGTTAATAGGTAATAACAAAGATAAATCTCACAAAGTCCCAAACAGAACATGACACCGGGTCCAACCAGGGCACCCCTCTCTCCCAAAACAGAATAGTATTCTTAGCCTCTCTCCAAGGTAGACATAGACCCTGAGTCAGTTTGAAGTTTTTCTGAGGAAGTTCTCAGAAACAATGGGGAGAAAACAAAGGACTTGCATGCTGTCTGGTTGAATCTACATGTTACCCACCTCTAGAACCACAGGCCTTCTCTTTGTTTTATGGGCATTAATCCCTTCCTCCTTATTCCCACAGCTCCCTCCTGAACTAATCCCTTCTGAGACAGTGGCTCTCACAGCCCTTACTGAATAAGAAATGGCTTCAGCTCCCAGGTCCTATTCTAGGGCACTAGGAATAGACATCTGACATAGGCTGAACCAAGAGATTCTCTGGCCTGGGAATTTTTAACCTGGTTTCTCGTACTCTAGCCAGTCTCTATCAGATGCATGAAAACAAAGACCACATAAATCCAGCCTGAAACAGCCTTGCATACGCCAAAGCACAGTGGCAGTTTGCAGAGAAGAGGCAGAATGCACCAGAGACACAGCTGAGAGAAGCAAGGACAGGAGATCATTATGGACCCAGAGACAGAGAGCAAGCAAGCCACCTCAGCCCCTCTTCTAGCGTCTTGGGTTCTGGGAGCAAATCCCCCATCTTTCTTCTTTTTGCAACCAAATGATGCTTAAGATGAGGCCCTCACCTTGGTAACACATCATTGGTACAAATGGCAATAGCTAATGCTGATCTACCTCCCAGGTGAACAAACAGAGAATTATTCCAAGGCACGCAAGGTAAACCGTCAAGCACAACAGTGTGGTGGTCCACTTCTCATTCTTAAACAATACATGACAAGCATACTTCTGCTGCTCCAGCCGAAGTCTCTCTTCTTCTATCCTCCTCCTCTCCTCTTCCTCCCGTCTAAGCCTTTCTTCTTCTTCTCTCCTACGTCTCTCTTCCTCCTTTTGCAGACGCTCTCGTTCTTCCTCTTCACGCCGCCTTCGCTCCTCCTCCTCCTTCCTACGAGGTAACAGACAGAGAGAATGAACCCTAAACAAAGAATCCTGTTTAAAAATAATTTAAGACTATTTCCCAGTGAAGATTGACCCAAGTTTCTTGGAGAAACATGTGATAATTTTATCACAATTTGAAATGAACATTTCCAAGAGGAGAAATTTATCATATGGAATCAACCTCTAACTGTACAGATCACAACAAGAACTATGACTGCTACACGGCAACAGAAAAAGGAGTGTATCAGTAAGGTACCACTTAAACCATTACAATACCTCGAAGGCTCATGTCTAAGATATGCTGACAGCATCACAAGCTTTTCCTTCATACTACCTGCTGTCATTGCAAATAAATTTATGTGATAAATTTAGCAATATATCTGCCTTACTCATCGAAGTACATGCTACATGAGGGCAGAGACTGCCTGTCTCACACAACTGTAGTCTCAGGGTTTATATATTCATGTATAATTTCTGAAATTAAAAAAAAAATAAAGTTTTAAATTAAAAAAAAGAAAAGAACAGTTGGACATCTGGGTGCAGCTAGATTTTTATCTAGCTCTCACCCACTCCTGCAACCCCTTTCTCAAGGGAGAAAAGATACACTAGGAATGAATGCCACACAGGTAACAGAGTGAGGAGGAGGACAGGGAGGATGAAGATATGATGAAAGAGCAGACTTCCAAAGTTCTCAGAGAAGACACCATTTCATGGTCCTACCATGAGAAATGTCTGGATTACCCCACTTATCTCCCCAAACTCCTGTAAGTGATTAACACACCTGAGTCACAACCAACCAAGACTCAAAACACAGCAGTAACGTGACCTAGTTTCAGTATGTGGCAGTACACAGGGCAAGATGCTCCAAAAGCCAAAGCGTAAGCTTCGGGATAGAGGAAGTCTTATCTTAAATGCTTTAAAAGAATTCTACATGGACCTCATCTCATGATAGGAGTATATTTTTAAAAGGAAAAACACAGTTTTACATGTTCAGTAGTAACTTAAATATTCAATTTATCACTATAAAAGAACTTAAAAAGCAACGTGTACTCCTTTCAAAGACACAGCTACACCTCAATGATCCAAAATCACTACACAATGGATTGCAGCACACAGATCAAGTCTCCAGTAAAGGAATCTCCTTCCATTCTAATAAGAAAACTTTTTCTTTGGATAAGAACTATATTCCTTTGGATAAATATTTTCTGGAAATATATTAGGATATGTTCTATCCTTTTATTTATTTTATTTTTTTTGGTTCTATCCTTTCAAAGACAGACAAACTATACCCAGTGCTCTGTCTATTGAAAACTCAGGAGTTTTAACTCCAAACATAAATATAGTACATGTTATAAAACAGTGACAGTTTACTTTCACATTAAATGACCCCTGACTGCCATATTTTTATAATTCTTAGAATTATTTTTTGTGGTTTCTGTCTTTTCCTTCACTGTCAGGCTATTTTCCCTTCTAATATGTTATTTTCAGGATAAAGTGGGAAATCAGGAAACCGACTGTTTCTAAAGCAAGTAAAACATAATTTGAGGGAAAATCAGCTTTATAGAATTTTTCTTTAAAGGTAAACTTAGTTTATCTAACCATTCTGTCATTATAGATGCTGACTGCTAGCATTTTTTGTTTTTTTTGCTGTTATCTACAGAATTACAATGAACATCCTCGAAAATGAAGTGAAACTGTTGGTTGCTCAGTTGTGTCCAACTCTCTGCAACCCCGTGGACTGTAGTCCGCCAGGCTCCTCTGACCATGGGATTTTCTAGGCAAGACTACTAGAGGGGATTGCCATTTCCTTCTCCAGGGGAATCTTCCCAACCCAGGGATCGAATCCAAGTTTCCTGCACTGCAGGCAGAGTCTTCACCATCTGAGCCACCAGGGAAGCCCTTAAGTGTTTGCAAACATATTCTGGTATTTCTGTAGAATGGGTTTAAGTGGGATTGCCGGGTAGCATTTGAACTTTTAATAAATTCTACAAAATTGTCCCCTAAAAAGTTTGTAATTATTTGCAATTGTTTGTAAATATTTACACTCACTACAAACAACAGTATGTGAAAATGATCATTTCAGGATGTTCTCACAGTGACTGCTATAAAATGGCACCTCATTTTTTCCTTTTAATCATGAACTTTTGGAACAACATATTCACCATTTTATTCTATGACTTTCTGCCATTTTTCAGGCAACTTCATAATTTTACCTTTTCAAAACTTTTTCTTTTTGAGCAAAGAACTGTTTCAGAGGCCTCTACAGCATTATTTTCATTACCTAGAAATTTCAGATTATTCTTGAAAATATAACTTCTAGATAAATAAAGTGTTAACTGTAATTCTGCTGAATTCACAATCATGACAGAAAATCCCATAAGCATAAACAGTGCATTCAATAGCACCCCCTGCAATCTCTGGAAGTAATTAATGAGCTACCTGGAAGCCACAGCCAATATGTAACGCCTACATAAGGCATACCATGTAGCACAGCTGATAACCATGATATAGAGTATGAATATTCTAGAAAAACAAGAGAGGCAGCAGCAAAGGGTGTGTGAGACCAGAGTGTAGGAGGAGGGGTGGCTGAGCTTACTGTGTTTGCTCAGAAACTTAGTGCAGTAACACAAAAGGAATGCTGCCGTGATGAATGGGTGGTTCCTTTTAAAGGTATAGCCAGACGGAAGCAGTAAACCCTCTCCCTTCAAAACTCATAATAAAAGCACCTGCTCACATCAGAAAGTTTTGAGCAACTGCCATAAGAAGTGGGGACCCAACGGAAGGTAAGACACCTGACTGAGAACACACACTCCATAAAGCAAAAGCATCAGGATACCACGCAGCAGACGGGCTGCACAAGGATCAAGTATTCCGTGCTCTCAAATTCACCTTTTTTTTTCTTGCTCTTCCTTCTCTATTTTGTGGGATGCAACATATGTTGAAAAGAGATGGCAACACCTATTCAGGAGCTTGACGAACTCTACCATGGCATCTTCTTTAGACATGTTTCCCAGGGCTGCCCATTCTCTCCTGTAAAGAACAAGAAGGTTACTTGCTACTCTTAAAAGAGTAAGAATTTGATTTCATTTAAACCTACATATAAACAAGTCTCAATTATAACTAAAATGAAGAATGACTCGACTATACAGATTCAAAACTTCAACATGTATGGACTGGTTTACTAAACTAGATAGCCTACATACAAACCAAACCTATACCATAATTTAACTGCATTGCTGATAATTTCCATATCAGTAAAAGGGTATCGAAGTTCTAGTTTTCTTATAGTTTAGCCTTAGTTGAATAAAATGCTTAATATATTCTTTCCTGTCACAACTCTGTACGTGTCCCAACAAGGGAATCAACTACCATACTGTAAATTGCTGTTGTAATATTATTTTGGAAGAATCAAATGAAGTTGTCTTATGTTTATAATCAGATGAGTAAACATCTTTCACAATATTTAGCCATAAACATCTCCAAACCAAAAACAGATAAACATCTGACGACTCCAGAAGCTGCAAGCAAAAATGTTTGCTTTGCTTTTATTCTAAAGCTAATGAGCCAGCTATTTACATCTGAACCAATTTACTCTGTACCATTCTCTCCACTCCAATATTCTTGCCTGGAGAATTCCATGGACAGAGGAGCCTGGTGGGCTATAAGATCATAAAGAGTCGGATACCACTGAAGCAACATAGCACGCACTCACTCATTGAATTCATTACACAATAAAACACTGTTACCTCCTGTCATTCCCCAACACATCAAAGAATCCAACCTCAGGACAAGTGTCTGGATTATATGGGCCCATAAGAACCTGCTTATGCAGTGCCACAAGTTTCAGTTTTTCTTCATAAGTTGGATGAAATGCTTTGCCATCTTTTTCTATAACAAAAATAAACACAAAAACAATTAGCACTGGCAAAATACTACATTTTCAGCACTCTATGTTGAAATTCTGGTATAAGGTATATCACAAATTGCCTGTGAAATTTATATTGCCTATAAAAACCACTGTAGGAAGATTTTTATTTCAAGTACTAAATTTTAATAATCAAAGCCAAGATAAAAAAACTGCATGCTGAGTTAATTTTTTAAAATAAAGTTAAATAATAATATTTATGTTAAAACTACTACAAAGAGTAAATCAATTAAAAAAAAAACACTACTAAAGATAAACCAATGTCAAGCAACAGTAAGGCATACACACACCAGTGTACCACTTAACATCTTTTTCAAATATTAAAAATGTTCAGAAACCGTTTTTTAAAATAAGTTCAAAAATTTTTATATCAAGCATTTTAAATAAGAGACATATGCATAGGAGATTACATATAATTTGAAAGACTATATTCAAAATGTATCCATCCCACTGAAACAGTACAATGTGGTGGAGGGGACTTTGGAATCAGACATCCTAGGTTTAGATCTTATCTCAGACACTTCCTAGCTATAGGACCACTGAAACTCTTAAGTCTGTTTATCAATAGAGTCTTTTCTACTTCAGAGGTAATAGGACAGTATTAATGGTAATAACTGTTGGATCTTTCTGCTGCTCTGGCAGGTTGCCAATGGGCAATTACAGTGAAGCCAGTATGACCCACAGAGACTTAACTACCACTAGAACACTTAAAAGTAGTATGAGACTGGGTGCTGACAAAACAGGAAATCCTACTTCTGTGATAAATGGAAGTGTTAGTTACTGGTTGGTTCTAATGATGAGACTACCAAATTTTAAAACAAAAAGGAGGTAGAAAGTAGTGTCTATTGTCTACAAATTTTATCCATGTACAGAACAGTCACCAAAAGAAAATTACTCATGATAAGAGAAGAATATGGTTTAAAGAATAGTTCATATACTGTTCAAAGAATCTTAAGAGGAGAAAAAAAAATACAACCTGCCAAGAAGCATCCCAAAACATTCAATTTCACTAGTCAAGGAAATGGAAACTGAAAACATTAGATACTTAAGATGCTGTCTACCATCAGATAGGTCAAAAAAGTTAGGTCATCAAGAGTTGGTAAGAACAGGACAAACAGGTACCCAAGCTCAATACACTAATGTTGAAAGTATAAATTGTTAGTTAGTTATCTTAGAAGGAAATCAGGCAATATATTCCAAAATTGTAAATACAGATGCCCTATGGCCCAGTAATGCCAATTCTCATCATCTACTCTTGATAAGCATTCCCAAATACACAGAAGGAGGTGGACACAGGAGTATTTTCATTGCAGCACTCTTTTCTTATTACTGTAAACAACTTAAAAGTTCATCAATAAGGAAACAGCCAAATAATGTGGCATAGTCAGTCTATGGAATAAATGAAGTAAAGGAAATATCTAGAGTAGGAAATGGCAACCCACTCCAGTATTCTTGCCTAGAGAACCCCAGGATAGAGGAGCCTGGTACGCTAGAGTCCGTGGGGCCGCAGAGTCAGACACAACTGAGTGACTGAGCACAAAGGAAACATAGTTAAATGAAAAAAGCAAGCTGCAGAAAACTATATACAATCACACAGCACAAAATATATTATCTTCAATTCTAAGTACTCCCCCAACCCACACTTTAACATCTCTAAAATCAGATTAGTTTTTATATCTATTGTATTTTATAGTTGTAACTGGCAGTTTTTCTTTCTTTACAGTACGTAAGAGTAAGTCTTAGAATTGATGAAATACAGCATGTAGCACACCCACATATATATTCTATGGGTACATTTACATGCATGTAAATGCAAAGAAAAAGATCTAGATGGAGTCACACTGAAGAGATGAAGATGAGGAGTAGTGATCAGAGAACTTAAAACTAGAAATATTTCAATCTTTCAGAGGAAAATATTCAGAAGAACAAACCAAACTGTTAAAGAGAGTGGGGACTGAAAAGAATTACATCTATGTACTGCTATATAATTATATATACTTATACTTCAATCTGAATTTTTTTCAGTAAGAACTCATCAATACTTGAAAAAAGACAAAACTGTGGCACTGACCTTACTTATATTTAATAAAACTTGTAACAACTGAGAAACCTGCGGACCTGCCATCTGTCTTCCTTACTGAGCAAACAGTATCCCTAAACAATCAGCACCAGAAGTAGGGACTTCCTCTGAAGTTTTCAGAACAGGATCATGCATAAGTCTATATATACCAACTAAAAGGCAGTTCCCTTTTTAAAATCTAACTCTTAGAAGTCTGTTTCAATTATGAACACTACAAGACCTTTTGTATATTCACTCGTTCAACTTAGTAAATATTTATTGAGCCCGCGCATGCAAATCATAGTGCTAGACACCAGGATTCATCACCCTCCTGGAGCTGACAAACCACTGAGCTCAATTAAAAATGTGTAACTTGGCAATCCAGTATATAATTATGTCCAGGTGTATATTTCAGATATAAATACACTGCAAACAAATTATTAAAAATTATATTGAGATAAAGTAACAATTATTTTAGAGTTTAGGAAAAAAATGTCAAAAAGGTAATAACATGACTTGTTCCAACTGTTTAGGCTGGACCAGTAGTTACGTTTAATTTCAAGGTAATATATAATAAAAATAGAGGAAAATAGATAAGTGTAGAAAACCAAGATACATCTTTACATATCTCTCATGAAAAAACCAACAAATCTAATGAATTCTTTTCTAAATACTGCCTTGAAAAATTATCTTAGCAAGAAAAATGGTGTTACACCTGTTCACTGCTGCGTTATTTAAAATCTAATTATTCAACAATAACACAATACTTAAATTACAGTAATCCACTGAATAGACTATACAGCTATTTAAAATGACAATATAAGGACTATATATCATTTCAGAGAATACTTATGATGTATTAATGAAAACAAGCAGAATAAAAAGATACTAAAAAATAATTTTATGCTTACAACCATGCAAAAATGGGGGATTACACATATAGATATTTCTTTTTTAAAAACAAAATTAGCCTGCCAGAACTCTGTATTCTAAGATAATAGTGTTAAAAAATGTGAAATAGTGGCAACTTTTTACCAAAAAGCCTTTTTCAATTTTCAAGATTCTCATAAGCTTCTTTTAGCATCTACCTTAATTTTGTACATTTTAGTCACCAGAAGTTTTCTTATGCTAATTACCTCTCAGAGAAACATAGCCCAGACGACTTTCTTCCCACACCCCCCCGAAAGTGATGATTTGAAAAACAGCCCCAACCTTGATCTTAGCTTATGAGTTGAAAGATAAACCAAAAAGGTGCCAACTTAACTGTTCATGTTATCTTGAGCCTTACAAAAGAAAAATATGCTGCTGGTGATCCGAGAGAAAAAAAAAAGAAGATACAGTGAGCCTGAGAAACAGTGAGGGTAGACAGCATACCCTCAAGGGTAGACTCTTTGCTTTGTTCCATCAGGATCCCTGGAATTTCGTTTCTCCTTAAAAAAAAAAAAAAAAAGCCTAAATTCTGTTAAAGTGGTTGCTTTGACTCCCTCAATAAAGATAAAGATAAAAATCAATAAAGATAACATCAAATGGAAACTTTATTTACTGAAAGACCACTTTACTGATCAGTCACATAATACAGCAATTTTCAAATACACACACACACAAATTCTTATTTGCTTCAGGGAGATGATTTGAAGCTAACAGATAGGACTAGTGGGTATGAAAAAAGTATTTTAGGGCTTCCCTGGTGGCTCAGTGGTAAAGAATCTGCCCTCCAATGCAGGAGACATGGGTCCAATCCCTGATCTGGGAAGATCCCAAACGCTGCAAAGCAACTGAGTGAGTGTGCCTCAACTATTAAGAGCCCATGCTCTAGAGCCCAGGAGCCGCAACTACTGAAGCCCGAGGCCCCTGCTCTGCAACAACAGAAGCCGCCGCGGCGAGAAGCTCGGGCACAGCAGCTAGAGAGGAGCTCGCTCTGGCAACAGAGAAAAGCCTGCACAGCAACCAAGACCCAGCACAGCCAAAAATAAAATCAAAATTAAAAGCACCTATTTTTTAAAAAGATGGCTCCTATAAAGTTACTTTAATGGAGGGAGGGTCCATTTCTTACCAAGAGATAAATCTGCTCCTTTACTTCAAATATTCGGCAGTGCAAACTAGAATTAGCGGGCCACAGGAGAGGGTGAGTCAACAAGGAAACTACCCATTATTCAGCAAGGTGTTAGTCTAACCTTGACCCTAAAAGGTGACTCATCAACAGAGGGAGGGGGGGGTTTCAGGATATTTAGATGCCATTTTAACATCTGCCCTTTATATGCCAGACAGGATTAAGAATATACTGTCAATCCATAAAGGATTTTTCAAATGAGGAATATGTTTTTAAGTGTAAGTTCTGGTCAAGCACTCAAATTTGCTCACCACCATGAACACCAGTGCTAAGCACAAACTTTGTTAACAGGCATTCACCGCACCAAAACCATGCCCAATAAATCGCTCTAAAGAAGAAACTGACTGTAAAGGTCAATCTCTGTGAGAATAAAACAGTACATCCATTCTCATAAATTTTACTGGTATTTCCACAGAATCTTTATACATTTGCTAATTTTTCTGTTTTTTCCCCTCTTATTTGATTCTCTGAAATGACAAACAAAATTGATAAACCTTGAAAAACTTATCAAGAAAAAAAGGGAGAGAACGCAAATCAATAAAATCAGAAAAGAAAAAGGAGAAGTTACAAGTGACTCCACAGAAATACCAAGGATCCTAGGAGACTCCTATAAGCAACTATATTGACCGCTAAGGGATTAGTCTCCAAAATTTATAAAGTTGCTTCAGTCTGTCCAACTCTTAGACACCCTATGGACTCTATCCTGCCAGGCTCCTCTGCCCACGGGATGCTCCAGGCAAGAATACTGAGTGGGTTGCCATGCCCTTCTCCAGGGATCTTCTTGACCCAGGGCTCGAACCTGTGTTTCCTGTGGCTCCTGCATTGCAGGCAGATACTTTCTTTTTTAATGCTAAGCCACCAGGGAAAAGCCCAGCCACAGCGGCGGGGGGTGGTGGGGGGGAACACACCAAAAGTTAATACTAATAATTATTCCTAAAAGACGGATTACAGATTTTTTTCTTCTCTCACTTTTATTTTCTGATTTCCAATATGCATATGTACTTTTATATCAAATGCACATATGCTTTTTTCCTTTTATAGCAAACATTTTTAAAATGTGAAGGCAACCTAATCTTTCAGCCTTTAAGATGAGACTAACAGATCATTTATTTTATCCTGAGAACTATACAAAACCCAGGAGGATAAACCAAGAATCCCAACCACCTTTAGTACAGGACAACCCACTTCATGATGACATTCTAAACCTCAAGGAGAACAGAAAGTGAACCCCCCGACCCAGGTCAGTATCATTAGGCAGACTATCACAGAGTTACAAAAAAGTTACCTCTCTGTCACTTTTCAGATGGCTCTAGTTCACACATTAGGAGGGTTTATTTAGGTTTTCTGCATTAGATGAAAATAATTTTCTCTTGAATTACTTTTTAACTATATTTTATTTATTATTACTTTTAAATTTGTCTGTACCCTTAGGCTTGTGAGATCTTAGTTCCCTGACTAGTGAAAACACCACATCCTAACCATTGGACCGCCAGGGAATTCTCTCTCCTGAATTATTTTTGGTTCCAAAGGCATTAAACATAGCAGAAAAGAAGTTACTACCATAACTGCATAGACAGAAAAAGTCTTGCTGAAACTCAAAAATCTTTAGCGAGGGCCACAGTCCTAAAGAAAAGCTCTTTCAGTCCTGCCATTAAGGAAGAGAGCCGTCACCCTTGGCCCCTGCATTTGTAGAGTTAATTAATCCAATCAATTTGGAAAACTGCCTTCTATGGCAACCAAAAAGACAAATATAAATTATGCTGGAAAGAAGCTGCAGAGCTATTGTTTCAGATGCAAGCGTGTGAAAACACATCAATGAAAAGCAGAAAATGACTACTTCTACTACCTGGAGAAGCTGAGTACAAAGCTGGCCATTTTCAATCAAATGGACTAAAAGGGATCACCTGTTAGCATCTGTCCAGCAATACTTATATTAGAAAAAGTTTATTTTCAATAAAATTGAAGACCAAAAGTCAGGTTAAAAATCTATTTTACCGTGCTCGCTTCAGCACCACATATACTAAAATTGGAACGATACAGAGAAGATTAGCATGGCCCCTGCGCAAGGATGACACGCAAATTCGTGAAGCGTTCCATATTTAAAAAAAAAAAAAAAATCTATTTTACCTAAAGGAGACAGACTAAAGCAGGGACCGGCTAACTAGACCAACTCTGCCCACAGTTGTTTAAATTCATATATCTTTAACTTTTTCCCATCGGTTTGGGTAATATCCACTTTAACTAGTAGTTAGTCATACTCAGCCATCATTCTCCCCCGCCCCCAACTGTTTTTTAAGACCTGTGAGCTAAGAATTTTTTCAAAAAAAATCTTTTAAAAGAAATCTTTTAAAAACAAGCAGAAACAGACAAACAAAAAACAAAGAATACGAAGACAGACCACATATGGGTCCTTAAGGTCTAAAATATTTATATCTGACCTTTCCTGAAAATGTTTGCTGACCCTGGACTAAAGGAAGAAATGCAAAAGCCAAACTAACTTCAATATTTTAAATACTGAATTTAAAAAACTCAAAATAAAGGATAGAAAACATACAGTTAAACTTCCACACCAGTATTCTTGCCTAGGAAATCCCATAGACAAAGTCTAAGCCTGGTGGGCGACACATGGGGTCTCAAAGAGTCGGACACAACTCAGCAACTGAGTACAAACTTCCATTAAACCTGGTGAACTGAATATACACAATTACATCTGATCCTCAATGATACCCCACTAAAAGGAGTAAGGAAGCTAATTTAGAGAACACTGAAAAGGCTCAGGAATTGAAGACACCAGGTTCATTAAAAGCTGGAGTCTAGATAAAAATAAGGATTTTGGCTTAAAAATTATCTAAAGAGCAGGTACCCCTACCTATCATTTTGTTTGGCAACCCCAAGCAGGCAGATGGCCTCCTTGCCCCTACTTTAGCAGAGGCAGTATATATTTAGTAGACGGGTATATTCGAGAACACAAATCACATATACTCAGGTGAGGGGACATCAGTAAGCTGCAGGACTAAAAAGAGAAAAGAAACGAACATTACCCTAGTAAATGGTAAACAACTTCCACCCATACTTCCTTCTCCTGTCTAGTGCCAAAATATTGGCAGCTAGATTCATACACTCCAGGCAGGAGAAAGGAATATTTTCATGAAAAAAAACTGGCCTAAGATAAAAGGCCGGCACGTACTGGTTTGAAAAGTACTGATATTTAGAGATCCTCAATGAAACTTCCACCGCATCACCTACAATAAAAGCTGTACTCAAGGTTACAGTTGGCTCTCCAATGCCTTACCTTTAACAAGAATGAATGCCCAAGGATCACCCAACATTTGAGAAAGCTCTCAACATGGTGGGGGTGGGGGGTGGGGGATGGTGTGTAAAAGAAATTTTCCAATCGGAAAAAAAAAAGTCTAAAAGAAAAGGAATTCCAGAAGAAATTTCAACATCACAGAGAGGTGAAAGAAATTTTCAGGATGACAGGAAGCAGAGACTCAACAAAGGAGAAAGCTAAGACTGGATCAAAAATTTAAGAACATCTAGGAGAGATGTTTTTTAAAAAAAGAGTTTACCTGAGAACAAAGAAAACAAATGGTAATTACTTCTAACCACACAAAAGACAAAGAGTTTGCATAAGAACCAAAATATAATCAAAGTGCGTGATCTGTCTCAGCTGTAAATAACACAAATAGAAACAACTCTGATTTAATCACACACGTGGTATCATAAAATTGGGAGTCTGGGAAGGAGGAAAAGAGAGGCACATATACATAAGTTGCTTTAAAAAAAAAAATAAAGAAGCAGCAAGAAAGTGAAGACAAATAAAATACCAGGAGAAACAGTTAAAATAATGGAAAGTGGCAGCCTTGGGGGAGAGGGTCTTGGAGATGGGAAAAGAAACAGGGGATGGCTATTTTTCATTATAAATTTTATATGACAACTTGGCATAATTGCCTTGGTTTCCACTTTGATAAAAAGGTAAAATGAATAAACACATTTGCTCCATTTCAGTAATCAGTTCATAAGAGATTACAACGTGTGGTAGGCATACTACTACTCCCCTCAAAAGAATCCACATCCTAATCCCCACAATCTATACTATATTCCTGTGAATATATTAGGTTACATGAAAAGGGGGAATTAAGGTTGTAGCTGACCTTACCCTAGACTACCCATATGAGCATAAAGCAATCACAAGAGTCCTTATAAATGGAAGAAGAGAAAGAACAGACAGAGGAGGCATGAAGACGTTACACTGCTAGCGCTGAAGATGGAAGGAAGAAGTCACATGTGAAAGCATGTAGCTGGTCTCCTGAAGGTGGAAAAAGCAAGGCAACAGATTCTCCCCTAGAGTCTCCAGAAGGAACATAGCCCAGCTGACACTTGGATCCTAAGCCAGTGAGACCCATTCTGAACTACTAACCTCCGGGACTACAAAATAGTATGTGTTGTTTCAAGTCACTACATTTGTGGTAACACATTTCCCCAAGTTAATAAAGACAGAAATGGCTTCTAGATTTGTTGTTGTTCAGCTGCTAAGGCATTTCTGACTCTTTGTGACCCCCATGGACTGCAGCATGCCAGGCTCCTCTGTCTTCCACGATCTGCTGGAATTTGCTCACATTCATTTTAATTGCATCAGTGACGCTATCTAACCATCTCATCCTCTGCCACCCTCTTTTCCTCCTGCCCCAAATCTTTTCCAGCATCAGGTTCATTTCCAATGAGTAGGCTCTTCACATAAGGTGGCCAAAGTATAGGAGCTTCAGTTCTTCCAATGAATATTCAGGGTTGATTTCCTATAGGATTGACTGGTTTGACAGCAGTCCAAGGCACTCTCAAGAGTCTTCTACAGCACAATTTGAAAGTATCAATTCTTGGGCTCTCAGCCTTCTTTTACAGTCCTACTCTCACACCCACACATGACTACTGGAGAAATCATAGCTTTAACTATATGGATCTTTGTCAGCAAAGTGATGTCTCTGCTTTACAATACGCTGTCTAGGTTTCTCATAGTTTTTCTTACAAGGAGCAAACGTCTTCTAATTTCATGGCGGCAGTCACTGTCCACAGTGATTTCGGAGCCCAAGAAAATGAAATAAAAATGTGCTTTCACCTTTCCCCCTTCTATTTGTCATGAAGTAATGGGATCAGATGCCATGATTTCAGTTTTTTGAACGTTTGGTTTCAAGCCAGCTTTTTCACCCTCATCAAAAGAACCCCATGACACTATGAAAAGGCTTCTAGATTACACTCCTATTAAATTTTACCTATTTAACTTTACAGTTCTAATAAGACAGCATAAATAATTTTGATAATAGTGTTATAATCACAGCCACCAAGCCCAAAGCACTGAATGATTACCCTTCCAAACCGAAATTAATTATACAAAAGGTTATTAGTCTCACACATCAATTGTTAGAGTAAGTTTACTGAAAAATATTTTTCTCTTCTCTCTGGAGGGAAAGAGAGAGAAACATAACAAATTATTTCAATGTTCTTTCTAGCCTTTATCTTATGAAATGAAAGCTAATAAAATCTATGGGTTGAAAAGGATATTAAAGATAGATGACTGAATTGCACAATCAAAGTTCAAATCCTCCCTACATAACCACTTGGTCTACAATAATTTGTTACTGGACATATTATATAACTTATGTGAGGAAGGGAGAAATGAAAGTATAGAGTTTCTGTATGTATGGAAGTTATCAGCTTAGACAGTGTAACTATAAAATATTTTATATATGCCTCACAGTAACAGCAAAGAAAAAAATGAGGTAGATACATAAAAGATTATGATAAAGCAATCAAAAGCATAGCCACCTAGCAATTGTTAACGTATGCTTGAACACTTCCTGGTGATGGGAATTCATTGTCTCAAACAGTCTATTCCATGTTTGGATGGATAGCTCTAATTTTTAGCTCTTTATTCTGATGAGATTCTTCTCAATTTTACCCACCGGGTCTATTTCTAGTCCTTGGCATTAAATAAAACACATACATCTAACAGATCAGACCTCAAAAACAAACACCACGAAATACCACATATCATACTTGCCCTGAGTTCTCTATTCTTTAGGCAAAATATTTTCAGCTTATTCACTCATACTTAACTCCTAAAGACTTATGTTTAAATCTCAGTTCTGTTATTTACTAAGTACAAAATACAGACAACCTTTCTGAGCCTCAGAGCTGCCATCAAAAAATGAAGAAAATAACTTATCTTTCTTGTGAGGGGTGGAAATAACATGTTCCAAAGTCTTGACACAGTGCCTGCACAGAGCAGACATTTACTAAGCAGCAGCTATTGTGATGATGGCGGGGATTCAAATTCCCACAATACAGAAGTTGCTCTCTTCTGAATTAGCTCCATTTTGTCTTTAACTCTATGAATGATCCCTCAAGCTGAAAGCAGCATCCAGCAATTGTCTGAACTGTGTGGATGAGAGCAGGACCATCTCTCTCCTCTCTCATTCCAGATACTGTATTTCCACCAAAGCAACCGAAGCTCAAACCTGTTTTCTTTTGTGGCCCTATCACTGTTGCCTGGCAGAGAATACACATCGAATAAAAGCCATCTTTCAGAAATATTAAAATTAAAACCACATCTCTCCCATGTTCAATTAAGAAAAAAAGTGATATATTTTTAATATATCGGATATATTCTTGTACTACTTATAAGAAAGTATAATAAATGCAGTATTTCTGAGTTAATGAATAGGCAACCCTGTAAACTGCCTAGCCTGCATGAAGTGCTTAATAAAAGTTGATTTCCTCCTATTAATTCAACACACTCCATAATAAATTCTTGTTAATCTCTCCTCTTCAACAACATAAGCAGTCACAGGATACCAACTGCTAGGTTCTCTGCTAAGAGTTTATAAATAATTTGAGTAAAGGAAGGCAGAATTTAAACAACTGAGTGACAGAACCAGGAAGTAGTATCCTAACAAAGGTCCGTCTGGTCAAGGCTATGGTTTTTCCAGTAGTCATGTATGGATGTGAGAGTTGGACTGTGAAGAAAGCTGAGTGCCGAAGAATTGATGCTTTTGAACTGTGGTGTTGGAGAAGACTCTTGAGAGTCCCTTGGACTGCAAGGAGATCCAACCGGTCCATCCTAAAGGAGATCAGTCCTGGGTGCTCATTGGAAGGACTGATGCTGAAGCTGAAACTCTAGTACTTTGGCCACCTCATGCAAAGATTTGACTCATTGGAAAAGACCCTGATGCTGGGAGGGATTGGGGGCAGGAGGAGAAGGGGGCGACAGAGGATGAGATGGCTGGATGGCATCACCGACTCGATGAGCGTGAGTTTGAGTAATCTCTGGGAGTTGGTGACAGACGGGGGGGAGCCTGGCGTGCTGCGATTCATGGGGTCGCAAAGAGTTGGACACGACTGAGCAACTGAACTGAACTGAACTGAATCCCAGTAGTATTCACTCCAGAGCTCAACTTCCTAAATAGTGAAGCAGAGAAGCTCTCATTTTAGCTAACTGATAAAAGTAAACATTATCTCCTTCTGAGGGTTGGTTACCAAAGTGTACTCATTTGCAAAAATTCATCAAGCATCACTTATGATTCGTATACTTTTCTGCAAGGGTAGTAAACAAAGGGGAGGCCTCAGGTAAATATTAAAATCACAATAAAACATCCATAAGTATAAACATATATATGTATATATCCTTGAATACCCCATATTCAAAGGAAAATTTTAGTTCAGTTCAAATCTAATATGAAAAAGCAAATAAGAAGATGTTTAAAAGGCATTACATTCCTGGTAGTTATAATTTTCTTTGTCTCAAGTCTATACATCCTCCTAGGCTATACACTTATACCTAAAGACAATAAGGAAGAGGAAAATATACTCAAAATTTAACAGATATTCAGTAGTAACAATTAAACCTGAAATTATCTGAGGCTAGTCCACTTAAGTCCAGGAGGCAGACACTAATCATATGTGTCACCGAAGAATAAATTACAGCTTTACAGTAAAACATTAATGGAGCCATTTATAAAAGTTCTTGCAAGTGCATATGTTTAAGGACAAAAGAAAATGGAACCATTCAGTATGTCCACATAATTGCTTCTCTGTTATCAGCAATATAACACCATGTAATAGATAGCAATGTTAGTGGAAATGTATTAACAATCCCATAGAAAAGCTGAATCTAAAACTTTACTTCCCTCCAAATTAGACTACAGCTTCCTTTTACATATCATACTCTCAAAAACTTATCACTCCACACACCCCCACTCACACATACACATCCCTAGACCTGTCTACTGAAATAATGACCAATCTAGTAGCAATGAGTGCCCACTGCTAACATTCTGATTACGGCTCTTCAAATGCCACTTTCCACTAAAGGAACCAAGTCTCTTTGGAGAAATGGCTGATTCCAATGGAGGCAGGAAATGCATACGATGAATCTGGACTATTTCATTACACCAGAGAGCAAAGGAGCTATGGAAGACTACTAGTCATGTCAAAGGAATTTAGGAGCCAATCTGAAGAGACCTACCACTTGCTAAAGATGGTACAATTTGAGCATCAATAGTAAGAGCTCTCAAAATAGTACCTGATATTTAGCAAACATCTGCTCAATAACTGGTGGTAATTATTAGTCTAGAATTTTAAATGAAAGCAACCACCTACCAACTAATGGAGTGAGGTAATAAAGTTATTAGAGAAGGAAAACCTCACTTCTAAGAATTTTAAAAACCAAAACACAACTTCCCAGGTTAACTATATCCAAGAGGTATAAAGGCTTCAGTAAAGGCAACAGATTTAGTCCTTAACCCAAAGAGAGAAGAAAATCAGCTTAATCTTGCTAAACTAGAGTAGGGCAACTTTGCTCCTCCTTTTGAAAACCTTCAATGGTTCCTCACGGTCTGACAAACAGGCTATTTACAATGCCATTCAAGTTCTTACATGGATATGACACCAATTTAGCTTCCCAGTTCTGTCCATCACATTACCTAATCCCTACTTGCCATTTCCTAGACACACAGAACTTTCCCTTCCCTGGAAGGGTATCTGCCCTCTGGATCCTCCACACTGTGTTGTAGTTGCCACTGAGGCTTTAATTCCTTGGACTATAAATTTCATAATAGCAAAAGGGAATATACTATTCATTTACAGTGATGGATAAAACAGATTATGGATAAAACTTTATCCATAGTAAGGATTCAACAACACAGCTTAGGTGATAAAATGCTAACTTACATTTGCCAATATTTTCACCTATTATTTCACTTTTACCATCAAAAACTAAGAGGATAGGCAGTTGACACAATGGGTTCAGTCACTGGCCTATGATCACTGTGATAGAAACAGAATAAGAAACAGGGTTCCTGATTCTTAATCCAAGTTATTTTCAATTGAAAAAGATGCCCATGCTTTCAAGATTCATATTTATTCCACAGCAGAAGATAAACTGTAATGTTATTTCTAATCCATGTGAGATACAAAACCATAAAACAGTGATTTATTAAAGCCCCAAGACTGATAAAAATGTCAAGTATTATGCAGGAAAAAGGGTTTTCACACATTAATTCAAAGGCAGCAACACTTGACTCACCCCACTTTGCATAACCCTTCTGACAGCTTTTAGATCCTTCCTCCCTCCCCCCCAACCTATATCGGGAGCCTCATATACTAATAGCTTCTTCACTGCTAACTATGTAATGATCCAGGCAAAAATGTAGCTTTTAATCGCCAGACTGTTGTTTCTCTTTTAAGTACCTGGATTCCACTTTGAGAGCTTAACTTTGGAACTTCCTGAACCATATCTATCAATGTAGCTTTTTCCCTTTAAGGTGACTATAACTAGGTTCCTAAATTACTGGTTCCCCTAGGAGTCTTTCCATCTGACAAACCTGTTAAAATAATGGGAGGTTTAGAGCACTAAATTGTAAATGTGAGATGTCAAATTTCATTTAATCCAGCCATATGTATCTTTATCTATAAACAAACTGAGTCTGAAAGAAAAAAGTTAATTGGCTAGCAGTAGGTTAATAGAATTGAGAGGGATTTCCCTGGCTGTCCAGTGGTTAGGACTTAGTACTTCCACTGCTGTGGCCTGGGTTCAATCCTTGGTTGGGGAATTGGGATCACGCAGGCTGCCTATTTAAAAAAAAAAAAAAAAAAAGTCCTCTGGAGAAGGGAAAAGCTACCCACTCCAGTATTCTGGCCTGAAGAATTCCACGGACTGTATAGTCCATGGGGTCGCAAAGGGAGTCTGACGTGACTGAATGACTTTAAAAAAAAAAAAGTCCAGAGCTTCTTGACTCCCTTATTGCACATTAACAGTGTTTTAATTTTTCAAAGAAGAAAAATTACTACTACTACCTTCAAATAATACAGACTCAGAAGATACAATTATCCATTTATTTCTTTGTTAGTCATATGGCAAAAGTTAGGATTAGAAGTTCATTCTTCTCTATTCTTACACATTGTTCTGCTAAGATACACTTTAATCTTATCGTACACTGGAAAAATCAGTACCAAGAATAAAAATTTAAAATAAAATATAGTTATATAAATGGTACAGAAACCACCAGGTTTTTATGTAAGCGGTAGTATATCCTCAACGCAGGAAACTCTAAATTCAAGCGAGTGATCTAAGGGTCAAGTGATCCAAAACTCAGTAGCCATTACCAATTCCCCAAACTAGCAGAGGGCTGAACTCATGGCCCAACGACCAGGTAAACTTTTTAATAGAAAAAGGAGTATAGATACCAGAAGGGGAGCTAGGGGGTGGGATGAATTAGGAGAATGGACTGACACATACACATTACAGTATATAAAATAATCGAGACCCGCTGTAGAGCACAGAGAACTCTACTCAATGCTCTGTGGTGACCTCAAGGGGAAGAAAACCCAAAAAACAGGGGATATATGCACACGAACAGCTGATTCACTTTGCTGTGCAACAGAACCGAATACAACATTACCGAATACATTTCAAAACCATTTTTTACTCCAATAAAAAAAAATTTAAATGCAATGAATGGAGAACGACTAATTTTTCTGTAAAATTTATACAAGAAAGACTATCATCAGTTTGCACAATTATTTTCAGACAAAACAAGTAACTTTTGAATGTATCACTAGTTTCAACGACTCAACTTCAGCTAGTAAACTATGTACTCCAAAAGGTACTCCCTCTGGGGAAAGGTCATAAATATGCTGTTCTGGAATGTATATAGAACCTAGCAACCACTTTTAAAGTTTCCTTTGCCGAAATTTCTCCCTTTTCGTCTGCCCCACGAGATCCAAATATCTCATCAGTCTTTCCCACTGACAAGGTCATGTGACTCACCATTTGACTAAGTGAATCACTCCCCCGCCCCCCCCCCCCAAAAAACAAATCCAGGACCACAATTTTGCTCTAAGACAAGATTTACTACAACTAATTCGGTGAGAAATACAGAGGCTACTTTTAGGCCTTAATCTGAGAATCCACTCTTGGACACTGGAAAAATTTTAACCATCTAGAAGTCGCTAGACCACAGCAGCTATCCCTTCTCTAATTTAGAGTTTGACAATCTAGAAGGGATTAGCTGAATGCTTAACTTCTTCCTCTCTGCCACATCAATACTGCCAGGTGATTAAGCCCTATTCGAGTTTATGGATCCCCAGAATGAATGGAAAACGTAAGAATGGAACCCATAAAAAAATTTTTTCCACTATAGAAGGGCAAAAATCGGTGGTTCTGACGTGCCAAATATACAAGAAACAAGAAAAAGAACGCGACGGTTAAAAAAAAAATCCCAGATAGAGACCCTCTGGGAAAGAGAACTCATTCTTCCATCCAGGATCCTGGAAAACCGAGAAGCTAAATCCAGGTAAGATGCCTGCTAACCTCCGGGAGGCAGGACCCGAAAAGCTAAACCAAGGTTCCAGGCCCCTAGGGGTGTGACCTAGTGACCAAGCGGATAGTGACAAACTTCGATTACTCCCAAGGACAGAGCCCAGCTCCGGTCGCCGGGGTCCCGCAAAGGGTAGGTCAGGGCTACTCGGGTCCAGTCTCTCCAAGGCCCCGCAGAGGCGGCGGGGGTGGGGCCTGTCCAGCTCACCTTTGAAGAAGCGCAGCGCCAGGCCGTATAGCTCCTCCAGGCCGAAGCCCCAGCGCTGCTCCAGCCGCCGCGCCTCCTCCGCCGCGCCCCCAGCCACCGCCTCCCCAGGCTCCGGCTGGTCCCCTGCGGCGCCCGGGCCCCTGCCGGACCCTGGAGGCGAGGGCGGCGGCAGCGGCGGCGGCAGCAGCGGGGCGCCCTCCGCGCCGGGTCGCTCCTCCGGGTCCGGGCTTAGAGTGAGGCCGTCGACGGAGACCTCGAGTCGCTCTGCGTTTAGCACCGCCGCCATCTCCGCCTGCTGCGCCTCCTCGGCGGGGACAGGCGGCGGCCACGTATCGACTTCCTGCTGACCTCTGACCTCCGCTCACCAACACCGGAACTTCCGCCGCTGAGTAGGCGATAGAGTTCCCGGAGAGGGGCTGCGGCCTGGTGCCCCGCCCCCAACCCGGGGGTCGTCGGTGGGCTGCGCTCCTCCACCACCCGCCCCGCCCACCATCCCGGCGGCCTTCGAACGCCCCACCCCCAGCCTCACCCGGTTCCCTTCCGGCCCTCGTTCTTCCCGGAGGGCTGGTGCTACGCCCAGCGGCCCCGGCCCTGCCGTTCTTTGCCGCAGCTCGCGGTGTCCAGCAGGGGCGGGGTCGGATGGGACCCGCGTGCAGTCTGTGCGGAGAGGGTGACTCCTGGCGGACGCCCTACCCTTCGGGTCAGACCCTCCCCATTTGTAGAGTTGTGTGGTTTGGTTGGAGAAACTGTTGGTAACTCTTAAGGAGATGCCGAGCAAATGCCTTTTTTATTTTTTCTGAGCAATAAACAGGCTGCAGAGAAATCCCGAGGTTTCTGAGACGCGTAGAGCACATCCTGGTTTTGCGGGAACTGAAGCTCATACAATTTGTGGGGTCCCTATTTAGTTAAAAAGCAAAAAGTTAGAAGCAGAGAGTTCGGGAAGTGAATATATAGAATGAGAAAGAATTCAAAAGTGACATTTGAAAGGTTAGCAAAACTCAAAAACGTGACACAGATAAACCATAAAATTTTTTAGTAACTACCTGACGCACTTCTACAGGGTGTCAAAAAATCCAGAAACGTAGTTTTTTTTTAAGATTAAAAATGCTCTTGACAACTACCTATATTTACTTATCTGTGTGTCTAGACTTCCCTGGGTGTTCATTGGAAGGACTGATGCTGAATCTGAAACTCTAGTACTTTGACCACCTCATGCGAAGAGTTGACTCATTGGAAAAGACCCTGATGCTGGGAGGAATTGGGGGCAGGAGGAGAAGGGGACGACAGAGGATGAGATGGCTGGATGGCATCACCTACTCCATGGACATGAGTTTGAGTAAACTCCGGGAGTTGGTGATGGACAGGGAGGCCTGGGTACTGCGATTCATGAGGTCACAAAGAGTCGGACACGACTGAGCGACTGAGCTGAACTGAACTGAAGACTTTGGGGCACCGTTTACAATCATTTTTCCCACTGTTTTTGTATACTTTTGATCACTTTCCTATGACAGTTATTTTTTAATGCTTTCTGTAAAGAAAATAGAAAAATCACTATTGATTTTTTAACATGGTGATCACAATTTGTTGTTTATTATTTATAAATTTTAGATTCACAACTTACTACTTTTTTAGGATTATTGTGAAATTTGGGAAAACATGTATGAAGCATCTCATATATGAGCTATAATATTTCAGGACTGTTTGGCTGTTTCAATGGCAATTTATTGCTTAGTTTTTCTTGGATCTCTAGTACTCTTCAGGGCAAGATTTATCTATGTTAAGACAGGGTCTCCTTAATCAAGATGAATAAAACATGTGACTTCACATACAGACTTACTATAGTACAACTGCAGTGGAGCAGGGCCATATGCCTGCCTTTTTTCTGTGGAAAACTTTAGTCAAAGAGTAAGTTTAATCTGAAAAGTGAGAAATGCTGAAACAAAGGAAAACAGTATAAGGAGACTAAATAATAATAATGTAGTCATCAAGCACACTCAAGGACCTTTAGTTCTTTCTCGAGGGCTATAGATAATATTCTGAGCCATATCCTGTGAGCTGTCTTATAGATACTAAAACACCAGGAGAAGTTAACTGCATGATGACCAGACTGTACCTAGGGCTTGAGCTGCCACAGTTCTGAGAAATGTCCCCAAAGAAATGGGAACAAGTGCACCCCAGAACTGAAGATTAACTGTACCTAAAACAACCAAGATGATGCTAGTCAGACCACTGATGACCAATTTGAAGATGACTGTGCTGTTTCTGCATGTAGCCCCCCCCCCCACCCCTGCCCACTCTGTCTATAATGCTCTCACCCCCTGCTTGTTGCTGGGGGAGTCGGTCTTTGGACAGATGTCTGCCACCCTCCCCCCGAGTCGCCAGCATCTGAAATAAAGCAAACTTTCTTTTCTACCAAACTGGCCTGTTGACTGGCTTTTGAGTGCGGAGCAGCTGGACTCCCCAACGCATACATTTCGGTAAAACAACTGCAAGTTTGTTTTCCATAGGTATAAGAATTCCAATATATTCCATTTTGTATGATTCACACAAAAACAAAAATACAGTGCACTTACAATTGAATATATGACATTACTTAGATTCCTGATGAATGAGAACCTTCATTTTAGGTTAGGCATTGAGAAAATTGATCCCTCCACTTAAGAGTTTTTTACTTTTGAGAGTGGGAAGGATTTTTTAATGGACTAGTTTTTCCTTTTCTTTCAAACCTTGTTTCTCCTCTGTCACCCATGTATTTCCTGTGCCCGGCATCACAGAACTCTTCTGCCTCTAGCCCTGTACCTCTGTGACTTGGTGCTGGCTGAGTTGGCATAATGGGCAGTAGGTGAATTCCAGAAAGCCATTCCTACACCCACAGTGAATAATTATTTAACAGTAGACGGAAATGACTGCAAACCATAAATGCATGCCTCTAAACCCAAATGAAATGTATCCCTAAGTCAATCAGTGTTCCCTTAGCCAGGTCTCAAAAAAGCCAGTAGCTATTCCTGCACCATTTACTGCAGAAGAGAAATGATGGAAGTTTGAATACAATGTGATGATGGTCTTAAATATCTTAATTTAGAAACTTTTACAGAAACTTTTGACCTAGTGAATATATTGCCAGGGTCTCTCCAAGGGTTTTGGAAGTGACCCGTGCAAGTGAGGCGCCCTGAAGCTTAAGCTTCATTAATCTATGGTAAACCCATGTCTCAAAATGAATTCTGCTATTCCAAGCCCAGTGAGTTTTTCCACTTAGCTGGGATCTTTAGATTTAGCTTTAATTATTTAAAAAATATGCATGTTAGAATATAAGGCGTTGCCTCCAAGAAGTCATATATACATTACCTTTTTGTAGACTACCTTTAGTATTCAGTAACTTTTGAGGGTGATAATGAGATGTTTAACTATAACTCTACTTCCTAGAATTACAGATTCTGTTTCCCAAGTTTACTATAATAAGCATTTCTTTTGTAATCAGAAAATAATTTTTTTCCAAAGCACTGTAAATATTAAAGCCTATAGAACACACCTAGAAAGATGGACAGGTAAAATATGATACACTAGTAATTATTGACTTTTTAAAATTGGTTTGGACTTTAACATATTGAAAATTCTTGAAAATCTGCTCATCCTCTAGAGCAAACTTGTAATCCTCTTAATGTAACCATCAAAGAATGCCCAGTAGGGAGTTGCTCTTAGTGACTAAAACAGAGTAGGGACTATAATTTTCCGTTAACAACTCATGGTGGGAAATGAGTTCCAGACATTCACTACAAGAGGTCAAATTTAACGTGTATGAGAATCACACACAGGTCATGTTAAGCTGCAGATTCTGACTTAGGAGGGAGGCCCAAGAGTCTGCATTTCTCATAAGCTTTCTGGGCTGATGCTGCTGTCTACAGACTACATCTCAAGTGTTTAGGAAACTTTTTCTCATAGCTTTATTGAGGTATAATTAACATCAAATAAACTGCAAATATTCCAACTTCACAATCTGATGAGTTTCAACATATGCAAATACCTGTCAGACCCATTACCACAATGAAGATGACACACATGTCCATCACCCTTTCTTTAACGCCTCCCTCCCCCAAGACATCCCAGTAAATAGTTGTTAGGATGTGCTCGTCACAGTGGAATCTGATTTCTATAAACAGTTTAAGGAAACTACCTCTATTTCCACACTCCTGTCTTTTAGATGTGAGGAGACACAGACTTAGCAAAAAGGTATATTTTCTGAAACCTTTCGAATATCTTCCCTAAGTCTGTTTCTATACAAAAGAGTGCTTTTTAACCAACCAACTTTGTTGTGTGGATTTCAGTTAAGCACCATCACATTCAGATGAAGTATTACCATTTGAAATTTCCCAAAAATTTCAAATGCTTTTGAAATTTCTTCCCTAAAATCAACCTTTCCCTTTGTTCTCTCCACATATTTTCATCTTCTCTGTAGACGTTTAGATCACCAGACAGAGATTAGGTTGAATTGTATGTTTCCTGCTTCATCTGGTGAATTCATTATTTGTCCTTGGTGAAATTTTGCAGTTGGTCTTATTTAGTAATGATAATTATGGACTTCCCTGGTGGCCCTGTGGATAAGAATCCACCTGCCAGTCCAGGGGACATGGGTTCGATCCCTGGTCTGGGAAGATTCCACAGCAAATAAGCCTGTGCACCACAACTACGGAGCCAGTGCTCTAGAGACTAAGAGCTGCAACTACTGAAGCCCGCATGCCTCAGAGCTGCACGCTTGCAACTACTGAGCCCAAGTGCTGCACCTGCTGAAGCCCGTGTGCCGAGAGCCTGGGCTCTGTAACAGGAGAAGCCACTGCAATGAGAATCCTGTCTCCCGTAGGTCAGAGACAGTCTTGCACACTGTAATGAAGAATAGCCCCTGCTCGCCACAACTAGAGAAAGCCCACAAGCAGCAACAAAGACCCAGTGCAAAAAAATAAAAATAATAAACAAAACAAATTGTTAATGATAAATACTATAGTGCTGCTGCTTAGTTGCTCAGTTGTGTCCAACTCTTTGCAACCTCATGGACTATAGCCCACCAGGCTCCACTGTCCATGGGATTCTCCAGGCAAGAATACTGGAGTGGGTTGCTATTCCCTTTTCCAAGGGATCTTCCTGACCCAAGGATCAAACCTGGGTCTCCCACATTGCAAGCAGATTCTTTACCATCTGAGCCACCAGTGGTAATTATTTTGTGCTCCTTGATTGGAAGCACCTGGAGAACAAAGACTATGTCCCATAGCCCCTAACACAGGACAGGAAGCATGGTAGTCACTCCAGATGTTTTACTGAGTGAATGAATGAAGGTATAATTACGTCTATTACATGCAGTTCAGCTCAGCATACATTGAAGGACTGTCCCATATGGTATTGTAGGGAATACACAGATGAGAGGTTCTGGTGTCTGTAACAAAAGGATCACTGTTCAGTAGTTAAGAACATAAAAGAAGCACTTATATTAGGATCAGGCTGCCAGTACTGGAATGAACTCAGCAATTCGGTGACTTTTTATAAAATGGGGATGATAATAGTATCCACCTCTCAGACTGTTGGGAAGACTGTATGCATGAATACCTGTAAAGCACTTAGAAAAGGACCTGTCAGGCATATAGTGAGCATTTAGCAAATTTGGCCACTATTATGTACAATGTTTTATTAAAATGTAGAAGAGAGGAGTTCCCTGGTGGTCCACTGGTTAGGACTCTGTGTTTTCACTACCATGGGCACAGGTTCAGTCCCTGATGGGGGAACTAAGATCCTACAGGCCATGCAGACAAAAAATGTACAAGAAATATTGCACACCGGAGGCCCATCAAATGAAGCCTGCCCACTAATGTGTTCTACCTGGCTCGCAAGTATTGGTCCCTGCAGTGCTTTAAATCTGAATCAGTTGCTAGTATTTTAAAATCTGGAATTTTTTAGACAGAAATTTTGCTTTATTTATTTATTTTTTGGCCTTGGTGCATGGCTTATGGGATCTTAGTTCCCCAACCAGGGATCAAACCTGGGCCCACAACAGTGAAAGAGCTGAGTCCTAACCGTTAGCCTGTCAGAGAGTTCCCCCTAAAAATCTGGAATTTTAAATTAAAAATTCAGATATCTGAGTTACCTTAAAAAATTAAGAAAGTTGGCAGCACTGGCCTGGCACTGGTGCTAGACAACAATGAGCTAAAACCTTGTACAGGCTGCCTTCTTAAGAAGGGACAAAAGCTCTCAAGTCTGCAACAATCCCCCCAGCTCACTGGGACGGACACTGTTCTTGGTGTTTAGTGTGGGCCTGTAGCTTGGGCTAGTGCTCATTTTATATTGACTCTGTTTATATTGCTACTTGTCTGGCTGTTGTAGGCATTGTGTTTGGAACTTCCTAATGCAGAAGGAAGAGAATGACATATTCCCAGGAGGGTTTAGAGATGGCCTCAGAGAGGAGATAAGTATGATCACTGTGCATGTTTACATTAGAGGAAAGGAGAAACGACATTCTAGGCAGAGGAGATACCATTTGCTAACTTCCTGAGGGTTAAGAGAGCTGGCAGATTTGGTTAGCCTCAGAGAAGTGAAGGAGAAAAGCCTGAAGAGATAGGAGGCGTCAGATGTGCAGAGCCTGGAAGGGTAGGTCAGAGGCAGTCTTGAAGCTGGTGGGGAGTAACTGAAGGATTTTATGCGAGGGAGTTTCACAAATAACTTAGGCAGTGGTGGAGGGAGAACCTGGAGGGGAGGCAGGCCATAGGGAGCTCAGAAAGAAGCTGCTGCTAGCCCAGGTGAAGACCAGGTGATCCTGAAGAGGAGTAGCTTAAGGAGATGACAAGGAAGAGACAGATTCCAAAGAGATGTACAACAGAGCCAGTCAGAGTTGGTATGGGCAAGAGCCTGAATCCATCACTTTTTTAGGTGTTGTGAACTTAGGGCCATTTTCTGGACCTCCGTCTCTTTATCTATAAAAAAGTAGAAATTGTTTCTGCTCTGGCCTTTCAAAATCCAACAAGATGTGAAAAGGCCTAAATTATACTGTGAAAGTGCTTTAGAAACTGTAAAATTCCTGAACAGATAAGATATGATTAGCTTGGCAGCTGCTACCATTCTTCCCAGGCCTCCACATCCAAAACACTTTAGGGCCACTTTCCATTATGAAATAATGTATATTTCTTCAGGTTCAAAAGTAAAAGTTCAAAAATAAAAGAAGTCAAAGACAATGATGACTGGTGTACTGCACAAATCTTTCAATTGTGAAGTGTGTATATATTTATGTGCCAGACAGCTAATATTCATGAACAGCTGCAAAGCTATTCAATGGACATCGGATTAATAAAAGGGCATTTTTTTGCTCCATTAAAAAAAAAGTCAAAGACATAGATTTTTGTATGTAAAAATATAACTCTTCCATAATCCCATTACTGAGATCTAACCAGTATTAGCAATGTGGGGTACATTATTTCATTGTCTTGCAAATAATAATATTCATATAACAATGGTGATGATTATAAAGTAATATTCTCCACTTATAGTAAGGAGAGGTGAAACGTTCAGGAAGATCGATGCCCTGATTGCAAGGGATCTATTAAAAAAATGCGAAACTGATGCTTAAGCTTCAGGGCCTCTCAGCCCCACCTGCTGGCGGGAGGAGGTAGCGCTGCCTGAGCCGGGCTCATTGTCCACACCTGGTGTTCTGGGATTGCCAGACTTGCCTCCGCATCCACGGCCCTCTAACCATCTCCTGGGTTGGGAGAGAGAGATGCGGGCAGCCATGGGGAAGAGCTGGGCTTCCTTTGTAGCTCAGACGGCAAAGAAACTGCCTGCAATGCAGGAAATGCGGGTTCAATCCCTGTGTCAGGAAGATTCCCCTGGAGAAGGGAATGGCCACCCACTCCAGTATTCTTTTTTTTTTTTTTTCCAGTATTCTTGTCTAGAGAATTCCATGGACAGACCATGGGGTCACAAAGAGTCAGACACGACTGAGCAACTAACACACACAGCGGAGCAGCTGCTGGGGCCCCACCTGGGAGCTGCAGAGCCAGGATGAAGTCTGGGGCCCTGGGCAGGTTTGCCTAGATGATGACACTTCAAAATGATGAATATAAAACCTAAAATTTGATCAGCCATGTTAGAGGAAAAGACTAAATTATCTTTCCATGCTCTCAGTAAAAAATTAAATTATGAAACTGTTATCAAATGGAGGACAAGGAGGATGCAGCCAAAAAAATGTAGGATGTGTCAGGGAATCAAATAACAGTATTAGTAGTAATAATAGTAATAGCTGTTGTTGACTTTTGTTGTAGGTGTGTCCTTTGAATTTTGTCATTGCTAGTCAGCTTTTTTAACATTCGTGATTCACTGTGATTTCATTTCTCAGTATAATTAAGCATTCATTTTTGTACCTAGTTGTTTATCTTTTTTCTTTAAGAGTTCCCTGTCCCCCCAAAGTTGAAGAAGGTTCAGGCCAGGATGTGTCCTTGCTTGTTGCACTGGAGGGCTGCTCTTCAAAGAGCATAGAACTGAGGCTGGAGACACAACTTCTGGGATGGTTTGGTCACTTGTCCTGTATCTCAGATCCAACCTGTGCTTCCTTCCAGCTTCACAACACACTCGGTGCAGCGAAAACTCACTTTACCTGCACATGTGCTTCAGCTCCCTGGCGGCCAAGCCGAAGACTGACCTGAGATTTCCTGAGGGACACTGGCTGTGACTGCTGTCTTCCCCTTCCTAGCACAGTGCCTGGGAGCCTTAGGTTGCTCTTCAAAGAAGTGGGCATACACCAGAAAACTGGCAAGTGCAAACAAACAGGGAGAATGGAAACTGGGTCCTCACGTGCTGATAGGGTAACTGGGGCAGGAGGATCTGGTTGCTGAGTGCAGTTTGGGAAGACTTCCTGGAGAAGGGATGATTTTGAGCCTTGATTGAAATCAACAAGCAACAAGAGCAAGAAGTACAGCTAAATAGAAGTGGGAGAGGGGGGCTGAGTCTGGGAAAAAGGTATGTCAAGGAGGAAGTGATGGTTCTCCTTACATGCTCCAGTGACTCTCATGTGGAGGAGGGGTACTTCTCCCACATGCAGGGACCCGTCCTTTTTCTCATTTGTGCTCACAGGCCTGGCCCAGTCCCTGGCAGGCAAGAAACAACCAATCCATGTTTGCCGAATGACTGAAAGAACATGCCACAATAAAAAACATTATAAATATATTTTTAAAAAAACAGGGCATAATTAGATTTCATGGCAATGCAAGGAAGTTACAGGAGACCAATTTCAGCTCAATAATAGGAAGGACTTTCTAAAAATTAGAACTGACAGCTGAAGAACACCAGTAATAGCTACTGAACATGTTGTATGTGCTGTGGACTAGGCTAAACTTTTGATGTACCTTTCCCGTTGAAGCCTTACAGTCAGTAGCTGTTTGAAATAGGCATCACTGTCCTCATTTTAAAATGAGGAAACAAAATTGCAGAGGTTAAGTCACGTGCATAGGGTCACAAACCCTTGTTCAGAGCAAGTGGAGGAGCCTTGATTTGTACCCAAAGCTGTCTGACACCAAAGCCACAGCCGACCCCACCCTGGAGGTTTGCCAGTTCCTCCGGCCCTCTCTGCCAGTGTCTCCTGCATCTTGCTGGCCCATCGACGCTTGCATTTCATATGCAGAATATGCACAGCCTTTCCCCTGAAGAGGCTCTGTATTGTAAGCTCTACCAACAGGGACAGGAAAAGGTGCTCAACATCACTGATTATCAGGGTTTTGCAAATCAAAACCACGACAAGATACCACCTCACACCTGTAAGAATGACTATTATCAAAAAGTCAAGAAATAACAAATGTTGGGAATTCCCTGGTGGTCTAGTGGTTAGGATTCAGCACTTCACTATCCTGGCCCGGGTTCAGTCTCTGGTCAGGGAACTGAGATCCTGCAACCTGTGCCTCATGGTCAAAATAAAAGTAAATAAAAAGGAACACATGTTGGTGAGGATGTGGAGAAAAGAAAAACCTTGTGCACTGTTGGTGGACATGTACATTGGTGCAGACACTAAAGAAAACAGCATGGAGGGTCCTCAAAAACTTAAAAACATAACTGCCATATGATCCAGCAATTCTACTGCTAGGTATGTGTTTAAAGAAAATGAAAACACTAATTCAGAAAGATGTATGCACCCCAATGCTCATAGCAGCATTAGTTACAATAGCCAAGATATGGAAGCAACTTAAGTGTCCATCACCAGATGAATGGATAAAGAAGATACACACAGGTGCACATACACACACACATGAATACTATTCAAACATAAGGAACAAAAAATTTTGCAACAAAACAGATTGATCTAGAGGATATTAGGCTTAGTGAAATGCCATACAGAGAAAGACAGATACTGTATGTTGTCACTTATATGTGGAATCTAAAAAATAAAACAGATGAGTGAATATAACAAAACAGATTCACAGATACAGAGAATAAACTAGTGGTTTATTACCAGTAGAGAGGGGAGAAAAGCAAGGAAGGGCAAGATGGGGGTAGGGGGTTAAGAGATACAAACTACTATGTATAAAATAGATAAGCTACAAGGATATACTGTACAGCATAGGGAATATAGTGATTTTAAATAGAGTATAGTCTATACAAATTTTGGATCACTATGTTGTACACTTTAAACTAGTATAATATTGTAAATCACCTATGGATGGCTAGGTACTTAGTCGTGTCCAACTCTTTGCGACTCCACGGACTGTAGCCCTCCAAGCGCCTCTGTCCATGGGATTTTCCAGGCAAGAATACTGGAGTGGTTTGCCATTTCCTCCTCCAGGGGATCTTTCAGATCTGGGGAATGAACCCACATCCGCTGAACCACTGAGGAAGCCTTACGTCCATAAAAATAAATTATTTTTTAAAAAACGAAGCAGCAAAGTTTTTTGGCACATCCTCCCTCCAGGACAAAAGTCCCCTTCCCAGTGCCCTTATTTTGCTTGGGGCAGGCCAAGCGAGACAAGATTTGAAGCTGGCTTCCCATGCAGGTATTAACCAGGTTCAACCTTGCTTATCTTTCAATATTAGAAGACACAAGGTACAGTTAAGGTTGTTTGAATACAGGGTGAGCCTGTCCTCTTGACAAGAGGTGCAGAGTCCCTCAAAAGAGTACCAAATCACAGGCACAGGAATGTTTATTACAACAGCACTTATAGTAGAAAAAAATTAACAGCAACCAAAGTGCCCAGCAATAAGGGACAAGCAACATACACAAAGGTACATCCATTCAGTAGAGTTCTAGTAACTATTAAAAAGAATGTTCCAATATGGAAAGATCTCAAAAATATATTACTGTGTTAAGAGCCACATTCATAGCATGGTTCTTTTAGATTAAAATATTTATGTGGCTAAAGAAATTGATATATATGGGATATATGAGGGAGGTTTTTAACCTTTCATTTTCTACCTTTCTGTCCTGCTTGAATGTTCTAATCTTATATGGGCTTTACTTTAAAATACCACTGAGGATCATCTGGGAAGGAAGATAATGGCTTATTTTTAAAACCTATCTGTTGTGTATTCTTGTGTCAAAATACATGGCTCTTCTACTCTTACAAATAATCTATTCTTGTATATTAAAAATTAACATTTTCACATGCATATATGTTTGACTGAATCACTTTGCTGTACTGCAGAAATTAACACAACATTGTAAGTCAACTATACTTCAGTAAAATAGAATTCATAAAAATTAACATTTATTCAAAGACCATTTTAGGAATTTCTGAGGTGATAGCCATTATTGCTAGCACGACTACCACCCCTCCTCGTGCTTGGCGGATAGTAGATACTGAGTAAACTATTCATTGGATGAATACTTTCGATGAATATATTGGAGGCATATCTTTCTGACTTTTGTTTACCTTCAGAGAACATTTCCTGGGTTAACTTCCTGCACTTATGGAGCTAAGCCCCTCAAGCTCTCCCGCAGTCTCTGAAGAGCAGGTTATCTTTTTTATTTTATTCATTTTTTTTGGCGGGGAGTGCGTTTCTCTCAGTGAATGGGATCTTAGTTTCCCAACCAGGAATTGAACCCATGCCCTCTGCATTGGAAGCATGGAGTGTTAACCACTGGGCCACTGGGGAAGTCCCAGAGCAAGTAATCTTAAATGTAACCTTTGCAGCCTTGATGTTCTACCCAAAAGTACATTTTCACACATTCATTTAGGAACTATTTATTGGTCACTTACTGTATGTACAAGGCAGAGCAAGGGGCTGGTGTTAGCTTCCCCCAATTACTTTGACAATTTATTATTTAGTCAACAAACATTTACTGAGGATCTATCGTGTATTCCAGGTGCAGGGGCAAAACAGATGTGGTGTCTGCACTAAAGGACCTGGAGGTCAAAGGCCACAAATCTCAACTCTACCCCACGCCTCTTCTTAAAACTAATCATTTTTAGTATCCCTCTTCCTATCTGAAGGAAATCCATTGATAAAATGGCATATCTATACAGTCATTTTTTATGTCCTAAATTTAATATAAAGGAGAAATGCAGGGAAAGCGATTAATAATAAAACTGTTGTTGTTTAAGCATGACTTCTAGAACAATAATGAAGTGGTCAGATACTTGCATGCATACATAGTACCACCTTGAAAACATCTGCTATAAATACAGATGGACGGACGTTGTTGCTGCCGGCAATAAGCTTTTTGAAATTATGAACGACTCTTGAAAAGAAATTATGCATAACTACCCTGGAAATTTTGGTGCAAAAATTCACTGTGATTCTTTGTGAAAGTCAGGGTCTGTGCTTGGATAAATGCAGACTGGCTTTTTGTCTCCATGACCACCCAGTGGGACGTGGGAGTTGGGTGACCTGACCGAGAGTTGAAGGACGTGGAGTGTCCCCGCCCTGCCCAGGAGTTGCCAGGTTCATTGTCTGCTTGGGTGACAAAAGCAGAAATGCTCAAGGGAAGGCATTAAAAGCACCAGGTCTAGAGGCTGCCACGGGAGGGTGCAGAGAACCAGCCCAGTCACACTGCATATCTTCAAGCCGCAGGAAGTCCCGACACCCAGGAAAAATGTGGTGTGCAAGCCCCAGTGCTGGGACCCGGGTGTAGGCTTTCCAGGTGCCAGACAGCAGGATTCTGGCTGAGGCAGATGTAAAGGTGATAATCAAATAAAACCCCCATCACAAAGGGCTTTAAAATAAGTACCAGGAACATGCCAGCTACGTATGCCCTCCCCCATGTCATAGGGTTATGTGCCAGCCTATATCTATTTATTTAAAAAAGCAGATTTTTTTAAGTTGCCTGAGAAGCAGAGTGATGATGGCAACTCTTGAGAGCCCTAGAGAACATTTCAGTGATCAAAAAACAGACAGTGGGATCAGGCAATATTTTCTTATTATTTTTATTTCTTATGAAGTTTATGTATCAATACTTAATTATAATTTATAAACTTTAATATATGGTGCTTTTTTTAAAAGATAAATGCCTCATGGGCGTGTGTGCATATTCAGGCACTTCAGTCGTGGCCAACTCTTTGCGACCCCATGGACTGTAGCCCACCAGGCTCCTCTGTCCGTGGAATTTCCCAGGCAAGAATACTGGAGTGGGTTGCCATACCTTCCTCCAGGGGATTGTCACGACCCAGGGATCGAACCTGCATCTCCTGCGTCTCCTGCACTGCAAGCAGATTCTTTACCACTGAACCACCAGGGAAGTCCAAATACATCATATTGCTATAATATAATCATTAAAATAATTATATAAATACCAATAGTAATTAATTCTTAAAGAAATATTCTTTATTTCTCTTGACTTCTTTCTAATATATTTACTTTTAAATTGATCACAAAATAACACAGATTTGTGGTAAAATATATTCACACAGTACTGCAGGATATAAAGTGAAAAGTTAAATTCCCCTCTCCTACCCCTAAACTCCCCAGTCCCACCTTCTAGAGGTCAGAGTTTCTCCAGTATCCTTCCCTGAAATTTTTTTCTATGCATACGCAAATATATTCATGTATATACAGTCTAGAACCTCTTTAGAAACATAGACATGTGCTTAAAGTAGCATCGGGCTTCCCTGGTGGCTTAGACAGTAAAGAATCCTCCTGCAATATGGGAGACCTGGGTTTGATCCCCGGGTTGGGAAGATCCCTGGAGGAGGACATGGCAACCCACTCCAATATTCTTGCCCGGAGAATCCCCATAGACAGAGGAGCCTGGTGGGCTACAGTCCATGGGGTCACAAAGAGTCGGACACGACTGACTAAGCACAGCACACACAGTCTTGTTTGGCAATTTCTTTTTTTCATTTCACAGTTCTTTCCAGATAGTACCTTTAGAGCTACTGGGTTGACCAAAAAGTTCATTTGGGTTTTTCCAAACCATGTTATGGGAACACCTGAACAACCTTTTTGGCCAATTCATACAAATTCTTTTTGCTTGGGTCTAGATCGCCTTTGAACCAATGTACCCCAGTTTATTAAATCAGGGATTATAGGCACCGTCTGGAAACTTGGGCGGTGGAGGGCACAGCAAGCCTGACAAGACGCACTCAGCCCTGCAGCCACCTAGGGAAGGGTGGGGCGGAGGGACCCCTTCCAGAAGGTGGCTGTTGTGTGTCATTATCTCTTCTCCCATTGCGGGCCGGGGAGGGGTTTGAGTCCTGGAATTGCAAGGGACCTAAGACTCCAGTTCCCCTGGAGAAGAAAATGGCAACCCACTCCAGTATTCTTGCGTACGAAATCCCACAGGCATAGGAGCCTGGTGGGCTATGGGGTCACAAAAGAGTTGGACGTGATTTGGCAACTAAACATCAACAACAAAGAGTCCAGTGCACAGACCATATGAATGAGAAACTTGAGGGGTTGTGTTGACCCAAGTCAGCACCAGCTGGTGGAAGAGCCTGAGAAGTGAAAGTCGCTGAGTCATATCTGACTCTTTGCCACCCTATGGACTGTATAGTCCATGGAATTCTCCAGACCAGAATACTAGAGGGGGCAGCCTTTCCCTTCTCCAGAGGATCTTCCCAACCCAGGGATCAAACCAAGGTCTCCGCATTGCAGGCAGATTCTTTACCAGCTGAGCCCCCAGGGAAGCCCAAGAATACTGAAGTGGGTAGCCTATCCCTTCTCTAGCGGATCTTCCCTATGCAGGAATCAAATTGGTGTCTCCTGCATTGCATATGGGTTCTTTACCAGCTGAGCTACCAGGGAAGCCTGTACTTGACCCAAAGTCCCCCAGTGCAGCTGACCCACCACCCCTCCCTATGGATTCGATCCCCCCGCCCCACACTCCACCACTCTGGCCTCTTCCTCTTCTCGGTCTGGGAAGAGCTTTGAAAACTGCTGAGAGGGGCCTTTCTAAGAACTAGGGGTCAGGGCAGCAAGCGGCCTTTGATGTAGCTTCTTTGGGGAGTGAATCCATCTGACTGATGGATTTTTAAAATAACGGATTTATTGGAGTATTTCCCCCCATATTGAATAAGTGAATACAACCTATGATCTCATTATCTTAAAAGAAGCAGCATTAATATTTTCAAAGATGCCCCACCAGAAATTTTTCTGTGAATTTATATGTGTATGTATGCTTTTTATCTTCAGAAAATGATATATTTTCCATAGTTTTGTCACACAGCTTGTTTCTCCCCCTTTGTGGTGGAGGGGGCTATATATCATTTTCTCATGATAATAAATGTTATATCACAACACAGTTTTCAATGGTTGCATCATGTTCTATATTATGACTTTACCATAATTTATCCAGCCAACCTTCTGCTGGGGCTGGCTTGTAATCAGATCAACTGTAAAGGGGTTAAGTTATCACCCAGTCCATATTTCCTGTACCTTCTCTGAGTCCAGCATGTGCTGAGGGAAGGGCAGAATGCTGGTCACAGCTCCTGTCCTCCGGAAGCCAAACATCTGCAAACGCTGATCAAGAATGAGAGGAGGCACTTCCCCAGCAGTCCAGTGGTTAAGACTCTGCAACCGGGGGTTCCATCCCTGCTGGGGGAACTAAGATCCTGAATGCCGCACTGTGTGGCTGGCAGGGGCGGTGTATGGGGTGGGGAGAATGACAGGAGACCATGTATCATTTTGCTGGAGGTTATAAATGTGCCGGAGCTGAGAGAACAGAGTGATGGAGTGTTGCCATGGTGAGGAGGTTAGACTGTGGTGTCAGGCAGACCTGGGCTTGGGTCCAGGCCGGGCCACTTAAGCAGCTTGGGTAAGGAGGTCTTGAGTAAGTTATTCGGTCCTGTGCCCAAACCTCAGTCTCTTCATCCATGAAATAACTAGTGATAACCATACAACGGGATATTTCCCAGCTGTGAGAAAGGAATGTAGTGCTGATACATGCCACAACGTTAGACAAACCTCTAAAGTATTACACTGAAGTGAAAGAAGTCAAATTCAAAAGATCACGTACTGAATGATTTGGCTTTTATAAAATATCCAGAATAACCAAATGCATAGAGAAAGAAAGTAGACTGATGGCTACAGAGGCTGGGGGAGGAGAAGAGGAGGAGTAACTGCTTAGTGGACACGACATCTCCCCCAGGGAGTGATGAAATCCTTTGGAAATAGAAGCAATAGTTGCACAATATTGTACATACACTAAATGCCACTGTATACTTTGAAGTGGTTAATTTTAGGTTATGTGAATTTCACTCCTTAAAATAAATGGTCACAGTAACTGTACTTACCACATAGGGAGGCTGTGAAAGTGAAGTGAGATAAAGAATAGAAAGCATTGAATGCAGAATTCAGCACAGAAAACTCAATTAGTGTCAGCTGTGGTTACAAAGCCCCTCTTCTGAACAAAGCCTTCCAGGGCTTGGATTCCCAGGAAGAGCCAAAGTCATTACTCCATCTTTGACCTAATGTGGGCCCATCCCCTCCTTGGCCTGTTTTCCTACTGTTTCCCCTACTGCGTACACTGTACTTAGGGTTCCTGCAACCCACCAACCACACTGCCTCCCTAGGGCCTCTGCATTAGCTTTGGCCTTCCAGACACTCACAGCCATCATCTTCACTGTTTGTTTCAGGCTTCCATGACCAGTCTGCTTCACAATGTCTTCCTTCTTAAAAAAAAAAAAAAAAAAAAATTATTTGTTTGGCTGCACCGGGTCTTAGTTGCAGCATGTGGGATCTAGTTCCCGGACCACGGATCGAACCTGAGCCCCCTGCACTGGGAGCATGGAGTCTTAGCCACTGGACCATCAGAGATGTCCCACCCTATGTTCCTTCCCTACTCTTTATACCAATTCTACCAAACTATGTAGTTACACCATCCCAAATTCATATCTGATCACTTATTTTGCTCATTGTCTGTCTCCTCTCAGTTAGAACCCCATGGGGGGCAGGAGTTTTGCTGTTTGGTGCATTGCTGTGTTCCAGCGCCTGGGACAGTGCTGGGCTGAAGGTAGGTACCCCTGGGACACCTCTGAATGAGTCAGGGCGGGAGGCCAGCGTGCATCCCCTGAAATTTGTGTCAGGGTTGGGGGCTCAGGGCCAGAAAGTATCTGAGGCTCACAAGGGACGTCAGGGGTTCAGAAATCCTAAACTTCTGAGGTGAGTGTGCTGAGAAAGAACTGCAGCGAGGGCACCCTGAGCAGAGAACAGGCTCTAGAAAAGTCGGGGAACATCTGTTTTGTCCTGAGTGGCCATCTGAAAGAGAGGGTTGTCATCTCAAGCCTCAGTCCCTTTCGAGATCCTGCGAGAGATCTGCTTGACACCTAGCTGTTCCTAGATGGATGAAAGAGGGCAGGGTAGCTGAGGAAGAAGGCTCTGGCTTTCCCATTGTCTCCAGAGGAGTACCAGCTGCAGGATGGTAGTGGGAACTGCATGGGGCTTGGAGGTGTAGGCAGATCCATCCCCACCACATACAAGCTGTGAGATCTTGGGTTGGTCATCTACATTCTTGGAGCCTCGGTTTCCTTATCTATAAAATGAGCGAAAAGGCAACAGAAAAAAAAAGAAAAGAAAAATGGGAGAAAAGGCACAAAAAGTGTGGATTATTGAGGAATGGATTAAGGTAATAGGTGCATGGCAGCTAGAAAAGGTCCTGGCCTAGCATGGATACTCACTCCTTCCTCCTCCTTTCAGTGGGGCTGAAGAGGGCCTAACTGGATTGTACTGAGTCTCTGTTTCTAAGTAGATATGTATGAGGGCGAAGTCTCATAAGAGGGTTTAATGTGGGTCTACCTGGAGTACGTAAGACGCGGGTTCAATCCCTGGGTCGGGAAGATCCTCTGGAGGAGGGCATGGCAACCCTGCCCTGGAGAATCTGGAGAATCCCATGGACAGCCAGGCTGCATGTTAAAGGGAAAAAAATGTATTCATGCTACTTGTTAAAGATGGTAGAGTCGACTCTATTCAGGAACATCTTGATAGACATAGAGACCACAATGACCGAATTTTGCAAGGGAGGGAGAGAGATTGGTCTCAGCTCCAAATACAACTTAGGCAAGGAGCAGGATGGGAATCAGTGGACGGAAAATTACTAAGAGGTATTTACTAAAATTACATCAGGGGAAAGGGGTATTCTGGCTAATCAAGCTAACAAGATTCTTGCTGAAGACAGGCCAGGGTGACCAGATATCACCTGGGGATAGTGAAGGACAGGGAACCTGATCAGACATGGAGGGTGGGGTGGGGGTTCCTGCTAAACTAACTTAGCAGTAAGTAAGTGTTAGTCATTCAGTTGTACCCAACTCTTTGAGACCCCAAGGACTGCAGCCCACCAGGCTCCTGTGTCCATGAGATTTTTCCAGGCAAGGATACTGGAGTGGGTTGCCATTTCCTTCTCCAGGGGATCTCCCCAACACAGGGATCGAACCTGGGTCTCCTGCACTGCAGGCAGATTCTTTACTGACTGAGCTACAAGGGAAGCCCACGGTTCTTGCTAAAACTGGATTCAAGTGCACAGATGAGCCCAGGAAAAGTTTTAGGAATCTGATTAAAGTTAGGCCAAACACAGGCTCCTCGTCACCTTCAGGCACTACAGTTTTGCTCTCTGCACCCACGACCCTGGGGCAGGTCCAGAGCCCCCTCAAGGGACTCAGTGAGACCCTGAAACCAGTCCCTGCCCCGGCAAGTTTCTGCTGGGTGGGGGTGGAGGCCCTGTGGCAAAGAGAGGGAGAGGAGCTGGCATCAGGCGGAAACCCCTCCTACTGGTGATGCCTGGAGAGTCTGTCATTCTTGCTCCCTCTCTCCTGGCTGCTGGCTTTTGGAGTCCATCTCACTGCTGACCGAGGTTTCTACCAAAGAGGGTCAGGAAAAATGACAGGAGATTGAAAACTCAAATAGTCTAGTGGGGTTGCAACTCTGGTTTTTAAAATTAAATTAATTAATGATTAAACCTTTTCTTTTAAATTGAAGTATAGTTGTACAATATTATGTTTTACAGAAGTACAATAGAGTGATTTACAATTTTTAAAAGATTATACTCCATTTAATTACTATAAAATATTGGCTATATCCCCCATGTTGTACAATATAACCTTGTAGCTTTTTTAAATTTTTTTTTCAAGGTCCAAAGCATGTCACTCCACTTTATTTGTTAAATTAATGTTTATTCAGTATAGTTGATTTATAGTGTTGTGTTAATTTCTGCTGGACAGCAGAGTGAATCAGTTATATGTATACACATATCCACTCTTTTTTTAGATTCTGTTCCTATATAGGTCATTACAGAGTATTGGGTAGGGTTCCCTGTGCTATATAGTAGTTTTGTGTGTGTTTTTTAAATACAGTTGGTTCTTATTAGTCACCTGTGCTGTGCTATGCTTAGTTGCTCAGTCGTGTCCGACTCTTTGCACCCCCATGGACTGTAGCCCGCCAGGCTCCCTTGTCCATGGAATTCTTCAGGCAAGAATACTGGAGTGGCTAGCCTAAACATTTTCCCCTTCCCGACCCAGGAACTGAACTGGGTTCTCCTGCATTGCAGGCAGATTCTTTACCAGCTGAGCTATCAGGAAAGCCCATTGGTTATCTACTTTGTAGCATATTTTACACCTGTTTGTATTTCTCATTCCCATTCCCCTATATTGCTCCTCTCCCCTTGCAACTGTTCTTTTTCTTTTTTTGAATTTAAATTAAAAATTTTTTTGGTTACACCACAAGGCATGGGGGATCTTAGCTCCCCACCAGGGATCAAGTCCATGCTCCCTTGCATTGGAAGCACAGAGTCTTAACCAATGGACCACCAGGGAGGTCCTCTGTTTTTTAAAAAAGGAATTTGGAGGAAGAAAACTAAACCTGACTAAAAAGAACACTAGGAAAATTTTATACTTGAGAAATGGTTGGAAATAAATTAATAACTTGAGTTCTGCACACAGAGAGGGCTCCAAAGACTCAGACATGTGAGTTAAATTTTCAAATCCCCCCCAGAATCCCTCAGAGACTCTTTGAGTGGTGGGAAATTTATGCTCAGCGAACCTTAGACTCCTGGAAATCCTTTATTCCAGAGCTTAAACTGGACTGCACGTTGGAATCACCTGATAGCTTTAAAAACTTCTGATGCCAGGGTTCCACCCCAGAGGCTCAGGTTTATTCCATCTGAAGAACAATCTGGAGTCAGGGTTTTAAAGATGTCCCCAGGAGATGACATCACAGTGTGAACACGGCCCAGTTTGGGGGCCACTTCTCTCCTCGGTTTCCTCCTTTTGCACCTTAGGAAACTGAGGCCCAGAGAGGGGAGGGCTTGCCCGAGACTTTGCCTGTCTGGGCTTTGTCCATCTTCCTCAGCACATTGCCCCAACCCCCCTCTTCAGGGAAATGACAGGTTTTGCCCCAGATAAGGGCTCCACTCCCTGCTGCCCTCACGCCCTAGGTGTGGCTGATTGGCATGCTAATTCTGCCCAGCATCACCTTCTGGGCGGCTTCACAAGTACCTGTCAGCTGACCACTTCCTCCAGCCGCTCCTCTCAGGCTTCAAAAACTGTGGAGAAACTTAATATGGCCCCAAGACCCTTTCATCCCATCAGTGCCTTTCATCTGAGCCTTTTAAAAGTGAAAAGTTTCAACTATCAAAGAACCCCCAGGAAGAAGGTAGGAGGCAGGTACCACTTTCCCCATTTCACTGCTGGCAAAACTGAGGCTCTGGAAGAAGCTGTCAGTTGCCCCCCTCTCCTCGTCCCCCAGCCCTCTAGTTCCTCTTGAGATAAATCAGTTGCCAGAAATCTGCAGGCGCTGAAAGAAACCCCACTGAGTCTTCGAGAGAGAGCTGGTGGACTAGACAGTGGCTTTGGCTTGGACAGCCTCCCGTGTCTTCTTGTGTCTTGGAATCTGGGGTGGGTGCTGCGCCCCCTTACTTTTGTACCCTCAGGAGCCAAAGGCCCCAGCCTCATACAACCACCGCCCGTGCAGCCACGTTGGAGCTAGCCCCGGAGCTCAGCAGACACCAGGGGACCTGCCCTCTGGGAGCTCACAGGCCAGATGGGAGCCGAGATGAGAACACCTGAAAAAACACTGCAAAGCAGCATGTGAGATGTGAGAGACCCAGCAGTGGAGGTCATGGGGGGTGGGAGGGCGCGAGGGCAGAGCCAAAGCGAGTGCACAGGGTCCCTCTGCCTCACTCAATCTGCAGCACTACCAGAAATGTCCTAAGGACCAGCCAGGGGCTCCATGCGCAGTCTTCAGAATGTTCGTAGCCATGCCAGCCGAGGCGTGCACATGGCCTGGGCTACCCAGCTTAAAAAGCCTTCTCGGGGGACTTCCCTGGTAGTCCAGTGGTCAAGACTCCAGGCTCCCAGTGCAGGGAACCTATGTTCAATCCTTGGTCAGGGAACTAGATCCCACCTGCTGCAACCATGACCTCGGTGCAGCCAAATAAATAAATATTAAAAAAAAAAAAAGCCTTCTTGGGAGGTGGGGAGCGGGTGGCAGGAAGGGAAGGGCCTCTACTCTCCATGGGCACATTTTGCAGAGGAGAAAACGAAAGCCTGAAGATGTTAAAGCCCTTGCCCAAGGTCCAATGACTAATCAAGACTAAAGTGAAAACAAAAGCAAGAATCTGCACCCTTCCCAGGGCTGGTAACCTGACCCAGAGCGGGCAGGACCCCCAAGCTTGTGCAGTGTGCCAGCCCCCAAGATGCCCTGACCTGCTAGGTGTTTATCATGATGGAAAGTGCACTGAGCCTCTGCTGTGGCTGGTGTTGAGGGAGTGGCGAGTAAGTCAGATCCAGCTCTGCCAGTCTCCCAGGGCAGGTCAACGTTTAGTCAGGCATCCCAGGCAACATGCAGGGGCTTTGGTCTTGGGCTCAGCACTCCTTTCGGGTGTTCACACCACACTTCTACCTGGGACAGAACCCAAGGCCATCTAACTCAGATTAGGAAATTTAGTGACTGTGTGGGAAGGAGGGAGCAGTCATGAAGATGGACTGCGTGCCAGAGTGTTACCCCTATCTGGCTCCAGGATGTCAAATACACTCAAATACAGCCAGTTATATTCCTGAACTGACTCTTGCTTTGAGGAAAAGCTGGGGCTAACACAGGGAGTGACCTTTTAGAGTCTAAGACGGGTGCTCCCCAAACAGCTCAGTCAGCCCTTCCTCATCCAAGTTCCTGCAGACTCCACCCCTTCAGCCCACAGACTTAAGGTGGCTCATGGACCCCAAGTAAGAGATGCACACTTAGCCACGCTCTCTACTCATCCTCATTCCTTTCTGGTCACAGGAGAAGGAGAGGTGTGCTCACGTTTCTGACTCTCTCCTAATTTAAAGGCTTGCAGAACATCTTTATTGTTGTTGTTTAGTTGCTAAGCCCTGTGGACCTTTTACGACCCCATTAACTGCAGCATGCCAGGTTTCCCTGTCCTTCACTGTCTCCCAGAGCTTGCTCAAACTCACATCCATTGAGTCAGTGATGTCATTCAACCATCTCATCCTCTGTCACCTGCTTCTCTTCTTGCCCACAATCTTTCCCAGCATCAACGTCTATTTTCTAATAAGTCAGCCCTTTGCATCAGGTGGCCAAAGTATTGGAGCTTTAGCTTCAGCATCAGTCCTTCCAATGAATATTCAGAGTTGATCTTCTTTAGGATTGACTGGTTTGATATCTTTGCTGTCCAAGGGACTCTCAAGAGTCTTCTCCAGCACCACAATTTGAAAGCATCAATTCTTCGGCGCTCAGCCTTCTTTATGGTCCCACTCTCACATTCATACATGACTACTGGAAAAACTATAGCTTTGATGATATGGACCTTTGTTGGCAAAGTGATATCTCTGCTTTTTAATACCCTGTCTAGGTTTGTCATAGCTTTTCTTACAATCAGCAAGTGTCTTTTAATTTCATGGCTGAAGTTACTATCTACAGTGATTTGGGAGCCCAAGCAAATAAAATCTGTCTCTGTTTCCACTTTTCCCCCTTCTATTTGCCATGAAGTGATGGAATCAGATGCCATGATCTTAAGTTTCTCTAACACTGAGTTTTAAGTTATTTTTTTTCACTCTCCTCTTTCACCCTCATCAAGAGGCTCATGCAGAGTCAGTATCAGATGCTTCCAAAGCAGGACTGACTCCAATAAAGTGGGGTTGTCCCAGAGCTGGGAATCTAGGGATTTCCATGGGGGCATCCATCCTTGGGCATTGCCTGAGTCCTTTCAAACCTAGAACACAGAGAAGATTACAAGAATTTGAGATTGCTTGCTGTACAATAAATACAGATACAACCGTTAAAGTCTGTAAGGTAAAGTGTGAAAACCTCTCTCTCCCACCTAGCTCCCGTCCCCTTCCTGCAGAGATGGGCACATGCACAGGTTTTAGATTGTGATTTCTTTCCAGTCCATGACAGATTTTTACAGTGTGCTAGGCACATGGCGTGGGCACAGTAATATCAAACAAAGCAATTATAGTCTGGCTAAGGAAACAAGATTCGACTGCATAAAACTATACATAAAATTATATAAATATATGTATAAATACACACACCCACACACATGGCTACAAAGAAAAGATTTTATATGAATGAGTTGATCACGGCTGACCTCTTATAGATTTATTTCTGGGTCTTTTCTTTTTTCTGTGGTTTATATTTGACTTCTGCGGAAACCAGGATTCAGAGGAATTGGCTGGAGAGCCCCACATACACAACCAAGGAACAGCGGCAGTTGGGGGAGGAGGACTGGAACCTGGTCTGGCAGTGGGTGGGGGTGGGATCTGGAACAAGTATCGGGAGGAGGACCCAAGTTACTCCAGAGAAGGAGGAGGAATAGATGAGCAGATCTGACAGGCTGTGGGGTGGGGGGATGGCCTGATGGGGAGCAGGTGGCACAGGCTCTGGATTGGGTCAGCCTGGCTCTGATTCCAACCCCCTGGGGCCTCCTGGGCCTGTCCCCTTCTTGGGTCACCCTTCACCCCAGGGAGCCAAGGCTCCATGAGATCAGGTTTGCACGGTCTCCACACAGGGAGCTCCAGGCCGGGCCGCCTCTGATAAGCCCTCCGCTAGGCCCACAGGGACAATGTGGAGAACTGGCAACAGGCTGAGGCGGTCTTTCCTGTTCTAGAAAGTTCCCAGGGTGGGCTCCTGAGCTTGGCACCTCTGGGGGAGGTTCCCCATCACCCATACCCCTGCTCCGGCCCTTGCTCCCAGGCCCAGGAATGCAGGAAGGTGAGGGTCCCCAAGCAGCACGCACCCCAAGGCACACCCACCCCCAGTGCCCAAGGTTGGACAGGGGCCATCCCATAGTGGGCTGTTTCCTTAAGCCCTACTCAAAGACATCTTAGGACATGGCTGCAGCTGAGGAGTCTCTTTGCAGACTTACAATGGATCAGTCCCAAACTGCCCTCTGCAATCACTGGCTCTCTGCCACCACGGTGGGCATGACTTCCAGCAACTTCTCCTCTGAAAAAGACTTAAGAACAGATGAGACAAATTCCGGGGATGCCCCAGAACTCAATTCAGAGGCCCCAGAAACTTGCACAGGATGATGGGGAAGAAAAAGGGGCCTTCTGCATGAAGAACTGTTTGCAGAAGAAGAGAAAACTCCTTAAGAGTGGCGAAATGAGAAGCTTGATTTTCTTCCCTCTGGTGTATTAGCTCTTCTTCCAGGTCCCTGTCCCCAGGCTGACACTTGGTGGTGGGGATCCAAGCTCCCTGACTGGCCCTTGTTTATTCCTGCATTCGTACCTGGTTCATACCCTCTTTTCCCAAAGTCCTTCTTAGTTAAGTCGCTCAGTCGTGTCTGACTCTTTGCGACCCCGTGGACTGTAGCCCACCAGGCTCCTCCGTCCATGGGATTCTCCAGGCAAGAATACTGGAGTGGGTTGCCATTTCCTTCTCCAGGGGATCTTCCCAACCCAGGGATCGAAACCAGGTCTCCCGCATTGCAGGCAGATGCTTTAACCTCTGAGCCACCAGGTGAAGTCCTTCTTACAGCCTCCCTAAAGCCTGACAACCGTCTTCGAGGCTCAGCCCAGCCACTCTTCACACAGGAACTGCTTCTGCACCACTAGGCCCACCAAGCCCGCCTTCAGCTCTCCCCCACGTCCTCTCCTCCTCCTGCAGCCCTGCCAGTGTCCCTTCATTTGATGCAGTAGCGTGGCAGTATCATGGTTGTGCAGTAGGGACTGATTGCTGGCTGTGATCTGCACAGCCTGGCTTGTGGCAGATTCCCTAGAGGAAAGACCCAGCTACAGATCCTGCTCATCTCCAGCACCAGCCCCCTTCCTCCAGCCCCACCTCTGAAAGCAGTGACTCTGCTCTCCTCTGGGTTCACAAAGCAAGTGCCACCTCTAGGCCAGCAGACCCTGCTGCTCCAAAGCGATACTTTTGTCCTCAGGCTCAGCATCTATCTCCACTTCTTTCAAAAATACTGCCTAATGCATTTTAAAACTTTCTATTCTGGAAAAATCTCAAACATTTACAAAAGTAGAGACAGCAACATCATGAAAGATCATGACATAAATTTAACTGTTATCAATTCATACCTAATCCTGTTTCTGCTATATTTTCCCTCTCTTCTCCCAAACCCCAAAATACATGACCCCCAAACATCTTATTTCATTTGCCAGTATTTCCATATATCTCTAAAAGACAATGAATCTTTAAAAAATAGAACACAAAATCACCATAATGAAAAAGATGTTAACAGCAATTCCCTAATATCATTTCCCATCTACTGTTTAAATGTCCTACCTTGGTTTTGAAATGAATTTTTACAGATGGTTTGTTGGCATCAGGACCCAAATGTTGCACATCTCTTTGGTTTCGTTTAGTCTTTCAGTTTTTTCTCTCTGCAATTTATTTGATGAAGCAGCTGTTGGTTTGTCCTGCAGAATTTTCCACAATCTGGGTTTTGAGAGAGTATCCTTGTGAGACTGTGCCTGTTCCCTGTACTTCTTCTGAACCGTTAGGAGTTCTAATAACTGGATGAGATTCTGGTTCTAAATTTTGTTGAGAACGAGTTATAGGTGGTGATGTGCATTTCTAAAGAAAGTACAGTTAGCAGCCATGATGATCACTGCTTAGGTCCACTATTTCATTAGAAGTTGCAAACGGGAATATTCTATCATTTCTTCTTCATGTAATAGCAAAATACCTCTATAAGGAGAAGTTTTTCATTATCAAGAGTTTGTTTCCCAGGAGGTACAGTCGAATTTTAATGTATCCCTCCCCCCTCTTTTCCCTCTGGTAAACGTAAGTTTGTTTGCTATGTCTGTGGGTCTATTTCTGTTTTGTAAATAAGTTCATTTGTATAATTTGTTTAGGAAAGATAGAATGAAGGATTTTTCCAAAGTCATACAGAAAAGACAGAATGAAGGATTTTTCCTTCATTTTCCAATGAAGGAAATTCTGACCAATTTTTGTTTTTTTGTGATCATTATGAAATAAAGGATTTTAACATGCTTGATAGGTTTATTGCTATTAGTATCTGCTTTTGACTTTTTGTTTTGTTTTTGCTTTCAGGATTCTTATTGATGCTCAAACTGTTCCAGTGTTTGGCCAGCAGGAGCCTCTTCAGATTGTCTCCAGTGAAGGCTCCTTGGTCGTGCTTAATAATTTTGTCATTTTCAGATATGACTAAATATTTCAGACTTATACATTTGCTGTTCTAGGCCTAGAATGAGGCATTTTGAAAAGGAGCATTTTTTTTTCCTTTTAGGAAATAGTATGTAGAAGCCAAAGTCTCAGTGCTAATGAGTTTAAATAACCCTAGAATAAGCAACCAAATTAAAAAGCAGGGCCCACTTTTGCACTATGCACAAGTGATAAACCCAAGGCAAGCATATTTTGGGCAATAAAAGGGAGTGGGCTGAGTCTGGGTCTACAGCTGGGGCCTCAGAGTGGTGGCTCAGCTGCATGGGGTGGGCTTCATGGGATGGCCACTGGCCCAAGAAGCCAAGCTGGAAAGCAGAAGGCCCAGGAGTAAGGACATCTTCCTCGTGGTTCTGTGGCTTGGTGTCTGGAGCAGAGCTGGCCACCAAGCAAGGGAGTGCTGTCTAAAAGAAGGGGAGGTCAAGGTTACTTCCTCTTCCAAAGGAGTCTGAATGCTGAGACTGTGAAAAGCTAAATGCCCAACTCTCTGAAAGAGTGGATCTGTTTATTTAAAAATCACCCTTCTGGTGCACACTAAAACTAGGATCTATTTGAAAGTGCCTTGCGTGTGTGTACATGTTCAGTCGTGTCCGACTCCTTGCGACCCCATGGACTGCAGCCTGCCAGTCTATGGGATTTTTCAGGCAAGAATACCGGAGTGGGTTGCTATTTCTTCCTCCAGGGGATGTCTCCTGCGTAGGCAGGCAGATTCTTCATCACTTAAGCTACCTGGGAAGCCCTCAAAGTGCCTTATTATATCCTATATCTGCCAAGAATCTGTGATTGATTAGACTAACTTTAGGTGGTATCTTACTTGCACAAAATTTCTCATCTGTTACAGCATGCGTGTGTGCTAAGTCACGTCAGTCATGTCTGACTCTGTGCAACCCTATGGATTGTAGCCTACCAGGTTCCTCTGTCCACGGGGATTCTCCAGGCAAGAATACTAGAGTTGGTTGCTGTGCCCTCCACTAGGGAATTTTCTCAACCCAGGGATTGAGCCCGCCTCTCTTACATCTCCTGTATTGGTAGGCAGGTTCTTCATCACTAGAATCACTTGAGAAGCCCCATCTATTACAGGCTTATAATATATCCAGTAAAAGACAATGTATTGGAAATTCAGACCCAGTACATGCTGGCTGGGATAGAGTCCAGTACTGATCTTAGATTACTTTGGGTATCTGCTAACACATAAATAAATTATTTGGGGGCAGAAAAGACAGGTATTGGCAGATTCTGTGTTCTCCTAATACCTCTCTCTTTACTTGTCCTGGTTCAGTTTAACTTTGTGCAAGACACATGATATGCATTAATTCAATACCATGCCATACTCCACAAAGGATCAGGGAATTCTGAAGCTGAATTTCATTACCTACTTAGAAGAGAACAGAATGATCAAAATGAAATGGAGTTTAAGTCAAATGACAATACTGAAGAAACTCATGGTATCATAAGACTTCAATCAGCAATGCTCTCTTACACTGTCACTTCGGAGAGAGACCTTTCATGAATGCTACAGGAATACTTCACATGCTGCTAGTCAAATCTGTATGAGACTGTCTGGCTGGAAAATGTGGTGATCATTTTGATGATCCAGAGTTCTGTTTAAACAATAAAAATGAGATTCTAGAGTTCAAATCTAGTGTATGATTTTGCATCAGCTGAAAACCTTTTGGTATCTAAATATAAAAAATTACCATTGGATGATAACGATAACCCTATATGCAAAACAGAAAAAGAGACACAGAAATACAGAACAGACTTTTGAACTTTGTGGGAGAATGTGAGGGTGGGATATTTCAAAAGAACAGCATGTATACTATCTATGGTGAAACAGATCACCAGCCCAGGTGGGATGCATGAGACAAGTGCTCCGGCCTGGTGCACTGGGAAGACCCAGAGGAATCGGGTGGAGAGGGAGGTGGGAGGGGGGATCGGGATTGGGAATACATGTAAATCCATGGCTGATTCATATCAATGTATGACAAAACCCACTGGGAAAAAAAAATAAAATAAAATAAAAAGTGAGTATAAAAAAAAAAAAAATTACCATTGGAGAGTTCCTTGGTTAGGTGGTTAGGATTCTGGGCTTTCACAGACATGGCCCAGGTTCAATCCCTGGTCGGGGAACTGACATCCCACAAGCGGCAAGGCACGACCAAAAAAAAAATTATCATGGATCTAGAGATTATCATACTAAGTGAAGTAAATCAGAGAAAAACAAATATCATATGATATTGCTTACAGGTGGAGTCTAAACAAATTATACAAATGAACTTATTTACAAAACAGAAATAGACCCACAGACATAGCAAACAAACTTACGTTTACCAGAGGGAAAAGAGGGGGGAGGGATACATTAAAATTCGAGATTAACATGTACACATTAATATACGTAAAATAGTTAACCAACAAGGTCCTGGTGTATAACACAGGGAACTATACTCAATATTTTGTAATAGCCTATAAGGGAAAAGAACCTGAAAAAGCATACATATATATTTACATATGTAACGAAGTTTAAACATACAACACCGAATCACTTTGCTGTACATCTGAAACTAACACAATATAAATCAACTATACATCAATAAAAAATATCAACTATATTTCAATTAAAAATAAATAGAATCAAAACAAAGGGGAGCACAGACATACAGACTGTGGACAAAATACGGAAATTTTCAAAACCTAAGCTACAAAACCTAGCACTTAGCAAACAAAAAACTTTATATGAAAAAAAAGATCAAAGAAGGGTGATTTGCTGGATCATATAGAGCTTAAATATAACAGCCACTAGCCGCGTGTGTCTGCTTGATTTTAAATCACTGAATGGAAATAAAATTAAAAATCCAGTTCCTTGGTGGAACCAGCCCTATTTAAAGTGCTCAGTAGGTATGTTGTAGAAAGGTCAGACAAATGTGGTGTCAGGACAAAATACTCTTATAGTTGTTTCAGTTTTTCAAGTGTGTAGACATAAACTTAGAAAATTTATGGTTTCCTTTCTCTGAGGTTGAAGTGTTCTTTTACTTCTCAGCTACGGGAATCAGGATCGTGAAAGACACCCAGGAGAGTCTTTCCTGCTCAGAGGCTTTTAGGTAAAAATTCTTGAAAGAAGAAAAGGAATCATCCTTTCAAAAAGCTCAACAGGCTAGGTTCCAAATCTGTTTTGTGTTTGTTATTTGAATTTATATGACGCTGACTCATCAACAACAAAAAAGCTTCTTAACATTTTATCACTTTCCTGGCACATTGATACCTTTGCGGGGGTGGGAGGGTGGGTGTTGTCTTTCGATCTCTTGTAACCACTGGTTCTGAAATAAACTTCAGAAACCAAAGAGGCCTGGGCAGCCGAGGATATGAAATCAAAGCGAGGCCAGGATCAAAGGGGCCAACAGCTCTGGGATCTCAAGGTGAAAGCAGAGCCATCGACTCCCCTCGGCTGCCTTTTCCTGGCTCTCTCTTTAATAAACACCCGGGGCTCCAGGGCCAGGTTTGAGGGCAGCGCAGAGGGGAAGAGAGTACTTAGCACTTGGAGAGGAAAGGCAGGCCTCTGTGAAGTTTGGGGGAGTCGGTGACAGGCACCGTGGTGGGAAATGTGGAGCAAGCAGAACAGGATGGTGACCCCGAATGGCTCCATCCTCCCTGGCCCTGGCTGCCTCAGAGCCAGTGTGACTCTGGAGAATAATGTTTTCTCTCTGCATCACTTTTCTGTTGCATTTTTACTTGTATTTTACCAGACTTCCCTCTTAGTACAGGAAGCAGCCTTGCAAATTGTCTGCTATTTCACCTTGTCCTTCCCTGTGTATATTTCAGTAGGCATACCTGACAGGCCGAATAAAATAATGGCCCCAAATTCTCAGCACATCAAGAGGTGAGGAGCAGAGCCCAGGTGTTGGCGAGGGGGAATCAGACCCCTGATCTCAGAGATCCTCATCTTCAGCTAACCCTGAACTTGTCTGCTATTCTGAAACTGGTAAACTGACTTCCTTTGATAGAAACAAGTACTTTACAGAGTTTATTTAAAATGCACTTAAATTTCACAGATCATCTACTTTGGGAAAATCACTTGCAATAATTGTTTTTTAAGATATTGTGCCAAGGATCGGGCTCTTTCCACTTTGCATTTGGAGAACAGGTATGAGAGAAAGAAAAACTATTCATTGTGTGCTTGCAGCACGGTAAGGAATCTAAAACTAAGGAATCTAAAACTTGGATTTAGTGAAAACCACTCATGATTTTGAGACTTTTCTGGTGGCTCAGATGATAAAGAATCTGCCTGCAATGTGGGAGACCTGGGTTTGATCCCTGGGTCGCGAAGATCCCCTGGAGAAGGAGAAGAGAATGCTACCCAATCCAGTATTCTGCCCTGCAGAAGTCCATGGTCAGAGGAGCCTGGTGGGGTGCAGTCCACAGGGTTGCAAGGAGTTGGACACAACTCAGCGACTTTCACTCACTCACTCATGATTTTATAGGTGTTTGTCAAACAAAGGAGAAGCAGAAAATAACTTTCAAGTGAATGAACTTTGCAGAGCTTTGCAGCGACCCTCCAGACACTTACAGCTTACCGATTTTAGTCAATGAAAATCCAAGAGAACTGGGAAATCCATTCCTACCGTGAAGTAATATCTCTTTCCAGATACATTCCCCTGCATTCTTTGCTTCAGTTTTTAAAAGTTTGCTAAAAAACTTTTAGTTTAGTTTGCTAAAAAAATTCAATTTTACCAGTTTTCCCACTAATGTTCTTTTTTCTTTTCTAACAACCCAACTCAGAATAACATAGCACATCACAAAACTAAGTTTTAAAAATATACTTACAATGACAATACAGGCACATGATTAAAAAAATAAAAAAAACAGCACTGGAGGGTATACAATAAAGTCTCCATCTCTAATACTTGATTCCAATTTCCAACCCTGGGTTTGCAGTACCGTCTCCTCACTGAAGTTATTTTGTAGGGATATACAAGTATATGACATTAAAGCTTCATTTTAGGGCAAAAGCAGGAAAGAAGGGGAAAGGCTGAAATCTTATTTCAACATCGAGGATTCTAATTGCACACAGACTCTCATAGACTCTCAGGAAAAGTCATAAGAAGATAATGCATGTTTAGTCAGTTTGGAGGATTATCAAGCCACAAATTGAACACTGCAATTTTCTACCACTAGTTTGAAAGACAGAGAGAAGACTGTCTTAGAGGTTTAGATTCCTTCATCAGATCGTCACCAGGCACTCCATTTGTCTCTGCAGGTCCATTTTCCCGGCCCACGGTAAAGCAGGCAGGCTCGGGGGTAGGGGGAGGGCCCCTCACAGGTGAGCAGACAGCAGCAGAGGAATGAGGCCTGGGCACTGGACTAGCGGGGATTTTCACATAGGCTAGAGAATTCCGACTCGACCTCTGTGGTGAGTTTCTGGATTGCTGGGCCATCTGGCTGTTAGACGTCAGCTGGCAGTCAGCAGCCAAGCCAAGCTCTGCTTTCCTCGCGTGGGTGGCCTAACGGTGCCAGAGCGAAGCAATGCAAGCAGTGGATCTGGCCCCGTCACCTCCATCACCTGTGCCTGGGAACCCAGTGGGCCCAACGGGCCTGGAAGAGAACAACCCTGTGATGTGAGAGGGCCAGGGGCTTCAACCCCCCTCTGAGGGCGGCTGGGAAGATCAGCAGGGGACCCAGGGGTCACGTCTGGAGACCAGCTTAGCATGGTGGCTTTGGGGTCATCTGGGCCTCGTCTAGACTGTGGAGTACTTCTTGATCTGGAAAACTGGGATAGGAATATCGACTTCACAGGTACATATGCAAAGCATAGTCTAGGACAGTGACACTTCATTAGTGGTTTTTTAATTAATGAAAGAATGAAGGCACGGAGTAAAATAAAAGGGTCTGACCTCCCATCCCATACAGCCTATGTCTGAAAACTCCAATGACCAGGCTAAGGGATAAGAAGGAAGGAGGAGGGGGGAAGAGAAAGAGGGGTGCCATGGGGTTGATGGAGGAGCAAGCAGGCTGTGAGAATGGTCAGACCACCTGCAAGAGCCTCTGGGACTGTGTCCTAGACCCCATCTTCCACCCCCACATCCACAGGGAGAGAATCAAGCACAGGGCTCCTATTTGCAGCAGCCCCAATAATCCTTTCTGGGGACTTCCCTGGCAGACCAGTGGTTAAGACTCCATGCTTCCATTGCAGGGCGGGTGAGGGTTCGATCCCTGGTCAAGAAAGTAAGAAGTTGCGCAGGTGCAACCAAAAAGTTAAAAAAAAGAATCCTTTCTGCTTTGACACCTGGAAGGTCCACTCAGGACGAAAATATCCAAGCTCTTCCTGAGGTTGTCTCTAAGCATTCTAGAATGGATAGAGACAGGCAGGGGCTGTGGCCTAAAAGATCCTTCTAGCTCAGAGTCCCCTTGGAGCCAATGACAGTATGTGGTCCTGGTGAAATCAGGGCTCAGGTTCTGGGAGCAAGAAGAGCCGGGTCTCTGTGCTCCTCTCCTGAAGACTGCACTGTGGTGGAGCTGCTTCCATTCCGGACATGAGCTTCGATACATCAGTTCAGCGGCATCCACTTCTACAGACCTTCACTGAGAGTCTGGCATGGTGTCTTATGCATGCAGAGCAGTAGACATACAAGGCAGACACTCGACAGACTTGATCAAGAGAAGCGGCTCCTGCTCCCTAAGCCGTTACAATCTAGGAGGGGAGGCAGGTACAGGCACCGTAACCACAGTACAAATAAGAATAAAATAGGAACCTTAAAGGAGGCCCAGAGGGCAGAGGCAAGAGGGAGTGGAAACTTCGGGGTGCCCCTTTCATCTTCTCCCTTCCAGCTAAGAGGCGCCTTAAGCATTGCCGGGTATCTCCAGAGAGGCCAGATCAGGAGTCAATAACTGAATCTAGAAAGGCACATTCGTAACTCTGCTGTGTCTAGGGTACCCTTATTCGTAGGCCCACTGGGACATTCCAGACAAAAGGTCTCCTCCCCTCCAAGGTGAGTTTACTGCCTCTCTTTGAGGTCCCTTTATCTGCACCCCCTCCTTCTGATTCAGGATTTGTTACGGAGGTCTGAGGAGCACAGGGGCTGGGCTGTTTGACCAACCTGGTGCTGGGTCTAGCACATAGCAGGGGGTGTAAATAAATACCTTTGATGACTACAGACAGGGCAGCGGGCAAGGCTCTCTGCCCGGCCATGGGAGAGATAGGCGGCTGGCCCCTCGCTGCCCTGCGTGGGGCACCTGGCCCTCGAGGAGGGCGGTTCTGCCCCACTCCGCCCACCCACTCGGGCCCCTAAGGCACTGCCCTCGGGCAGACCTGCTCTGGGGGATGTTGATTGCGGTGGCGGTGGTGGGGCTGGCCGGGCAGATGGACGGGGGAAGGGGCGGAGGGGCCCAGGCCCAAGTTCACGCCTCCCTCCCTCCATCCCACGGGCAGCGGAAGCGATTATTCCCCACCGGCGTCTGGCGGGGTGGGGGGCGGGCTCGCACCCCGAAGAGACACGGGCCTCCCCGCGTCCACCGCTTTGATCGCACCGCCACCCCGGGCCCCCGCCCTCGGCCCCGGGGCCAGTATAACTAAAGGCCGTGCCCCTCCCGGCGATGCACTGGGGTCGGGCAGCGATGGCCGCAGCGGAGTCCAGCCAGCTCCAGTTCGAGGAGATCGCCGCGCCCCCCGCCTACCTGCCCGCCCACCCCGGCGGGGCGTTCCTGCCGCCCCCGAACCCCGCCGCTGGCCTGCTCCTCGCGCGCCCCTCGGGCTCTGCTCCGGAGCTCGGCGCCCCGGGAGCCTTCGCCGGCTTTCTCGGGAGGGGTCCCGGGCCCGCCGCGCCGCCCCCCGCCGCCCTGGGCCCGCCTGCGCCCCCTAAAGGCGCGGCCGTCTCGTCGGCGTCGCAGCGCCGCAAGCGCACGTCGTTCAGGCCGGAGCAGCTGCAGCTGCTGGAGCTGGTCTTCCGCCGGACCATGTACCCCGACATCCACCTGCGTGAGCGCCTGGCCGCTCTCACCTTGCTCCCCGAGTCCAGGATCCAGGTGAGCGGCCCGCGGCGGGCTGGCGAGTTCGCCGGTGCCACGTACTTGACGTTGGGCAAGTTATTTCCCTCGAGCCTCAGTGTCCTAGGCTGTAAAATCAGTGTCTGTGGGCTACGGTGATCGTGAGGCTTGAATGAAGTAATTCAGGCTCATGCTCAATGACTTCTGTCTCTCATTGCTGAATATAAGGGCTCCTCCCTGGAGGCTAGCTGATCTCTTGAAATGGTCAGAAAATAAATCCTCAGCAGGAAGGTAATAGGGATTATTTTCACACTTTTTTCTTTACCCAGCAAGAAGGGGCAGATGAGGTGCAGTTGGTGTTTCCCCTGCTGGCTCACCAAGGTGCCCCCCCCTGGGCCCCTAGGCCACTTCCTTGGCAGGTGTTGGATTTGGAATGTGGGTTGGAAAGGATGTGTCTTGGGGGTAAAGCCTGAAGCATATGGAGTTTCTTGTCACGGTTTGAAAAGTTTAGTGCAAGGTGTGTTTATTGCCTAAAGTAATTTAGACCAGAATCCTGGAGCTTGGTGGTCATAAGAAGCCTGCCTTTTTTGCCTGATCTATAGCACCGTGGTCTGTACCTAAGAGCAGTTCTAAGTAGGAGCCCTGATTTTCACACTGGGAGAGAGTGAGCTTGTTTTTATGCATCTTTGGTGGAATGCATCTGTCAGTTTCAACAGCTGGCACAGAAGCTTCCTAAACAGGACAGGTTGTCTGGTATTTGTGGGGAAATAGTGAGCAAAAATTTTATTCACCTAAGTGAATGAAGTCCACTGAGAAAAATGCCTCCTTAAGTAATTTGACAAGGGAGCACACTTTTGAAAATTGATTCTCCAGATTCTTTTAAGGCATAGTAGCATTTTTCCCCCTAAAATTCTAAGTGCTGCTGCTGCTGTGGCCTCATTTTTTCATTGCAGATGTCCCTATATAAAGCACTAGGCATTACTGCAGTTTTGCACCTGGTAATGATGAGGTCGAGAAAGCCAGGTGCTCTTATTTTGTGAAGTGTTTTGTGAAAACCATAAGGTTCCAGAGCAGGGAGCCAGGTACTGGAACTTACAGTGAACTATGAAGGTAAAAGTAGCACAAGGACTCCAACCAAAAGCAGTTTCTCTCTTCCTCTTCCAGGTGTGGTTCCAGAACAGGCGGGCCAAGTCACGTCGTCAGAGCGGGAAACCCTTTCAACCCTCAGCCAGGCCAGAGCTATTCCTCCACCACTCTGCTTGTGAAACTGAAGCAAAGTATTTGAAGCCCCAGCTGCCTCTGGAGGTAGATGTGAACTGCCTGCCCGATCCCAACAGGGTTGGAGGAGGCATCTCTGACCCTAACTCTCAGGGTCAGAATTTTGAAACCTGTTCTCCTCTCTCTGAAGACATTGGTTCAAAGCTGGACTCATGGGAGGAACACATCTTCTCTGCCTTTGGTCACTCTTGAGTCTGGGAGGATTCAGGGTGAGCTCAGAGGAACCATGACTGACAGTCAGGGGGATGCACATCGGAATACTGTCCTTTCTGGCTTCCATGTTAAGGACTCATCCGTGTTAACCTTGATAATGGTCTTGAGTCATCTCTCACCTGTGAAGCCTCCTCCCCTGTTGCCCATGGCCTGTTCTTTCTTCATAGTACACACCACCTAGGAGTTCTGGCATTTATTTTTACCAACACATCTCCAAATATGCACATTCATTTTGGTCCCCTTATCTGTTCCTTCTTACCAGCCCTGTTGTAATTTTTCCGATTTAGTTTCTCAGAACTCATCATCTTCACAAGAACTCCTCAGTGTGACTCTGTTTCCCCTTGTCCTTGACAGCTGCTGTCTTCATATGGCTCCCCCAAAGGCTAATAACCTTAAACTTATGTTAACCCAGCTCCTTCAACCCTCCTACCATCAAGATTTACTCCTCTTAAAATCGGGCCTCACATCTTTACACTCCTTCATAGTTCCAGTGATTCTGCATCCAGATTATTCAAGAGACCCCTGCCTCTATTTTCTCAACTTAAAAAAAAAACTACTCTCTAAAACCTGTAGTAGCTTTCAGTTGCTGCCAAAGTGTAAAGACCTTTTGGTTACCCTTCTAGGTAACTGACATTGAGAGCCTATAGGACAGTTATGCACATCTTAATTTCACCCATCCACAATATATGTCTCTGTCCTAAAGCCATTTCTTTCAGTTTTGGAAGCAAGTGCATAACCTCTCTCTTTTCAAAACACTCTAGACCTCCCTCTTGCTGAAGGCTATAACTTTTTCTAATCCTGATTTTGTACCCGTTACTTCAGTCACTGCAGCATTACCCTTAGCACTTGTTAACTGTACTTCTGTGCAACTTTAGTTTATTATTATTAAATGTTTTCCACAAATGTTTCATTGTTAATTCTATTTAAATGAGTTCTGTTCTTTAGACAGCTCTTAGTAGAGCACTTCACTCCATAACTGCTCAGCACATATTTTGTGGCCATGAAAAACATTTCTACAAGAAGTTTCTGCAAATGTAGTTTCTAAACCCAGTCACTGTTATATCCGGAGGCCACTGTACTAAGTTTAACTTGGTTAAAAATCTGTCCAGCTTGTTCAAAGTTTAGTAACATGAATCTTTTGGTTCCAGATTTCTTGTTCCCAATTTATATGATAAGGATGTATGCAAATTATTGTTTTCAAGTTATTGTGAGATAAATTATTGTCGTGTTATTTTGAGGGTTTTTTAACTTCTAAAGGCAAAAGGAAACTCTTTGTATATGAGGTAATCACAGGTGAGGTTTTTTGGTAAATTGTGCTTTGGAGGCAGCTCATGAGAAACCAGGGCTGGGGCTAGGATTCAGGTGTTTCTTTTTTTTTAATGGAATATTTTTTTTATTTGGATATGTCTTGGCATGGGGCTTCCCAGGTGGCAGTGCAGGAGACCAGAGATGTGGGTTAGATTCCTGGGTCGGGAAGATTCACTGGAGGAGGGCATGGCAATCCACAGCAGTGTTCTTGCCTGGAGAATCCCCATGGACAGAGGAGCCTGGTGGGCTTAGAGTCCATAGCGTTGCAAAGAGTCAGACACAACTGAAGTGACTCAGCACACATGCCTTGGCATGGCTTGTGGGGTATTAGTTACCAAACCAGGGATCAAACCTGGGCCCCTGGCTGTGAAAGTGAGGGCCCACCAGGAAATTCCCCGGGACTGGATACCAGGGAATGCCACAGGACTCAGGTCCTGGTGATTACCAGGAGCCTGAGCTACACTGAAGACCTCAGATTATACATGCCCGTTATCCTGATTTCCATACAGCTGTTGAGTGGCCTGTACTTTTCAGAGAAGCAAATCCACTATTACAAGCAACCAGGACATATAGTTCAGGCTTTAGTAGCAGATGACTTCTAAACCCTTGAAAACTGTCTGAAACCAAAAATGATAAACATTAGGTCTTATTTTCAGTGCTTGCTTTGTATTATACATCATGCTTGGGGCCTACTATGGGGCTGGCCAGGTCTCACAATCACAGCTTCCTTTGCATTTAGACTTGTGACAAGGCCAAATGAGATGATATAAATACATTCACAACTGAGAGGCATATCATTTAAACTTAACAGTCCATTAAGGATCACATTTAAAGGAAATCTTGTAATTAGCTTATTAATTTCATTATTGCATTTATATTATGTTCTCTTTTCTCCAGTGAACAGTTAAAAAATCTATAAATGTTTAAGTACTGTCACAATTTTTAATATAGGATCCTTTAAGAGTGGTTTGTACTGCTCTGAAACTCTTCAGTTCAGTTCAGTTCAGTCTTAAGAGACCCTAATTGTTGAATATATTACAGGCATTATAGATTTAATCCTTACAACTGACATGTAAGGTAGGGACTGTTGTTATTTGAAAGATTACAAAATTTAAGTAGTGGTTGACAGTCACATAGCTAATAAAATGATGGCCAGGACTCAAATCTAGGACTCAGTCCACCATTTATTCACCACCATATAACACCTGTTATACTGGCCTGACCTTTTAGTTAGGACTAATGATAATGTGATAGGTTTAAAGGCAACTCTTTTAAACCTATGTGCAGATCAGTATTTGTACATTCAAGTGAGTATGTCTCATCTTTCAAAGCAGTCATCATGAAGGACCCTACTTTTATTCCAGGGACACAAATGTTGCTTAGAACTCCTTTGAAACTCTTACTTGTTCATTTATTCCACACATATTTGGTGCCTATGAAAGGCACTTTAGCAGGGCCTGGAAATAAAATGGTGAGCAAAACCAGCAGCAGTTCCCCACCTAATGGACCCAAGAGGCCAGGATGGTGACAGAAGAAATACAAAATTGCAAATGTGACAAGTGCTCGATGGAGGAGGCATGTGAGGGCCTGGAGAGGAAACCCTGTGGTCAAAGATGATGTTCCTGTCTGAAGACACCTTCAGACAGTGATGCTGAAGGTGAAATCTGCAGGACCATCAGGGGTTACCAAAGTAAAGGGGGAGGGAACACAGAGGGCACTGCGTGTGCAAAGGCCCTGGAGGCTTAAGGAGCAGGATGGAGAAACTGCAGGGGAGGCCAGATCAGGCATGGCTGTGTAGGTCTTGCAGAAGAGTTCTGAATTTGTCCTGAGAGACATTAGACTTTAGTTGGGGATAACCTGGCCAGTTCTTCATTTTAAGAGCATCGCTTCGGCTGCTTCTGAGGAGAGCTGAGTGGACGCTGGGAGACAAGTTAGGAACTGACTGGTGTGTTCCAGGATAGGGATGAGGGCGCTGGGCTGACAGTACGGGTGATAGTGAAGATGGAGAAAGGGCTTGAATTCAAGGAAAAAAATTTAACAGGCAAGTTTGTTTGTAGATTCTCAATGGTAGCAAGTGAATCTGATTTTTGGAACTAACAGAAATTCAGAACCAAATCTACATAAAGCATGATGTACTTGCTTGCTCGCTCAATCTGGCTTTGATAGTTTTCTTTAGGGCTCCATAAAGGTGTTAAGCAGTGGCAGCATCATTTAAATTAATGCACAGCCAATCCCAAATGACTACTTTGAATTATATAGATTTCTTCTTCCTTAAACAAAAATAAAATTCAAATATATTCTTAGGCACAGTTCTTGTTATCAACACATGATGGCACTGAAAGATATAGATGATGCTTAATTACATAAGTGCAAAACTAGGTATAATTTAAGTGTGACAAGTCAGCCTTAAGAAATATAGAAGAAAAAAACATAAAAAATGCTTACCTAAGTCTAGGCAGAATATATTAAAAATCAACCTTTCTCTAGATCTATAGTAAGCCAAGTAACTTACAGGCTCACAGTGTTTTCCACAGTGATTACTTAGCCATGGGAAAAAAAATTCTAATGGTATTTTAATTCAAAATGACAGTAATAAATTTGTACTGTTCCTTCTAAAAATATAGTTTAGTGGAAAAGATAAATTTAAAAAACATTTTAAATAGAAGAAATATTTATCAACTTGTATTAATTAAATGAAAATGAAGATCATTTAATTTTCATAGATCAATTTATTTAGAATTACAAATATTAAGAATAAAAGATTTATGCTTTTCTTAATTAAACGTAACAGTTTAGCTAAATATAAACTCTGCACTAAAGTTCTGCAGTGGCACAATACCAACAAAGAATATGGAAGCATTTTTAAACTATACAAAAATTTCAAATGGAAAATAATCTTGTTTCAGTTTTATTATACATTAACATATAAAAAGTCTCATTTTATGAGACATCTAAAAGAATCAAAGCCACTTCTACAGCTATATCTTAAACTCCAAATCTGAAAACAATTTATTATATTTTGACTTTATAATATTCTATATTAAAACAGAGAAAATTCCAAATACACACTTTTTACAAGATTAACATCTTAGGCAGGGTTTTCCTTAAAAAACCGAAAACCAAAAAAGCCCACAACCAAATACAAACCTTTTTTCTCCATTTTCTAGCACTGGCTATTATATTTGTTTTCCTTATAAAACTTTTTTGCTTTAAAAATTGTGTAACTGTTGGATTTTAACCAGTAATCTGGTTCACAAATTGTGCAAATAAACAAAAAAATATGAAAATAGTGTGTTTTCAGTCTTTTGAAAATAAATCCCATAACAATAGCACTTTTTGCCCTGAATTGATGGGAAAAGACATGCCAAATCCATTTGCTGAAATTTAGCATCTTGCAGTAATGTTTCTTTCCTGCTCCTTCATTTTCTTTCAACAGACAAACAACAAAGGTTTCTTTTATAAATTATGATAAATTAAAATATTTATTATTATAAAATGATCTATAGAACCATGTCACATTGCAAGTATATATCATATATACTTGTAAAGTCCGTATTTCCCACCTATATTCCAGTGGCTTCCTAAAAATGAGGACTTCCCATATCTCATGATGTTATCTTTTGAAGACTGAAGTGGTGATCAACTAAATGAACTGGAGTTGTAATTTTCTAGATAGAATTTCCACATTGCCATGCATAATGCACAAAAGACCATGTTTCTTCATGTTCTCCACTGCAGTAGTTGTCTGCCTGGGTTGAGTTGAATTCATGCACATTAAAAAAATGGTCAACATATTCTTCCATGAAATTATATTATGTTCAGACATTTTCAGTTTAAAAATACTTGCTAATAAACATATATAATATAAGCAGTGCTACTGCAGCTGAGTAATAAAAGAAAAATAAATATAACGCTGGTCAGCAATGCTGGTTTAAGAAGCAGTAAAGTATATTAAAATGCCTTATTTGGAGATTTAAATTTTCCTTGTTTTCCAGCAGATAGGTTATTTGGTGTTGGAAGCCTATATAAAGGAAGAGAACTTCACAAAAACAATGTCCTATGCAGTTGGGATAATTAAATCTTCTATTCAGTCTCTGTTGGTGTTATTTGCTGCAAAGGCATGTAAGTTTCCCATCTGGCTCAGGCCGCTTTGAATATGTGCAACATGAATTTCTACATTATTCTGAAAGCAACTAAAGAAAGAAGAAACATGGTTAACTACTTTATCTCACAAAATTAAGAAAAACAGTTTTTTTAAAAAGAAAAAGCTGAATTTCAGTTAGGGAATAGCTAGGATATAACAACCCCATGTAAGTAATGTATCTTCCCTTTACATTAGCTATAATTCTATTTCAGCAGTAACTGAAAAGGTACGCTTGAAAGAAGCAAAGAAGCCATGGGAGTGCTGGAAAGAGAGGATGGACAAATCTCTTTGGGGAAGACTTACTTCAAAGTTAAACCTCTATGCCAAACCCAAGCCTAAATATTATGTCTTTTGATTCCTTTATATAAAAAAATCCATCTGAAAATTCTGTCAATAGACTGCACATAACATGAAAGCTCATTTACAACTTACTTAAAGGATAAAAATCGTGACTACTTCATAAATATGTACAATTCTTAAAGCTTATACTGGAAATCACTATGAATTTCATATAAAAATAGAGTACATCTAAAAAAAAAAAAATAGAGTACATCTAATGAATTACCTGATATTAGAAGCGTCTATTGTACTCTTGATATCATTTAGTGAATCTGTAAGTGATTTAAATTCAAAGGAATTCAGGTCTCCTCCTTCTGCTAGACACTAAAGAAAAAAAAATTTCAAAATTTAATTGTACTTCGAATACAGACAAAAACTCTGCTCTAATATACAGTTTAATTTTTTAGCACCAAATTAGAAGTTTGTTTAGGTGTCAAAATGAAGAAAGTATTCTTAATATTTTCTCCAAAAGGTCCTCCAAAATTTACCTTGATTTGTAATAAAATAGCTGTAAGCCTGGAGATTAAGTCTGTCAGATTTTCATTTTCAACACAGGGCTGTCCTGCTGAGGAATTTGCATGCCGAACTATCTCCTGTGCTTCTTCCTCACACCTTCGTCTCATGTCTGTCGGCTGATCTGCAGGCTGGAGCCCTTGGTCTGGAGCAAGCTAAATACAGATGATTAAAACATAAGCTATACATTCATAAGGCCATGATAATTTCTGGGTGTTTGTGCCCTGTTTTCAGATTAGGATTTTTATAAAAGTAGCATTTGTATAACAAAAACAATCTCACTCTTACCTTAGAAATTTTTTCCCCTCTAAGAGTATTTATTTTTTGATTTGTTTTATATTTTGGGTAACTTTTAATTTTGAGATACTTCTAAAAAAAGAATAGAACAAAAATTTCTTGACAGCCTTTTACCCAGATTCACTAACTGCTTATCGTTTACTGTGTTTGACTTAACATTTGATCTTTGTCTGTATATAACTTTTTTTCTCTTAACTATTTGAGAATAAGTTGCCAAGCACTCTGCCTCTTTACTTCTAAATACTTAATAACCACAGAACAATGATCTGATCACAATCAGGAAGTTTAGCACAGACATAATACCATTTTCTAACAGTGTATATTCAGATTTCATCAACTGTCCCAATACCTAGCTATTTTTCCCTCTGAATACATCTGGTTGTCCTGTCTCTCTAGACTCCTTTACTCTGGAACAGTTCCTCAGTCTTTCATAACCTTGATAGCTTTGAAGATTATCAGCCAAGTATTTTGCATAATATCCCTCAATGTGGGTTTGTCTGTTTCCTCTTGATTAGACTAAGGTAATAGGTCTTTGGCGGGAACACCACAAAAATGATGTTGTTCTCAGTTCATTGTGGCTAGGAGGCATATGATGTTTATCTGTCCCACTACTGCTTATGTTATCTTTGATCACTCGGTTAAGGAAACTATGTGCCTCCATTAGCACAGAGAGCTTCCTCGATTGTTCTTATAGCAGCACACCACTCCACTGTGGGATATGCCATAAGTTATTCAGCCAATTCCCTATGTATGGGCATTTAGGTTACTTCTAATATTTTGTGACTGTCAGTAATACTGCAATGAATAATCTTGTCTTCTAACACTTAACATTTTTTTAAACTGAAGTATACATAAATATATAATACTCCAAGGGTAGCCACCATCCTGACTTTTATATATATAACATAATACAGAGCTATGTATTATTTATTATATATATTAGTTTTTGCTGGCTTTTGAGCTTTACATAATATGAAATTATGCATTATATATTCCTTTGTGTCTGACTTTATCTGTTCAATATTTGCATGTTCTATATGAACAAATATGTTCACACATTCATTCTTATTGCTAAGAATTCCATTGTATATTATATGATAATTTACTGATTCATTTTAGTATTGATGGGTATTTGGGTAATTTCTAATTTTTGGCTATAATGAACAGTGATGCTATGTATGTTCTAGTGTCTATCTTTTGGTAAATACATGTTCATATATCTTTGATATATACACAGAAGTGGAATTGCTTGTTCTTATTTTAAAATCAATATTGTACTTCCACAAGAGCTTTGTGAAAATTAAATTTACTCCATTAGGAAATGAGTCTATCACATATGACCTTGTGTACACTGAGATACAAAAAGACATCCACTTCTGCATGTTTTGTTATATGTCATCTTGGACTGCTTGGTTTGTACCTCTTGTGGATGGCTGCTAGTCCAGGGGGAGAACTCTATTTGCTAGGACAACATATATTGCTATGTAGGTAAATGACAATTATCAGGAAAATAAAAATAATAATGGCTAAAGGAATGAGCAAAATATACACAGAACTGTTAAAGGTAATCACAGTTCATTTCTCCAGGGGGTCTTCCCAACCCAGGGATAGAACCTCTCACATTGCAGGTGGATTCTTTACCGTCTGAGCCACCAGGGAAGTCCTAAACCTGTGCACTTATGGTCAATCTACAGCAAAGAGGCACAAATATACAAATATACAATGGAAAAAAGGTAGTAGTCTCTTCAATAAATGGTGCTGGGAAAACTGGACAGCTATATGGAAAATAATGAAATAGAACATTTATATGGTATTACCATATAAAAAATAAACTCAAGAATGAAATAATGCCATTTATAGCAACATGGATGGACCTAGAGATTATCATACTAAGTGAAGTAAGTCAGACAGAGCAAGGCAAATATCATTATGATAACATTTATTTGTAGAATTTAAAAACATGGTACCAAAGGAAGGATCAAAGAGTGATACAAATAAAATTTTTTACAAAACCAAAATGGACCCTCAGACATAGAAAAGAGGACATAGTGGAAAAGGGGTGGGGAAGGATAAATTAGGAATTTTGGATTAACAGATACATACTACCATATATAAAACAAGGTCCTACTGTATAGTATAGGGAACTATATTCAGTAATAATCTGTAATGGAAAAGAAAGTGGAAAAGAATATATGTCTCTGAATTACTCTGCATCCATTTCAAACACTGTAAATCAACTAGTCTACTGATAGTAAATGCTGGAAAGGGTATGGAGAAAAGGAACCCTCCTCCTACACTGATGGTAGGAAGGTAAATTGGCACAGTCAGTATGGAAAACAGTATGGAGGTTCCTTAAAAACTAAAAACAGAGTTACCATTATGATCTAATAATCCCGCTCACGGAAAAGATGAAACCTCTAATTCAAAAAGATACTTTTGGAATGCTAATTCAAAAAACTCTACTTCAAAAAAAAAAAGTGATTTTACTGGAAATATACAACCTCTAAGAATGCAAATACTGGAGCATACTAAACTCATCACAATCATTTCGTTCTTACTTTGTAAGAAACTCAAATTTTAGGTGAAACTGGTGAAACACCTTCATACATATGTGCATAACGATAATGATAATTTACAAATAATCCTATAATGTATGTGACTGCAGTTCAAGAATCCATAGTTCTAATGTAAAGTTTATTTTAAAATTTTCTTTTTTTTTTTTTTGACTGTGCCTCACAGCCTGTGGGATTTTAGTTCCCCAAGCAGACATTGAACATAGGCCCTTGGCAGTGAAAACACCGAGTCCTAACCATTGGACCACCAGGGAATTCCCAAATGTAAAGTTTAAAAAGGAGTAAACAAAACTGAATACACAGCATGATCATAACTTTGTGAGAAAAAGCATGTACGGTAAAAAAAACCCAAACAGCAGGAAATAAAAATACAGTTTTTATGGTAGTAGAATTAAGAGTAATTATTTTTCTGGATGTTTCTAAATTTTTAGAGAGCTATAATCATTTATAATTCAAACAGAAAATCAACAGAATTGACAGGTCACTGTGTATAAAGCACATATGACACAAGGTCATATGTGATAGACTCATTTCCTAATGGAGTCTTCAATGCTGATGCTATAAGGAAAAAATATATATATAAAATATGGTTCTGCTGAAAGATCTTGGCTTAGTTTGGGTTTTCTAAAATGGGGTGGTAACAGTATCAGTTTCAAGTAAGACAGGTGGTCAGACCCCTCAAGGGAACTTCACACAAACTACCTACCTCATAGCAGTACTGTTGAACTTTATGCAAAACTTTGTTTAGGTCCTTGTTCAGTTGTTCAAGCTCTAAAACAATCGTTGCATATCTCCGCTGAAATTCAATGCCAATGGGCATGGAATATGATTTCTGAGAAGGAAAAAAAGTCAGATTTTGATAAGGTTTTTTTAACAATGCAATTTCAACGATCTAATAGGACATTGGACTTATTCAAAACAGACAAACAGGTTATTAAAACAGACTATGCTCAATGTTATACTACTTACATGTGATAATGGTATTATTGTTATTTAGGTGATTATCTTTGTTCTTAGGAGTGTCATGATGTCTGTCATTTACTTTTTTAAAAACAGAGATTGTACAGAGAGAGAGAGAGAGTGTGTGTGTGTGCAAGACAGACTAAATGAAGCAAAATTGTTGAATCTATGTATATTTCTTAAAGAAATCTTTCAACTTTTTAATAACTTTATCATTTTCAAAAATAAAAAGTTGGCAAAATATTATATATATTCATTTGAAGTGTTCTAGTTATTTAATTGATTCTCCATTTGGACTCAATTCAGTATAGCATAATGGATAAGAGTATGGGTGCTAGAATCAGATTACATATTCAAAACTCAACACTATTACATACTAGCTATGTTACTTTAAGCAAGTTCCTTAATTTTTCTGTGCCTGTTTTCTCATCTGCAAACTGGGGATAAAAGAACTTCTATCTAATGAGATTATGGCAAAGATTAAATGAAATAATATAGGTAGCATATTGCCTTCCACATAGAAAATATTCATTAAGTATTAACTGTTATCACCATTGCCATCATTTTGTATCTGCTTCCTACCAGTAAGTGTAAATGGACTTTGATTCCATTTCCTTTCCTCTCTTCATAACACCTCCAATAAATTACACTATCCATTCCACTCCAGCTACAAATGCTGCAATGAGACTTCTTTAGTCAAGCCAAATTGAACCATACTTCTTTTTTTTCACAGGATTTCCAAGAAAGCAGATCATTGTACACTGGGGAAACAAGTACGGTTAAGAAAGAAAAGTGTGCCTGGACTGGTAGGGATAAACTGCTTACACTAGTAACCAATCTCAGTGTCTTCACTGTTTGAGCTAACAGAAACCTGGCGACCATCTTGTTCAGCCTTGTCATGTTATAGATGAGAAAACTGAGGCCCGGGAAAGTTAAATGTTTTGCTCAACAGCACACACTATTAATAATGTACTGGGTACTGTTCTAAGTGTTTAAGAGAATCTCACAGAATCCTTACAACCATCCCAAGAAGGGTACTATAATGATCCCCACATTACATATGGAGGAATCTGAGGTCCATGTACCACAGTCAATAAGTGGTAAGCATGCAGGATCTGAAGGCAGACTGCATCAGAATTCCTCCACCATGGGATCTGATGCAGTGAAAGAGGAGGAAGGGAAGCAATGTCACGGGGAGACAAGGGAAGGGATAAGTCACTTAAAGATTATTTCATAATTAGTTTTTAAATTGAGGTAAATTGACACACGACATTCTATTAGTTTCAGGTGTACAACACAATGATTCTATATTTGTATAAATTGCAAAACGATTACTACAAGTCTAGTTAGCATCTGTCACCATACATAATTTTTTTCCTTGCAATGAGAACTTTTAAGATTTACTTAGCAACTTTCAAATATGCAATACAGTATTATTAACCATAGCCACCATACTGCACATTACATCCCTATGACAGTTATTTTATAATTGTAAGCTTGTACCTTTTGATCCCCTTTACCCATTTCACCCTACCCACCCCACTCCTCCACCAAGCTCTGGCAACCAACCATCTGCTCTCTGTACTTAAGAGCTTGGTTTCTTGTTTCTTGTTTTTTTTAGATTCCATATATAAGTGAGAACATACATCATTGGTTGGAAAGGTAAATTCTAGAGTGGGCTTCCCAGGTGGTGCAGTGATAAGGAATCTGCCTGCCAATGCAGGAGATATAAGAGATGTGGGTTCAATCCCTGGGTTGGGAAGATCCCCTAGAGTAGGAAATGGCAACCTGCTCCAGTATTCTTGCCTGGAAAATCTCATGGACAGAGGAGCCTGGTGGGATATAGTTGACGGGGCTGCAAAAAGTTGAACACGACTGAGCACACACACACAAGTTCTTTTACCAGCCCAGAGTCACACCCAGTACATCCACTGGTGCTTCCTGAATTCCTGTTCCTAAGCTTTAGTTTTTGTGGAGTTAAGCCCACTGTATTATCAAAAAAATTGGTATTTCCTATGCAAGGATAAACAGAACATGGTTAATTTAACTCCATTCCCCTGTTGGGCTGGACTGGGGACACGGTGTTGAGTTTAAGCATTTGGTTAAATTTTTGAGTGTAAGCGTGTATTGTGGCAGACTCAGAAATAGTCAAAATTATTAGAGGGTGAGGGTATCAAAAGTGTTGATCCTCAATTTTTGTGTTCAACATATTCATGAGTTATTTAAATAAAGACATACAAGGACTTTATCTACAGTGAAATAACAAATGAATAATTTTTGAAAAGAATCCTAAAATGAAACAGATATCATCCTCTTCAAAATTATCATCTGCTTGTATCTCCAACTTCTCAAATACTGCTGGAGACCCCTCTTTTGAAACTGCCCTCAAAGTCTTCAGCACTTCTTTCTGAATAACCTAAATGAAGACAAATAATTCCCTTATGTTTTAAAATAGTCAGAGAATTAAGTACTAACACAGAAAGTAGAATAATAAATGTACAAGAATGACCAAAACCATTTTGAAAAAGGACAAATAGGGAACTGATACTGGTAGATGGCAGATTAAACTGTGGAACTGGCATGGGTAACAAATCTTCCAAAGGAATAGAACAGTGGGCAGTCTTTAATATATGGTAATTCCTATATATATATATATGTATGCTTGTGTATTCATTCATACATGGGAATTTGTATACAATAGAGTTGCCCTTTCAAATCGGTGGGGAAAGATAAACTATTATTAAATTGAGACTACGGCTATTTGTTTGGGGGGAAAAATAAAGGAAATCTCTCTGCAGAAGTTCCTAGAAGTGCAACCACTAAATCAAAGGGCTTGTGCATTGTGCATTTTAAATTTCAATAGATATTGACAAAATGCCCTTCATAGAAGATGTACTAATCCATTTTTAAGAATGCTTATTTCCCCATAGCCTTACCAATAATTAAAAAAATTTTTTTTGGCTGTGTGGTGCTCTGTGGCTTCTCTCATTTTGGAGGCTGGGCTCTAGAATGTGCAGGCTCAGTATCACTGTAATGTTTTGTTACAACTTTTAATTTTTGCCAATTTCACTAAAAAGTAGGATCTTTTTTAACTGTTTCTTTGACCACCTTTTCACATGGGGCCTCTCAGGTGGTGCTAATGGTAAAGAATCTGCCTGTCAGTACTGGAGATATAAGAGATGTTGGTTTGATCCCTGGGTTGGGAAGATCCCCTGGAGAAGGAAATGGCAACCCACTCCAGTATTCTCGCCTGGGAAATCCCATGGACAGAGGAGCCTGGCAGGCTACAGTCTACAGGTTCACAAAGAATCAGACATGACTAAGCTACTGAACACACACACACATACACACATATCCCTTTTCACATATATGAGTCATTTGTATTTTTTTCCCCTATGAACTGTCTATTCACATTTATTTCATTAAAAAAATTCTTACCTCAAGATCTTAAAATTACTCTCCTAATCACCTCTAGAAGCTTTACAGTTTTGCCTTTCACATTTAGATCTAAAATGCCAGTCATCTGACTATGTTATGAGATTTATCTTCCTCCCCACATGGATATCCAGTTAATCCAGCACCATTATTTCAAAGACCTTTCTTTCCCACTGCTATGCAGGACCACCTTTTCATAGATCAAGAGTGTGCACACATGCAAATCTATTCCTGGGCTCTCTATTCTGTCGCATGGTCTATTTGTCTATGTTGGGCCAGTAGCACACAGTCTTCAGAAACTCCAGCTTTGTAATAAGTCTTGACATACAAGAGTAAATCATCCTACTTTATTGCAGTGCCACATACATTTTAGAATCAGCTTGTCAGTTTGAATGCATTTATGCATACATGCGCTCACACACATACATGCAAAATTCACTTGAGATTTCATTCAATTTATGGATAAATTTGGTGAAAATGACACCATTCAAAAAATAGTGTTTGAAATCATGAGTATCTCTTTTTATTTAGGACTTCTTTAATTTCACTCAATATTTAATAGTTTTCTACATAGAAGTTTAATATATCTTATATTTATATCAAGGTATGCAGTTTTAAATGGTATTTTTTGAAATTTCATTTTTAACTGCTTATTGCTGATATATAGAAAAACTGCTTAAAAAAACTGACCTTGAATCTTACAACTTTGCTAAACTCATATATTAATTCTAATAATTGCATATTCTTTTACATTTTCTAGGTACACAGCCACATCATCTGTGAATAAAAGGGTTTTATTTTTTCCTTTCCAATCTTTATAGCTCTTACTTCATTTTCTTGTTTTATTACATTGGGTAGGCCCTCTAGTGTACTATTGAATAAAAGCTGTGATTGTAGGCTCCCTTATCTTATTTCCAGTCTTAAAGAGAAAGTTTTTAACACTTCATTAGTAAGTATGATACGTGCTATAAGTTTTCTTGGTAAATATTCTCTGTTAGGTTAAAGAATGTTCATTCTATTCCTAGTTTGATAAGAATGTTTGCTTTTCCACCATGAAGAGATGTTTAATTTTGTAAGATGGTTTTTATGCATCCATTGAGATGATCTTGTGTGTTCTCTACTTTTTTGGGGGGCCATGCTGCACAGCTTGCGGGGTCTCTGTTCTCTGACCAGGGATTGAACATGGGTTACAGCAGTGGAAATCTGGAATCCTAACCACTAGGCAACCAGGGAAATCCCCTTTTTTACTTTCTTACACTGCAAATTACACTTAAAAAAAATTTTTTTTTAAATTAGTAAGTGATTAGCTTTAAGAGCCTTACCTGTTAGTCTTTTAAACAAGTATCTAAGGCAGTTTTATAGTTCATTTAAAGGTGAATAACACACACTTTTACAAGCTTGGCTACTTTATAAAACAGATAAAAAGGAAAACTGCATCACGCCTGTCTTTTTGGAAAATAGCCTGGCAGTTACACAAAAGATTAAGGAAAGGGTTGACATGACTCAGCAATTTTACTTTTAGATACATACTCATAGAAATGAAAATATACATCTACACAAAAATCCATACATGAACGTTCATAGTCGTCTTACTCAAAATAGCCAGAGTGGAAACAACTCAAATGTCCCTCAACTGATGAATGGACAAGTAAAATGTGATATGTCCTTACAATGGAATATTATTTGGCAATAAGAAGTACTGATACATGTTACAACATGGATGAACCTTCAAAACATTACACTACTTGAAAGAATACAGTCACAAATGATTACATATCACAAGATTCCATTTACATTAAATGTCCAGAACAGCTGGAGAGAAATTAGATTATTGGTTGCCTACGTTTGGGGTGGAAACTGATTTGGGGGAAATGAGGAGTAGCTGCTAAATATATAGGGTTTCTTTTTGGGATAATGAAATGTTCTAAAATCAACTCTGATGATGCCTGTACAATCTGTGAACTGAACCGTAAACTAAACACCACAAAATTGTCCACTTAAATGGGTGAATTGTATGGTATGTGAATAATATCTCAATAAGGCTGTTATTTTAAAAATCTGCCCCATTAAATAAGTTATTATACTTGAGCATGGTTTTCTATCCCTCCTATATAATCAACTAATGTGCTTCTAGGCTGTCACATACGGGTTGAGTGCAGCACACAAAATGGACTCTTTTTTTTTTTTTATGTATTCTACTTTCAAATTAGTAAGCAGATTTCTGCAGAGAGTCACAATTTTGAAAATAAAAAGAGGACTAACAATCATGATAAGACAATTCTGAGAACATATTTGGAAAAGAACCACCTTCGTAGTGGTGATGGAGAGAGGGAAGGAGTACAGAGAAAACAGTATCCAGAGTTTTCCAAAGCCACTAATACAGTTTTAAAAGTGGTTAAAACAGAACTGTCTAGGATAAATCCCCTTTCCTACTCCTGAATATTATTAATGTCCATGTATGACAAGACAAATTTCCAGAGTGGAAAAGCAATGATCAAAGACTGAGACTGCTAGTGTAATATCTACTTTTATATAATGTTGAAGCAATCCAAATCTATTTTAAAAAATTCCATACACTAATTAATTTGTATGTGGATGCTCTGTATATGTATTTTAAAAATGTTTTGATAGTCCAAAATAGAACAGGTAGATTGAAGTTAATAAGCTTGGACAAACCTTCACTGACTTTAACATACTATATAATCAGGTCAAGAAAAGATAGTTCAAAACTTTATTTATTTATTTTTTTTTTTCAAAACTTTAAATCTAAAAGAACTTGACAAAAATTCCTCAGATGTATGACTGAAAACTTTTTCTTCATTATATCATAAAAGTGACTAAAGTATTTTAAAGTAATTTTCCTCCCTTTGCTTTGCAAATTGAAAGTTTGAACATTTAATTTCATATTTTGACTAGTGTGCCTTTAGTTTGCTTTTGCTGGGTAAAGTAAGAGTGAGATAAACACTTACGTATTCCAAAATTAAAGGAGACTTTATCAGACCAATGTTCCCATTTTTAATAAATTCCATCAAGAAATAAATTTTTGTGTCTCCATAAAAAAAATCCAAAAATAATAAATGCTGGAGAGGGTGTGGAGAGAACTTGGGAACACTCCTACACTGCTGGTAGGAATGTAAATTGGTACAGCCAGTATGAAGAACAGTATGGAGGTTCATTAAAAAACTAAACTAAACCATATAATCCTACAATCCTACTCCTGTGCATATATTCAGAGAAAAACATGGTCTGAAAGAATACTTGCACCCCAGTATTTGGTGTGGCACTGTTCACCACAGCTAAGACATGAAAGCAACCTAAACAGCAATGGACAGAAGAATGGAGAAAGAAAATATGGTATATATTTACAATGGAATATTACTCAGCCATTGAACAAAATAATGCCATTTGCAGCAACATGGATGGACCCAGAGATGATCATACAGAGAAACAGAAATATTGTATGATATAGCTTATATGAGGAATCTAAAAAGAAATGATACAAATGAGCTGATTTACAAAACAGAAAGACTCACAGACTTAAGAGAATAGAACTTATGGTTACCAGAGGAGAAGGGTGAGGGGAAGGGATAGTCAGGGAGTTTGGGACTGACATATACACACTGCTATATTAAAAATGCATAACTAACAAGGGCCTACTGTATACCAGAGGGGACTCTGCTCAATATGATGTAACAATCTAAATGAGAAAAGAATTTGAAAAAAGTAGATACATGTATATGTATAGTTAAATCACTTTGCTATATATCTGGAACTCTCCCAACACTGTTAATCAACTATATTCCAATATAAAATAAAAAGTTAAAAAGAAAAAATATATATACTTTGGGCAAAGTAATATGTCCAGTCCTTTGAAGTGCAATATAGTGAACTACTCAGGTCATTTTGGTAAAAACAGAATAGAAATTAGCTCTCAGCTTCAAAATTAAGTTATACTGATTAAATAAAATTACATATTTATTAGAGCAGAGACTGGGTAGGGATCAGTTCAGTCGCTCAGTCATATCCAACTCTTTGCGACCCCACGGACTGCAGCATGCCAGGCTTCCGTGTCCATCACCAACTCCCAGAGCTTGCTCAAACTCATCATGTCCGTCGAGTTGGTGATGCCATCCAACCATTTCGTCCTCTGTCATCACCTTCTCCTGCCTTCAATCTTTCCCAGCATCAGGGTCTTTTTCTTCGTACGAGTCAATTCTTCGCATCAGGTGGCCAAAGTACTGGAGTTTCAGCTTCAGCATCAGTCCTTCCAATGAATATTCAGGGCTGATCTCCTTGAAGATTGACTGGTTGGATCTCCTTGCAGTCCAAGGGACTCAAGAGTCTTCTCCACCACCACAGTTCAAAAGCATAAATTCTTTGGCACTCAGCTTTCTTATAGTTCAACTCTCACATCCATACATGACAACTGGAAAAACCATAGCTTTGACTAGACAGACCTTTGTTGGCAAAGTAATGTCTCTGCTTTTTAATAAGCTGTCTAGGTTGGTCATAACTTTTCTTCCAAGGAGTGGAAATCATTGCAAAATCTACAGTGATTTTGGAGCCCAAGAAAAAAAAATCTGTCACTGCTTCCATTGTTTCTCCATCTATTTGTCATGGAGTGATGGGACTGGATGCCATGATTTTTGTTTTCTGAATGTTGACTTTTAAGCCAACTTTTTTACTCTCCTCTTTCACTTTCACCAAGAGGCTCTATAGTTCCTCTTTACTTTCTGCCATAAGGGTGGTGTCATCTGCGTATCTGAGGTTATTGATACTTCTCCCCGCAATCCTGATTCCAGCTTGTGCTTCATCCAGCCCAGCATTTCGCATGATGTACTCTGCACAGAAGTTAAATAGGCAGGATGACAATATACAGCCTTGATGTACTCCTTTCCCAACTTGGAAGCACTCTGTTGTTCCTTGTCTAGTTCTAACTGTTGCTTCTTGACCTGCATACAGATTTCTCAGGAAGTGGGTAAGGTGGTCTGGTATTTCCATCTCTTTAAGAATTTTCCACATTTTGTTGTGACCTACATAGTCAAAGGCTTTGGCGTAGTCAATAAAGCAGAAGTAGATGTTTTTCTGGAATTCTCTTGCTTTTTCTATGATCCAACGGATGTTGGCAATTTGATCTCTGGTTCCTCTGCCTTTTCTATATTTAACTTGAACATCTAGAAGTTGATGGTTCAAGTTCTGTTGAACTGTAGAATTCAACAGTTGTTGGCTTGGAGAATTTTAAGCATTACTTTACTAGCGCGTGAGATGAGTGCAATTGTGCAGTAGTTTGAACATTCTTTGGCATTGCCCTTCTTTGGGATTGGAATGAAAACTGACCTTTTCCAGTCCTGTGGCCACTGCTGAATTTTCCAAATTTGCTGGCATATTGAGTGCAGCACTTTCACAGCATCTTCACAGCATCATCTTCTAGGGCTTGAAATAGCTCAACTGGAATTCCATCACCTCCACTCGTTTTGTTTGCAGTGATGCTTCCTAAGGCCCACTTGACTTTGCATTCCAGGATGTCTGGCTCTAGGTGAGTGATCACACCATCGTGCTTATCTGGGTCACGAAGATCTTTTTTGTATAGCTCTTCTGTGTATTCTTGCCACCTCTTCATAGTATCTTGTGCTTCTGTTAGGTTCATATCATTTCTGTCCTTTATTGTGCCCATCCTTGAATGAAATGTTCCCTTGGTATCTCTAATTTCCTTGAAGAGATCTCTAGTCTTTCCCATTCTATTGTCTTCCTCTGTTTCTCTGCACTGATCACTGAGGAAGGCTTTCTTATCTCTCCTTGGTATTCTTTGGAACTCTGCATTCAAATGGGTATATCTTTCCTTTTCTCCATAAAACCACTCAGTGAGAAAATCATTTGGGTTTAACATAAACATTACATTAGTTCAATGTCACTAACCTGATGTATCACAGAAAATTAGGAAAAAATGCATACCAAGAAAATCTGTAATCCATAAAAATGAAAGAACTGTTATACCTCTGAAGGTTTTAAAAAAATAACATTTCTGGATATATTAAAAATAAAATCTCCTTATAATACCTAGGATTCTTCCTTCTGTAAAGAAGGAATTAAACTAACTGAATAATTTGTATTTGTCCCTAAAATATTCTACAAAATTTCAATTCACAAGTGATATACGAAACAGAATAAATAATAGGTATGTTATGATTAATGGATATAATTTGATTTTTACTACTTCTATAAGGCACTATACTTATATCAATATGATAGAAATGGTACAGTCTCTGAAGATAATTCTCACGTATTATTTACTTTTTAAAACTAATCTCAAATCACATATGAAGTGTTAGTCACTCAGTCATGTCCGATTCTTTGCGACCCCTGGGACTGTAGCCCACCAGGCACCTCTGTCCATGGGAGTCTCCAGGCAAGAAAACTGGAGTGGGTTGCCCTCTCCAGGGGATCTTTCCGACCCAGGGATCAAACCTGGGTCTCCTGCACTGCAGGCGGATTCCTTACCATCTGAGCCATCATACACCATACTATTTCCTTTTTGATGATTCCACTTAAATTTAAGGGTGAAAGTGAAAGTGAAGTCACTCAGTCGTGTCCAACTCTTTGCAACCCTATGGACTGTAGCCTACCAGGCTCCTCTGTCCATGGGATTCTCCAGGCAAGAATACTGGAGTGGGTTGCCATTTCCTTCTCCAAAATGTATTAAACAAAGGTTAAGACCAAACAATTACCATGCATGTTACATGTTATACACGGGAGCTACTGTGAATAGAAATCCACCCCTCTCCACCATTTGTTTTTAATGAGTACAAGGATCAAATAACCTTGAATATACTTTTTATACTACTAGCAGTTAGCAACTCTTCAAAAATCAACAGGATTTGCAATAGCATTCATTTTACCTGCTACACTGAACAATCTAAATTTCAACTCTTTTGCCAGGCAAGCATGTGATTTATGCTTTTTCTTCTTTGGGGAACAGTTTTATTCTAAAGCAGTCTGATACTTCATACTTTGATCTTACCCTATAAAACTGAATTCCAGGTTTATGTTTAAATGACAGTCCTTGATATGAGAAAAGAAAAACAGTGGCACATTGTCCTCCTGTTGTCTGAAAACATCATGACTATACATGTTTTAAATATTTTATTACCAACGAATGAACATGTTATGTTTACCAGCTGGAATAACTTTATTAAATGTTTGAGTTTTTTGCACAATAATAACCAAAACAGTAAGCTAGATATCCCCTAAAATCAACTGTTATTTCTTATATAAATGCCTGTGGAAGTTTCATATTTTCTTTGGACAGCATTAGATTTCCTAGTTCTTTTTTATCTTTTACCCTTTTATCTTATATTGGAGTACAGCTGGTTAACAGTATATACAGTTGGTTGTGATAGTTTCCTGTGTGCAGGAAAGTGGTTCAATTATACATATACATGTATCTATTTTTTTGGATTGACATGTATACACTGCTATAATTAAAATAGATAACCAATAAGGACCTACTATATAGCACAGCAAACTCTGCTCAATATTATACAACAACTTAAGCAGGAAAAGAATCTGAAACAATGTTTTAAAGCTAATATGAATTCTGACATTTTGCTTAACATTAGTATGTTCTGTGAATCTGCCACCCCATTAGAAATACTCTTTTCATATTTTCTTGTAAATCTACCTAATGGAGGAGCTTCTGGATATTTAGGTCACTTTGACTTCCATGTTTTAGATTCTATTTTCATAATCTGTCTGTGGAGACCATCATTATCTTCAGTGGTCGAGATTCCACTTACTTATTTCTGAATGTTAAACTATCTTTGCATTTCTGGAATAAATCTACTGGCTGGCATGATGTACCTTTTAAATATCCCCATTTGTTAACACTTTGCTTAGGATTCTTTCACCTATATTCATAAATGAGATTGGCTAGTAGTTATTCTCTTTTGTAATATCTTTGTTAGGTTTTAATATCAATGTATTCAAGAATTACAAAGAGGAATTGGAAAATGTTCCTAGTTTTTCTCCTATTCTCTAAAAAAAGTTTTTTCAAGGTGATGGTAATGGTAAATATTTAGTTGAATTCACTGGTATGGAAGAATTCATCTGGTGGTGTAGGTTCTTTGTGGTCAAGTTTTACATTATAGATTCATTTATAAGGCAGTAATGGGACTATTCAGACTTTCTTTCCATATCAGTGTTGACAAGTATTTTTCTAAGAACTTGCCTCCATTTCAATTTTCAAACATATTTACAGGAAGCTGTTAATAAACTGTATTAGTCTGCTCGGGATGCTATAACAGGATACCATGACTGGGTGGCTTAAAAAATAGCAATAAATTTTTTTGTAGTTATGAAGGTTGTAAGTTCAAGATCAAGGTGCTGTCAGGGATGGTTTCTGAACAGAACTTAAGAACTTTATCTGGCTTGCAGATAGCTGCCTTCTCATTGTATCCTCAGATGGCCTTCCTTCTGTGCATACATGGAGAGATCCCTTGGGGTCTCTTCCTCTTCTTCATTTAACCTAAATTATCTCCTTAGAGGCCCTCTCTCTAAATACAGTTACACTGTGGCTTAGGGCATCAATTTATGAATTTGAAGCACACAAAACTCAATCCCACAGTATCCTCTCAAGATCTTTTTCATGTCTGTAGGTTTTATAGCGACGTTCCCTCTTTCTTTCTTTTTGTGGCTGTGCTGGCCCTTCACTGCTGCCTGTGGGCTTTTCCGAGCTGGGGCTACTCTGTGTTGTAGTGCCTGGGCTTCTCACTGCGCTGCTTGCAGGCTCTAGACTGCAGGCTTTGTAGTCGTGGCGCACAGGCCAGGGACAGAGCTTGAGTCTCCTGCCTTGGCAGGATGACTCCCCACCACTGGACCACCGTCTTTCTTAACAGCAGTAATTTGTATCTTTCCTGATTAGCATTTTCAGGGTTATCAATTTTATTAGGTCTTTCAAAGGGCCCAACTTTTACTCTGTTGATCATCTCTATTTTAGATTTGTTTTCTATTTCATTACTTTTCTCTCTGGATTTAATTTGTTGTTCTCATTCTAACTTACTGAAATAGATGTAACTTACTAATTTTTTTCAGTCCATCTACAATTTAAACATGTCTTTTACTCTAAAATAGGCATGGCTGCATAACAACATTTTGATGTATGTAATTTTCAATACTACTAAATTAAAAACATTTTCTATTCTCTGATAACTCATTCTTTGGTCTATGGTTTATTTAGCACTGTATTCTTTAATTTTCAAGCATGAGTTTTATTCTTGGTATCTTTTAGTTAAGAACTGACTCATTAGAAAAGACCCTGATGCTGGGAAAGACTGAAGGCAGGAGGAGAAGGGGACGACAGAAGATGAGATGATTGGATGGCATAACCAACTCGATGGACATGAGTCTGAGCAAGCTCCGGGAGTTGGTGATGGACAGGGAAGCCTGGTGTGCTGCAGTCCATGGGGTTGCAAAGAGTCAGCCACGACTGAGCAATGGAACTGATCCTTTAGTTATTAACGTCTAAGTTTATCTGTATATTGTGGTCAGAGAACTTACTTTGGAGAGTTTTAATCATTCTGCAATTTGTTGAAATCTAAGACCAGAGTATAATTAACTTTTGTAAATATTCCACGCAGGCTTGAAAATAGTAGGCATCCTACAGCTGACAGGTGTAACTGTCTCCATATGCTAATGAAATCATTTGTTAACTGTTTTTCAAATATATATTCTGATTTTTTTAAAAATATAATTAATTAATTAATTTAGTTTTGACTGCTCTGGGTCTTCACTGCTACACAGGCTTTTTCTCTAGTGGTAAAAGAGAACCGCAGTGCATGGGCTTCTCTTGTTACAGAACACGGGCTCTAGGGCACGCAGGCTTCAGTAGCTGCAGCTCCTGGGCTCCAGAGCACAGGCTCAGTGGCTGTGGCGCACCGGCTTAGTTGCTCTGCGGCATGTGGGATCTTCCTGGACTAGGGATTGAACCCGTGTCTCCTGCATTGGCAGGTGGATCTTTTACCACTGAGCCATCAGGGAAGCCCTCTAACTGATTTTTGACTACTTGTTTTATTAGTTACTAAGAGGGCTATGAAAACTGTGTTGCTTGAACAGTGGATTTGTATTTTTCCTTTGAGTTTTACCAATTTTTGCTTTATATATTTGGATGCTATGTTATTAAGTACATAAAAATTTCAAGTTATTATTTTGAAATTATACCTTTCATCATTAAGAATCACACCTCTTTACATCCAAATAAGATATGGTGAATTAAACTTTTCTTCATTAGAAAGCATAACTCTCTATCCAGTAATACCAGTAATATCTGTTGCCCTACATTTCTTTATCAGATACTAATACAGTTACATGCCTTTCTGTTGTTACTTTAAAATTTGTATTGCTGGGGTTTCCCTGGTGGCTCAATGGTAAAGAATCCACCTGCCAATGCAGGATACATGGATTTGATCCCTAATCTGGGATGATCCCACATGCCACTGAGCAACTAGGCCCATGTGCCACAGCTACTGAGCCCAACCACCCTAGAGCCCTGCTCTGCAACAAGAAGCCACTGCAATGAGAAACCCGTGCACCACAACTAGAGAAAAGCCCGCATAGCAACAAAGACCCAGCATAGCCATAAAAAAATAAATAATTGTATTGTTTATCTTTTTATACATTAACAATTTTATCCTGGATTCTTTTATATTAAATGTGTCTCTTTCAAGAATCATTAACAGTTGGGGAAAAAAAAAAAAGAATCATACAGCTGGATTTTTTTTAAAAGTTGTAGTTGATTTACAACTATTTAAACTAATATATTAGTTTCAAGTACACAACACAGTGATTCAATATTTTTTTATAGATTATACTTCATTTAAAATTATAAAATAATGGCTAAATTTCCTTGTGTAGTACAAATAATTTCTTTGTGTAGTATCCTTGTTGCTTATTTGTTTTATACACTAACTCTCAATCCCCTACCTCTGTTTTGCCCATCTCCCTTACCCTTTTCCCACTGGTAACCAAGAGTTTTTTTTATCTGTGAGTCTGTTTCTGTTTTGTTATATCCATGTTTATTTTCTAGATTCCACATTTAAGTAATAACACAGACTAGGAGTCATCTTTCTCTGTCTGACTTCTTTCACTAAGCATAATACCTTCTATGTTGATCCATGTTATTGTAAACAGCAGCATTTCTGTTTTTATGGATGAGTAATATTCCACTGTGTGTGTGTATGTGTGCATGTATGCATGCATGTGTATATATACATGTACACACATATATACAGACTACATCTTCTTTATCCACTCATCTGTTGATGGACACTTAGGTTGCTTCCATATCTTGGCTACTGTAAATAAGGCTGCTATGAACATTGAAATGCATGTATCTTTTTGAATTAGTGTTTCTGTTTTCTTCAAATATATACCCAGGAGTAGAACTGCTGAATCATATGGTAGGAACTGGGTTTTATTTTTCATCCAGTCTGGCAATCTTTGTTTTTTATTCAAGAAATTTAGTCCACTTATACTCAATGCTATTTATCAATATGTTTAGATTTAAATCTACCATCTTACTATTTTCCTTCTATGTGTCCCACTTGTTTGGTGTCATTTTTTTCTTTCCTTTGTTGCCTTCTCCTGGACTGAATGAACACTTAATTGTTCCATTCCCTCATGCAGCTCCCCCTGATAAGCTTGGTAGTTATTAATCTTTTACCATTATTTTAATAGGTGCCTTACAGAGTAACGGAGAAGGCAACGGCACCCCACTCTAGTACTCTTGCCTGGAAAATCCCATGGATGCAGGAGCCTGGTAGGCTGCGGCCCATGGGGTCGCTAAGAGTTGGACACGACTGAGCGACTTCACTTTCACTTTTCACTTTCATGCATTGGAGAAGGAAATGGCAACCCACTCCAGTGTTCTTAACTGGAGAATCCAAGGGACAGGGGAGCCTGGTGGGCTGCCATCTATGGGGTCGCAGAGTCAGACACGACTGAAGTGATTTATCAGCAGCAGCAGAGAATAAACTGTACATTCTTCATTTTTCAAAATCTATGTGGAATACACACTCCTTACTCTAACCAACAAACAAATGTCGGACTGTATTTTTAAACCTTTATATTTTAAATGCCACAAGATACAATTTTATTATTTTATACGGTGACACTTAGACTAATGTACATAGTCATTCTTTTTGTTGTTTTTCATTCCTTTTTAAAACTTTTAAGTGTCTTAAACACCCCCCCCCCCCCCCCCCGCTTGAACAAAACCTGTATTATTTCCTTTAGTACAGGTATTCTGGTAACAAATTCTATAACTTGCCTGCAAATGTCCTTGTATTAACTTTACCCTTATGAAATTTTCACTGGATATAGAAATCTAGGTTGGCAGTAATTTTGTTTCAGCCCTATAAAGATGTCATTCCATTCTCTTATGTCCTCTGTGTTTTCTGTGGAGAAGTCAGCTGTCAAACAAACTGTTACTTTTTTGAAAGTACTTCCCCATCTCCATCCTATTCTGGGTACTTTAAATACCTCCCACTTTGTGTTTAGCTTTCAGCAGTTTTGCTATGATGTGTTTTGGAGTCATTATCTTTTTATTTACCTTATGATTTATGGGGGTCTTGAATTTGTAGCCTGTTGAATTTTGAGAGTTCTGAAAAATTCTCAGTTATCTCTCAGAAATTCTCCTTTTGTCTCATTTTTCTTTCTCTTCTCCTTCTGCTACCCTATTAGACATGTTAGACTCCTCACTATATCCCTTATTTATCTTATTCCTCTCTTCTGTACTTTCTATCCATCTTTCCATGCTTAATTCTGGATATTTTATTCTGATCTGTTCTCAACCATTAGCTATCTCTTCAGCTGTTCCTAATTTGCTGTTATATCTACCAATTGAATTCTTAATTTTGATTACTATAGTTTATTTCCTGAGTTTTCATTAGATCATTTTAGTTGTTTTTTCTAGTTCTCTTGTAAAATTCTGTTTTGTCTCATCTTGTTAGACAAAATAAGTATTCAAAATCTATGTCTAAAAATAACATTCTCTTTAATCTGCCCTCTGTTCATATTTTCTTGTGTTTTTCGTTAGTGTAATCATGTCTCCTACTGTTTCTGGGATTTAAAATTGAGTATTAGATACTGTATGTTAATAACTGTAGAAATAATTTCAGGTCTAGTATGATATCATATTCCTCTAAGAGGACTACTTACTTCTGGATGGCTGCTTGGGGCCTGTGTGTGTTAAGTCACTTTAGTTGTGTCTGACTCTTTGAGACCCAGTGGACAGTAGCCCGCCAGGCTCCTCTGTCCATGGGATTCTCCAGGCAAGAATACTGGAGTGGGTTGCCATGCCCTCCTCCAGGGGATCTTCCCTACCCAGGGATCGAGCCCGCATCTCTTATGGCTCCTGCATTGGCAGTAGAGCTCTTTACCACTAGCGCCGCCTGGGAAACTCCATAATCAACTTAGTTCAGTTTCAGAGATAAAATAATCTGAAGCTGGGCCAATGTAGCCTTTTTGGTTTCCAATCCAGAATATGGAAGGAATTTGCCAATTTCTCTCAACCCCTGCTGGTTCTCTGGACTCTTAATTTTTGTCCTCCCCACTCCTGTAAACCCTTTGAGAACTTCACTTGGTTTCTCAGCCACGTTTTCTGAAATTTGCATAAGCCCCTAAGGAAAAAGGAATCCTATCTACCAGAATCCTCCTTCTGAGTTTAATTCTTTTCCTAGATCCTATCCCTAAAATTCTTAAATATCTTATTAATGCTCCAGTGTCTTCGGCTTGTTTTTACATTTTATTCCAGGGGAAATAGCTGTTCTTAACTATTTGGATTAGGAAGACTAATAAGACTAGGAAGACTAATCCAAATCATCTAGCCTACCATTAAGCAGAAGCACATTAACTTTTCCCAAGCAGTATGTTCATATTCTTTAGAGGAGTGTCAGTTTCTTTCTCTCCTTTAACTTGGGTAAAAGCCACATTTACATTCTGTCACTCGGATGAATATCAGGAATGTGGGAACAAACATTAAATCAATTCCTTTTAAAGTATAGCATCTCACTTCTGCATTCCTCTATCATATTTGCAACTCTTGGCCTGGAGTCTTTTCAGGGTTCCAACATGCAGCCTCTTTCAGCCAAGGTTTTAATTTCATCCAACACATCAGGAAAAAAAAAAATCCTTTCATACATTGTTAAACAATCTGTTTCCATATATTCTATTTACTTTTTTTCATACTTATTTTATGTGGAAATTTTAAGGGACAAGAAGAAAAGACATGTCCAGCCTACCATCTTACCCAGCCTACCATCTTAAGTTAGGAGTTAAATCTTTAAAATGCTCATACATTTTGACCCTGTCACTTTCTATGCAAAAAAACAAACCAAACCAAATCAAAAACCCCTTCAAAATGGTTTAAAGACCTAAATGCAAGCCCCGAAACCATAACACTCGGACAGAGGCAGAATACTCTTTGACAGAAACTGGTAGCAATATTTTCTTGGCTCAGTCTCCTAAGGCAAAATAAATAAAAGCAAAAATAAACAAATGGGGCCTAATTAAACTTAAAACTTCTGCATAGCTAAGGAAACTATCAACAAAAGAAAAAAACTGTGAAATGGGAGGAAATATTTGCAAATGATGAAGCTGACAAGGGGTTCATATCCAAAATACATAAACAGCTCATACAATTCTAAGAAACCAAACAAACAATTCAATCCAAAAATGGGCAAAAAACTTGAATAGACACTTCTCCAAAAAGGACATGAAGATGGCTAAAAGGCACATGAAAAGATGCTCAACATCACCGATTATTAGTGAAATGCAAACAAAAACCACAATTAGGTATCACATCATACCAGTCTAAATGGCTATAGTCAAAAGTCTACAGAAAACAAATGTCAGGGTGTGGAGAAAAGGGAACCCTTGTACATGGCTGGGAATGTAAACTGGTATAGTCAGTACCAAGAACAATATGGAGGTTCCTCAAAAAGCTAAAAATAGAACTACCGTATATAGGATCCAGCAATTTCACTTCTGAGTATATATCCAGAAAAAATGAAAACACTGATTCAAAAGGATACATGCATCCCAATATTCATAGCAGCACATATAAAATAGCCAAGACAATGGAAACAACCCAAGTGGCCAGCAACAGATTGATTTATGAAGACACGGCATACATTGCGTGCACACATGTGCATGCGTGTGCGCGCACACACACACACACACACATGAAGTATTACTTAGTCACAAAAAAGAGTGAAATAAAACCATTAGCAGCAATGTGGACAGACCTAGAGAATGTTATGCTTAGTGAAATAAGTCAGACAGAGGAAGGAAAATACTGCATGATATCACTTATATGATATCACTTATATGTGGAATCTAAAAAGCAATGCAAATGAATGTGTATACAGAAAGAAAGAGACTCACAGATACAGAAAACAAACCAGTGGTTACAAAGGAGAGAGGAAAATAGGGAGGGATAAATTAGGGGTATGGGATTGATTAACAGATATAACCTACTACATACAAAGTAGATAAGCAACAAGAATATACTGAATAACACTTGGAATTATACCCAGTATCTTACAACCTATCATGGAATATAATCTGACAAAAGCACTAAATCAGTATGCTGTATACCTGAGACTAAGACAATACGATAAATCAACTGTACTTCAAAAAACAAAACAAAATATGAAAGTAAATGCATGGAAGAAGAAATCCATATGCTAAGCATAAAAACATATTTAAACCATATACTAGTTTCACAATATTTGAATTTTTATAATGGAAATTATTTCTAATCATAAATAAAATTATAAAGTCTATCAAGAAAATTAGATTTCTGCAGAGTTCCCACACGCCAAGAAGCCAAGCTGACATCAAAATAGGCCTTTATTTTAAAGTAGGTAACATTAATTTGGCTGAGTCAAATCTAATACTTTAAGTTGTGAAACCCAGCTACAGGGAAAAGTCCTAGTTAGTGGTGTGAAAGTAAAATAATTTGATTATGAATGAAGATGAAATGGCTTCCCTAAGGATCTTCCTGTAATGCAGGAGACCCAGGTTCGATTCCTGGGTTGGTAAGATCTCCTGGAGAAGGGAATGGCAACCCACTCCAGTATTCTTGCCTGGAGAATTCTACGGACAGAGGAGCCTGGTGAGCTACAGTTCATGGGGTCACAAACAGTCGGACACAACTGAGGAACTTAACACTTTTTTCAAGATGGAAAAGATGATAAGATGATCAGAGGAAATGCAGCGGGGGAACATTGAAAAACCATAGTATAAAGGGCAGAAGTAGAACTAATGGAAACCACGATAAGAATTAGAGTCCAGTAGCAAAGAAGCAAGCACATTAATATTATTATGTTTAGGATATACAATAGCAATATGTTATGGCTAATTTTTTTCGATCTTTGATAGTCTGCGTATTTGACAACACCGATTTTATAACATGCCCACATGAGTTAAACTGGGACCAAGAAGCCTGTTCTGGTATCTGTACTACTAAATAGCAGCAAAATCTTAGGTCAAAATCCCTTGACATCTTTGGTCTTCAGTTTTCAATTCCATAAAAATGATGGGTTTGAATTGGATAATTCAAAGTCATGTTCAGATTAAAAAAAACATCTACAAGAAGATTGTTCCTCATTCAGTTCTGTATCTACTTGTCCAGCTGCTTATTCACACCTACCCCTCACACCATTCCATGCAAGAGGTGATTAATGTTATGACAACTCCCTATTCTTGTACTCATGACAGACTCCGGTAATTCGCTAAAGCCCTTTGATTCCAAGTCTGGTCACTGAGCTCTCCTTTTCTTTCATACTTTCTAGCAACCATTTCTAATCAGTTGGAGATGGTATTTGAGATAAAAACTATTCACCATCCTATAAAATCATAACTATGATTTTCAGTATGATTAAAAAACTTTCTTAGTGAATATTTTCTACATCTTAAAAAATTCTGATAATTATCTCCTATGGATTAAATTAACTCTTATATACTGTACTCATTAGATTGATAAAATAGGATATAAGTATTGTCAAGATAACCTGAAGATACCAGCCTACATATTTCCTGATTTATTTATTCTGAACCACTTTGAATAACCTCTGCTAATATGATTTCCTTAGTCAGAAGCACCAATGCTAGGAATTCTACACTCATGCAAACTGTCTAAGAATCTAATATATATCCATTAATCCTATTCAATTACATAAAGGAGGTCTAGGGTAATGAACTGTACTGTATCGCTAACTGAGCATGTGTTCAGTATAATAAAACACAGTGAGAGTAAATCAGGATTTTAAAATAACAGTTATCTCTAGGTTTTTTCATAAAATATTTTCAACCCTTAAATATAGAAGCCCCCATCATTTGAAAATGAGACAAGTAAACAAAAAAATATCCTTACCAGTTTTTCTGCTTCTGTGTTCATTTCCCTTAATTTCTTGATATGTTCCTTTTTAATCATGAGAATTTTTGATAGTCTGGTCTACAGACAATGAAAAAGAGATGTTTTGGAATAAAGAGAGGCACTTAAATATACCAGGTAGACATCAAACTTGTAAGTTTCCACTAAGATATTTTAGCAGATGTGTTTCAATATAAATATAGCACGGACACTATTTTAGAAATCTGACTGGCTGAGTGGAAGATATTTTAAAATCTACTGTAAGAAGGTACATCAAAACGAGTAAGAAGTCAACCCGAATAAGCTTTTACTGGAACAATGTGTGGACCAATCAGAATAATAACTATAATTAATTGAAGCACAAATATATTAAAATCCATGCATTCAGGCTGATACTTAAACAAAATTAACCACTGTTGGAGAACACTAGTAACCAAACTCATCAACTGGAAAACAAAGTAAAAAAATCAAGCATTTATTCTGCCTTTCCTATACAAACTATGCCATTAGGTAACCAAATAATAGACTTGGGGAAGCTGTTCCTCTCAGAACGATTTCAGCTAATAAACAAAGAACAAGAATGGCACTATTTTGCAACCCTAATGAATGAATGAATGGATCAAGGCATTGATAATTTGTAGCAGCTAACATTATATTAAAAAAGATAAAAAAAACAGGGGTATCCTATCAGGGCTTTCCAGGTGGAGCTAGTGGTAAAGAAACGACCTGCCAATGCAGGAGACACAAGAGATGTGTGTTTGATTTCTGGTTCGGGAAGATCCCCTGGAGTAGGAAATGACAACCCACTCCAGTATTCCTGCCTGGGAAGTTCCATGGACAGAGGAGCCTGGTGGACTAAAGTCCACGGGGTCGCAAAGAGTCGCACATGGCTGAGCACTATTACCACACATCCTATCAGAATACAAAAGTATGCATAAAAGTAGTCATATAAAAACAACTATATCAATCAAATAAAGAACCCAAATCGAATCAAACCTTTATATTCAATGAGCAATTTACATGAAGTACAAAGACAGAAGAGTATACTCATATTATTACAAAGATTCAGTCAGCAAAATCCAAACAGTGGGAGACTCTATGGACAAATAATACAATTTATGCAACAAAGAGGTTAATGGGAAAAAAGAAGAGCCAATATTTAAGACCCAGCTAGACAACTGGAATGCTGACTGGATATGTGATGATATTAAGACATGTTTTTATTAACTTTTTAGATGTAATAATAATATTACAGTCATGTGTCTTTAAAAAAAAGGGCCCTTACCACTTAAAGATACATAACAAAATATTTACAGATAAATGATATGATGTTTAATTTCTCAAAAGAGAGAAAGAGGGTAGGAGTATATATGAAATAGAAATGGCCAGGAGTTTTTGATAACTGCTATAGCTAGATAATGGGTTCAGAGAGATACCTTATACAACTCTGTCTGCTTTTATATGTACTAAATTTTTGATAATTAAAAAAAAAAAAAAAACAACTGACCTAAGTTGATACAGGTAGAGGGAAGGCCTGGTAAGATATGTTACATACTTGTTGACACTGACCCTTATTAGTAGGTCCAGAGCTCTGGACTGGTCTCCTGTCTTGAGTTGTTGGGTTTTATGGAAATCTGTGAGATTCTATTGAGTAAGAAACAGTAAAAGATGGATGAAGGCAACATCTTTCTCCCATTTTTGGTTTCTCTTTCAGTTCTGTTTCTTGTTAGTTTTTGATAGAAAATCATGCTGTTTCCTTCTCATTCTTTTCAAAACTTAGTCCTCTCTTTGAAAGGGTCAGTCTTTTTAGATTCCTCAAAATCCCTAACCCCGAGAAAAAAAATTCATTGCGAACTGTAAATTATAAAACTAGCAAAAAATGATGTTTATTTTGTCATAAGAAAAAAATAGTAACAGAAAAAGACAAAAACGTACCTTACAGCTCAACAAGAGCAAACCTGAGTTTCATAAAACTCTAGATATTACAAACGACCAGTACATAAAAGGGCTTTTATTTTTACCTGCTAGAAAGCTTAAAATAACGAAAGCAGTGTTTCAACTAGGCATGACACATAGATTTTGAAGTTAAAATTAAGCACTGCAATCAAAACATCTAAGCAGCAATAAAAACACCAATCCTTAGTAGTGGTGTATTAATTAGCATTTGGCTTCTGACTCCCTCTGCTGGTGGCTCTCCTGCTCTCACTCCTTCTCTTCCTCCTCACCCTCCTTCCCCATCTCCCTCTACCCCTTGCCCAAATGTGACATTTGCTTTTACTTCCGCTGTTTAATAAAAGAAAGAATGTCTTTAAAAAACAAGTGTCCTAGTTGTGAAATGATACGCCTTGGCTCTTTTCATATTTAAAAATTTTCATATAAAAATATCTACCTTTGAAAGTCAAAAGGTGTAATTCTGTATTCCAAGGATAATTAACAACATATAACTAAGGAATAAGAAATGCTATACATATACATACAAATGATAAGCCATTTCCTCAAATAACATTAATTGTAAAGGGTAACACTGAATATTTTAATGGCTTATGTTATAAACATTTTTATTTATAAAGACTTTATCTATCCCAAGCCAAACAGATTTATTTTCAAAAAAGAAAAGAAAAAGAAAAGAAACAAATCAAACATCATTAGACTATGATTCAAACTAAATAATTTATTCAACCTAATTTTCAAAACAAACAGCTCATTATATTAAGAGTCAGGCTATTCAAGAAAACTGTTCTATATAATAAGTGCTATTTGTTTCACTTTAGCTTTAGATTTCTTTGTGTCTCATCATTAAGTACTTAGCAAATGAATAGCTATTTGTAGTCTCAGAAAAAAACTAAAGTTCCTGCTAACCAGAGTTGGTCAACATACCTTAAGTTTTGAGGTGACTGATAATGGCAGGATTACTGAGGTTACTAAATAAAAACCTTTATATTTATACAATTTATTAACAGCTAACCATTCATTTCATAGAGTGTATGCTAGAACACTTGTACTAGAGTCCTTAACATAGCAAAATAATAAGAACCCAATCCAAGAAAAGCCCAACAAAAATAGACCTCTAAGTCTTTTTTGGCTGTTATAACTTATTTTCAAGCTTTGTTGGAAATAACAGAGTTCTTAAAACACAATGATTTAAAAAGTGTAAAAATATTTGGTCCTAGAAAAATTTTCAACTTTAATAATACAAAAGATATTGAATTTTTTTTAACAAATGAGCAAAATATTCAGAGCAATTCTTACCACTTGGATAAGGAATTCTACTGGAAAACCACCTAACGTTTCAGTGTCAGAGCCAGAAATTTTACTTCTCCAAGGTGACTGTCCTAATAAGGGATCATTATCCTGTGGGAATAAAAGGGAACCATTTAACCACTGACCTTTCAAAATGAAGCATTTAAATTTTTTAAAACTTTATTTTATTGAAATATAGTTGATTTATAATACTGTCCTAACTTCTATTATACAGCAAAGTGATTCATTTCTACACATGTTACATTTTTAAAATATTCTATTTCATTATGGTTTATCATAGGATACTGAATACAGTTCTTTGTGCTACACAGTAGGAACTCTCATAAAATTTTTAAATAAAGAGCAAATTCTATTATAATTAATATTGTATTAAAAATCCTATAAAAAGGAAAATATTTCCAAGCTGAAGTAACTATTTTATTTACTTTATTAGCTTTTTATTTAATATCTGACAACTCAAAATAATGTGGGCACCACCTAAAGTTCCTACAATCAATGTATGTTTCGTAAGAACATAGTTTACATTCATAATAATCATTTAAATTACTGGTGATATTTTAAAAATATTACTTACTGTAATCGGTGATTGGAGAGGAGGAGTATAATGTAACCGTGGTGGAGTCATAAAAAATCGAGAAGGCCGCTGTTTTTGTCCAAAGGCAGCAATTGGCATCGTCTCATGAGGCTCATTACTCTTTGGGAAAAGAGAACAGGCCCCAAAACTTGAAGAACTTTACTAATCATTTTAGTTTTACAAAAATTCTATTTTAGCATTAAATGCACACTAGTTTATTATGATTTATCATAAAATATATTAACTACGAAGATCAAACAGCTAGAACTTAAATCAGAATATGAATACTACTTGGCTACTAAGATGCTGAATCCACAAAACAGAAGAAAGTGATCTATGAAAGAAAGGAAAGTGATCTATGGCCACCCTTGGCTGTCTCTGTGTTAAAGACTATCTGAGTATTACCCACTGTAATTAAAGGCAATTCTTATCTGGCCAGGGAGAGATGTTTTGGTGATTCATAAAGGAAATTACATTAATGCAACAGAAGAGTAATTTTTCCTTTTTGAAATGGGAGGTTTAAAAATTTCATCCTTAAATGAAAAAAATAAGATTGATATACCTTGCTCTATATTTAGTCCAAATTATCTTTCTCTCCTACTCCTCTCTAAGGTACGTTTGATAAGGAAATTCTTACAATAAGCAGAGTCACAGTTTTTTTTAAAAGTATGGAGCAGAAAAAGAGTCTTCTATTTTTATATTAAGGAGATAAAGAAATTTTGATTTTTAATTGTAAGTTCACAATCCTTGAAAAGCAAGTTTATAACAAAGGAAGGAAGAGGCAGGGGGATTAATGCAAAGAGTTAAGTTTCCATAATACTTAGAGGCAAACAATTTTTTTTCAAAAAGTTTATTACTCATTAAAAAAACTATCAGAGTTATATTTATTCTTTATATTTTAACTAGTTAGGAAACTATATAATTTCCATTACATTGCTAAATTAAGCATGATCATGAAATAATGGTTCAAAGTTTAATGGACTATATCAGAGGTTCAAAAGATCTGGATTCAAGACTCAACGTGGCAAGAATCCATCTTGAAAGCCTTGAATAAATTGCCTAATGTACTTATGTCTCAGTTTCACCTTATGAAAAGTGGAGGTTATTAACATCCAACTTGTATATTCTGAGGATAAAATAGGAACATATAAAAAAATACATATTTCAAATTATAAGATGTTACTTCAACCTTCAAAGTTGTTTTACAAAACAACTTGTTTTTGTAAACTGAAACAACTTGTTTCAGTTGTTTTATAAAAACAGCTGAAACCCAAGTGTTGTGTAGCTATTCCCCAGGTGCAAGTGTTGTGTAGCTATTTAGTCAAGAGTGATCAGTTGTGTCACACTATAATTTGATGTGGGGAAGGCAGAGGGATGCTAGACTCTGGAAAATGTAGAAGAAAATTAGAGTTCTGCTCCAGGAGTCCAGGAGGCAGGGCTGGGAACCCCCTAAAGATCTCTTCCTTTGTGACTTGAAATTTGATTCTATCATACACACAACCACTAAGAACACTCTATAAAACATATTTTATATGCGTAAACCAAACATGTACTGTGAAATAAATACTCACAAGAACTTCATAGTCAGGGATAGTATGAGTTCCAAGCCCTGCCCTATCAAATGTTACTCTATAAGTAGCGTTAAGAGTATCCACAGCATCTATTTGTCCAGTGAAGAGACCATCATGAACACCACGTAATCGTGCTGAAAAAAGAAACAAAAAGGCATTATGGTATTTAGGATACAAAAAACTACCACATACAGAACTGCTCCAAGCATGTACTTCAAAGTGGAGAAAGTACAGTACTGCTGTCTATTAAAGTTTCCAAAAAAGGTATTTAGGTTTAGAAGAATAATTTAAAAACTTTTGAAACAAACAACAAAACTATAAATGGTGATCCTTAATTTGATAAGTGAATGAAACCATATATCTACCAAACTAGGGGGAAAATACTTTTTAAAAAAGTCAACAAAAGAAACTTGGTCATTACACTCATGAATGAAGGAAGCACTAGGAATAATTCAAATGAAAAAAAGACAAGGATGCTATGCGGAAAAGCTTTACTAGGCTTCAAACTGCTATCCTTAGAAAGGGTCGCCTACAAGGTTGACTTCTGGGAGCCTGAACTTTGAGAGTGTTCCCACTGTTGCCATACTAAGAAAGGTGGTTTACTGTGCCCAGGCTGCTTGTGCAAACAATGTGGTTACCAGATTTCCAATTCTTGCATATGCCAGGCAAAAGGTGCCTACGTAACCAGTCCCCTATAGAAAACTTGGGCATTGAGTAATGAGTTTCCCTGGTAGAGAACACTTCTTAAGTGTGGTTACAACTTGTTGCTGAAGGAATACTGCAAGTCTTGTGTGACACCACAGGGAGGGGACTCTTGGAAGCTTACACCTGTTTTTCTCTGGACTTTGGCCCCTTGTACTTTTCCCTTGACTCATCGAAAAAGCAAGGGAGCGCCAGAAAAATATCTACTTCTGCTTTACTGACTATGCCAACGCCTTTGACTATATGGACCACCACAAACTCTGGAAAATTCTTAAAGAGATGGAAATACCAGACTACCTGACCTGCCTCTTGAGAAATCTGTATGCAGGTCAGGAAGCAACAGTTAGAACTGGACATGGAACAACAGATTGGTTCCAAACAGGGAAAGGAGTATGTCAAGGCTGCATATTGTCACCCTAATTATTTAACTTATATGCAGAGTACATCATGAGAAATGCTGGGCTGGATGAAGCACAAGCTGGAATCAAGATTGCTGGGAGAAATATCAATAACCTCAGATATGCAGACGACACCACCCTTATGGCAGAAAGTGAAGAGGAACTAAAGAGCCTCTTGATGAAAGTGAAAGAGGAGAGTGAAAAAGTTGGCTTAAAGCTCAACATTCAGAAAACCAAGATCATGGCATCCAGTCCCATCACTTCAAGGCAAATAGATGGGGAAACAGTGGAAACAGTGACAGACTTTATATTTTGGGGCTCCAAAATCACTGCAGATGGTGATTGCAGCCATGAAATTAAAGGACACTTGCTTTTGGAAGAAAAGTTATAACCAATCTAGACAGCATATTAAAAAGCAGAGACATTTCTTTGCCAACAAAGGTCTGTCTAGTCAAAGCTATGGTTTTTCCAGTGGTCATGTATGAATGTGAGAGTTGGACTATAAAGAAAGCTGAGCACCAAAGAATTGATGCTTTTGAACTGTGGTGTTGGAGAAGACTCTTGAGAGTCCCTTGGACTGCAAGGAGATCCAACCAGTCCACCCTAAAGGAGATCAGTCCTGAATATTCACTGGAAGGACAGATGTTGAAGCTGAAACACCAATACTTTGGCCATCTGATGAGAAGAATTGACTCATTTGAAAAGACTCTGATGCTGGGAAAGATTGAAGGCAGGAGGAGAAGGGGACGACAGAGGATGAGATGGTTAGATGGCATCACCAACTCAATGGACATGAGTTTGAGTAAACTCCAGGAGTTGGTGATGGACAGGGAGGCCTGGAGTGCTACAGTCCATGGGGTTGCAAAGAGTCAGACACAACTGAACCACTGAACTGAACTGACTTTCCCCTCTGCTTATTTTGCTTCGTATCCTTTTCTGTGATAAGCCATGGCCATGAACACAACTATTTGCCAAGTAGTCCTGAGTTTTTCTGGGGCTTCCCTAGTGGCTCAGTGGTAAAGAATTCACCTGCCAATACAGGAGATGTGGGAGATGCAGGTTTGATATCTGGGTTAGGAAGATGCCCTGGAGGAAGAAAGGGCAACCCAACTCAGTATTCTTGCCTGGAAAATCCCATGGACAAAGGAGCCTGTTGGGCTACAGTCCATGGGGTTGCAAAGAGTCAGGTACAACTGAGCGATTGGGCACACTTGTACACACACTTGAGTCTTTCTAGTGAATCACCAAACCAAACCCAGGTGTGGTCTTGGGGATCCCTCACATAGATGAATTCTTGTGCCACTATTATTTAAATTCACAGTTTGAAATAACATGAGGAAAATCCAAGGAAACAACAAGGATGAGTGAAAAAATAAGAACATTTAAGACATAGGCAAAATGACACATTTTGCTGTGTGCTGTGCTTAGTCACTTAGTTGTATCCAACTCTTGGACTGTAGCCTGCCAGGCTCCTTTGTCCATGGTGATTCTCTATTTTTATACACATAAAAATGATATCATTTTAATAGAACACAAATGTTCAATGCAAAGCTATTTAAAAGGATCAACTGATTAAAAACTCAAGTGCAGAAGACTAAAATATCATTTTTAGTCTTTGACCAATTAAGGGAAAATTAAACAGGTATATAAAAGACAGGAGCAATAAAGTTGAATAAACAGAGAATTAGAATTTCTAGTTATGGCAGTATGAAGAGGTTGCTGATTCTTCTCTGCAAAAAGACTTGTATAAACCTGTACAAGATTGTCAAAGACTACCATTTCAAGGTTCTGGAAATAGACTAAATGCAGAAAACAATTAAGAAATGAGCACTGTCAGTCACGGGTCCCAGCACCGATGCCACTCCCTCTGCCCTGAGTCTGCAGCGGGTCCCTTCTGTGCTTCCTTCCCCTCAGGCAGCCTCTCTCCCCCTGGGCCACTCCTGGGGGTGAGGGGGTTACCCCCTCCCAGTGTTTTTTATTCCTGTGGGGCTCACCCCAAAGTATTAAAAGTAGCTTTGTAAAAAAAAAAAAAAAAGAAATAAGCACTGTTAGAAAATTGCTAGAACTTCAGGTAAGGATAGGTGAACTCAGTGGCCTTTTTGCAAGAGGCTATTCACATTCCACCATCACCAATAGCTTGACTGGTGAAGAGTTTTTCTAGTGTATGGTTGGTCATGGAAACAATGCTGTTTGTTGCCAGAGGGGCAGACTGGTTGTGGACCAGTGAGTAAAAACCTGTGACTGTGTTAGCTAAGAGTGGTGAACTCAATGAGGAAAGAATAAGAAAACCCTACAACTCTGGAAGCCTAAGATGCAGTCCTGTCTGAGGTGAGTGGCAGAATAGGCAGGAATTTAAGAGGGAGTTCCTGTAAACTAGAAAGCCATGAAAAGACTGAAATAAACTCTCCATAAATTTTTGCCTAAGTGGAAAACTGTGATTTGGTGGGAAAGACCCAAGAGAGTCTGGTAAAGAGCAAAAACCAAAGGATGACCTGGAAACTGACATCAGCTTTGTATGTGTTACCCAGCTACACACACAGACTAGTCTGAGGCCTTTCTGGATAAAGAGGTTTGAGTAAAACCTCTGCCTAAGTCACTGGCTGACCACCAAGTCTGCATGACTTTATTTATTAAAAATAAATAAAAGGGCAAACAAAAACTGCACAGAGATATCAGTGGCTGCACAAAGTGTCAGCTGCTCAGTCATGTCTGACTCTGTGACTCCATGTGTGTCCATGGAATTCTCCAGGTAACAATACTGGAATGGGTTGCCATCCCTTCTCCAGGGGATCTTCCCGACTCAGGGATTGAACCCAAGATATCCTGGATTGCAGGCAGATTCTTTACCGTCTGAGCTCCCAGGGCAAGTTACTAAAGGAAATACAACAATTCACACACACACACACACACACACACAAATAGAAAACAGACTTGCTATAATACATTATCTAAAATATCTAGTTTTCAACCAAAAATTACCAGACATGTAATAAAGTAAAAAAGTGTGATTCTTACCCAGAATAAAAGTATAGCAGGTAGAAACTGAAAGAGATGATATATTAGCAGAGTCTTCAAAAGTAGGTTTTAAAAATATGTTCAGAGAATTAAAGACAATGACTTAATAGGAATCTCACAGAAACTGTACAAAAGAACCAAAGAGAAACTCTAGAGTTAAAAAGACGATATGAAGAAAAGCATCAGGGAACATTTTAGATAATATATTGTAATAAGTTTGGATTCTACTCTATTAAAGAGAGATCAAGATAGAGATTATCCAATCAGAAGAACACAGAGAACGAAAGACTGAAGAAAAATGAAGACAGCCTCAGAGAGCTGGAGAAAGATATCAAGTGAGATATCCATCTCTCACCAGCATATTTGTAGTGAGAGATGGAAAGGGAAGGAGAGAAAGTAACAGAAAAAGAAACTGGAAGAAACTATGGCCAAAAATCTCCCATATTTAATTTTAAAATTAAATCCTACTAATCAATGAAACTCAATAAACCTCAAACAGGATAAATATAAAGAGCATCAAACCCAGACACAACACAGTGAGATTTTCAAAATCCAAGGACAAAGAAAGAATACTGAGAGCTTCAAGAGAAAAATGAGTCATCACATGTAGGAGAATAGCAGCACAATGAACAGGTACATTTCTCACTTCTCATCAGAAACAATGAAAGTCAGAAGGCAATAGGGTGCTAACAAGAAAAAACTGTCAAGAATTCTATATCCTGTGAAACTATTTTTCACAAATGCAGGAGAAATGGAAACATTTTCACATAAACAAAACAGAATCTGCTGCTACTAGACAAGATAGGAAGAAATACTAAAACACATCCTTTGTGATAAAAGGAAACAATACCAGACTGTAACTAAAATCCACAGCAAAAAAAGAAAAATGCCAGAAATGGTAAATTTGTGGGTGCATATAAAAAACAGTGTATACAAAATACGACACTTTTTCTATTTCCTTCATTTCATTTTTAAAAAGTAAGATTATTTAAAGCAATAATTATAAATCTAACACATTTGATGATGACAATAATAAGGAAGTGGGAGAAAAGGGAGCTATAGTGGAGTAAATGTGCTATATTTTATCAGAATTAATTCAGTATTAATCAGATTGTGATATGTTCAAACTTCATACTGGAAAAAAAACCTTCATGTTGTATTTCCCAGAGCAACACACACACACACACACACACACACACCCCATCTAAAAATAACAGAGAAATTAAAATTGTCTACTAAATTTGTACACTAATATACAAATCCTAACTATATAACTATACTAAGTAAAATTTGTATACCAAACAGTACTTAACACAAAGGAGCATGAAGGATGAGACACACTGTAACAAACAGCATGACAGGCATCAGTTCAGCTCAGTCGCTCAGTCGTGTCCGACTCTCTGCGACCCCATGAATCGCAGCACGCCAGGCCTCCCTATCCATCACCAACCCCCGGAGTTTACTCAAACTCATGCCCATCGAGTTGGTGATGCCATCCAACCATCTCATCCTCTGTCGTCCCCTTCTCCTCCTGCCCCCAATCCCTCCCAGCATCAGGGTCTTTTCCAATGAGTCAACTCTTCGCATCAGGTGGCCAAAGTACTGGAGTTTCAGCTTCAGCATCAGTCCTTCCAATGAACACCCAGGACTGATCTCCTTTAGGATGGACTGGTTGGATCTCCTTGCAGTCCAAGGGACTCTCAAGAGTCTTCTCCAACACCACAGTTCAAAAGCATCAATTTTTCAGTGCTCAGCTTTCTTCACAGTCCAACTCTCACATCTATACATGACCACTGGAAAAACCACAGCCTTGACTAGACGGACCTTTGTTGGCAATGTAATGTCTCTGCTTTTTAATATGCTATCTAGGTTGGTCATAACTTTCCTTCCAAGGAGTAAGCGTCTTTTAATTTCATGGCTGCAATCACCATCTGTAGTGATTTCAGAGCCCCCCAAAATAAAGTCTGACACTGCTTCCACTGTTTCCCCATCTATTTGCCATGAAGTGATGGGACCAGATGCCATGATCTTAGTTTTCTGAATGTTGAGCTTTAAGCCAACTTTTTCACTCTCCTCTTTCACTTTCATCAAGAGGTTTTTTAGCATAAATTCAACCATATCAACTACTACATTAACTGTAAACAGACTAATCACTGATTAAAAAGCAGAGGGTGAAGGGGGTCAAAAGTTATAAACCTTCTATTATAAAATAACTGGATTTCCCAGGCAAGAATACTGGAGTGGGTTGCTATTCCCCTCTCCAGGGGATTTTCCCCCACTCAGGGGTCGAACTCAGGTCTCCTGCATTGCAAGCAGATTCTTTACTGTCTGAGCCACCACAGGGAAGGAATATAAAATAAGTTAAGTCTATATAAAATAGATAACCAACAAGGACCTACTGTATAGCAGGGAGAACTATACTCAATATTTGGTAATAAGTTATAATGGAAAAGAATCTAAAAAAGAATATATATATACACACATGGACACATCCATACAAACACACATATATAACTGAATCATTCTGCTATATACCTGAAACCAACACACTGTAAATCAACTATATTTCCATAAAATTTTTTAAAATTGTAAACATACAAAAAGCCATGTACAAAATGTAAAACATGGTGACTATAATTAATACTGAATTATAAACCTGAAAGTTGTTAAAAAAGTAAATCTTTAAAAAGTTGTAACTTTTTTGAAACTATGTATGGTAATCATTATTAGCTAGAATTATTGTGATCATTTCATAATATACACAAATACTGAATCATTATATTGTACACCTGAAACTAGTGGTAGATGTCAATTATACCTCAATAAAAAATACAATTAGATAAAAATTTCTCAAATTTTTAAAAAGGCAGAGGTTTACAGACTGGCTTAAAGAGAGCAAGACTCAACTATATGCTGTCTATATGCTTCTACATGTGTCTGAGACACACTTTATTGTTTTTAAAAATTTTAATTAATTAATTTTAATTGGAGGCTAATTACAATATTGTGATGGTTTTTGCCATACATTGACATGAATCAGTCACAGGTATACATGTGTCCCCCCTGCCCTGAACACCCCCTCCCACCTCCATCCCCCATCCCATCCCTCTGGGTTGTCCCAGTGCATCAGCTTTGAGAGCCCTGTTTCATGCATCGAGCTGGACTGGTCATTTGTTTCACATATGGTAATATACATGTTTCAGTGCTATTCTCTCAAATCATCCCACCCTCACCTTCTCCCACAGAATCCAAAAGTCTGTTCTTTATACCTGTGTCTCTTTTGCTGTCTCACGTATAGAGTTGTCCTTACCATCTTTCTAAATTCCATATATATATATATATATGCGCTAATATACTGTACTGCTGTTTTTCTTTCTGACTTAATTCACTCTATATAATAGGCTCCAGTTTCACCCACCTCATTAGAACTGACTCAAATGCGTTCTTTTTAACAGCTGAGTAATATTCCATTGTGTATATGAACCACAACTTTCTTATCCATTTGTCTGCCGACGGACATCTAGGTTGCTTCCATGTCCTAGCTATTGTAAACAGTGCTGTGATGAACACTGGGGTACGCGTGAGACACACTTCAGATTCACAGACACAAACAGGTTAAAAGTGAAAGAATGGAAAAACATTTACCACAGTAACAACTGTTACATACTGGGATGGCTATATAATAAACACTGAAGATAAGGCACGAGCTTCCCTCGTGGCTCAGCGGTAAAGAATCCGCTTGCAATGCTGGAGATGTGGGTTTGATTCCTGGGTTGGGAAGATCCCCTGGAGAAGAAAATGGCAACCCACTCCATTATTCTTGCCTGAAAAATCCCAGGAACAGAAGAGCTGAGCGGGCTACAGTCCACGGAGTTGCAAAAGAGTCGGACACACACACACACACACAGAGTCAGACGTGACTCAGCCACTGAACAACAGCAAAAGTAAGTGATAACACCGAAACAAAGAGGAACATTTCATAGTGACAATAGAGTCAATGTATCAGGAAAATACTACAAATATAAATAAATATGCACCTTAACAAAGCACCAAAATACCTGAAGCAAAATCTGACAAAATAAAGTTATAGTTAGAGATTTTAATATTCACTCAGTAACTGATATAACGATAAAACAGAAAATCAGTAAGAATATGGAAGATATGAATAACACTATCAATCAATTCGACCTAACATATATGGAATGATCAACCCAACAGCAAAATACACAGTCCTTTGAAATACACATGGGACACTCTGCAAGGCAGACCAAATGACAGGCCATAAAACAAGTCTCAACAACGTTAAAAGAAGTAAAACTATACAGAGTACTTTCTCCAGCCAAAACAAAAAGAAATTAGAAATTACTGAGTCTTCATCAAGCAGACTTCGTTATATAAAATAAACCAAGAAAATACTTATAACATGAATAGTGTAAGAACTCAAATATATTCTGGATGGAGGACCATCTTATGTTCTGATATATACTGTATACTTAGATACACCAAACTTTAGAGGGAGATTTATAAACCTTAGAGAAAACTCTCTTTCTACACTTCTGCGGTATTTTTGTTTTGTTTGCTTTGAGAATGTATTGCTTTTATAAATCAACAAAAAGAAGACATTTCCATAATTTTTTATGTGGATGTCATTATGTCCCTCTACCACAGACCTATATTTTAAATCAAGTTCCCCTATTATCATAGGAGTATCTATCAGTTCGAGTGATGACTAAATTCTAACCAGTTTTACTTAACTGGTTCAAAGATTTTTAAAAATATTTAAACGTCTTCATCTCTAAGGCAGCCCTCTCATTAACAGCCATTTCTGTACTAGATTACTGGTGCCGACAAAGCAAACCTAAAATAACAGAAGCAAAAGCAACAATGTAAGTTAGTATATTACACATGATAACTCAGGGATGAAAAGCACTCCTGGTCAGGAAAGTAAGAGAAAAATATTGCTGTTGTTATCAGCACTTCCTCTATCCTAAGGTTTTGAGAATACTTTACAATTAAGAAATTTCAAAAACATCAGGCAGAGTAAATCCTACTAATCCATAAATCATACTAGACAGTGTCCACTTACACTTGTTACCCTACCTCAGTTATTAACAGCACCTCCTCCCCTACTCTCGGAAGACGCTCAGGTGGGCAATAATTACACGGCCGCTCTACTCCTCTGACTGTTTATAGGCTCAAATACACAATGCAACAAAAAGAGACTTAGATAACCTACATTACTTTTAGGACAGTTCCAATTCTTTAAATTTCTTAACAAGCCAATCATTTAAAAAATCTCTTCTTAAACCCTGACTTCTCTGACTACATAGAGTTCTAGAACTATTCAGAGCAAAGGACAACTGATGAACAACTTCTTAAATTAATACAATGTGGCTAAAGTATGATGTCTAGACATTTCCCCAAAATTTCTCCACTATTCAAATTTTCCATCATTTTGGTGTTTGTCAAAATTCTTGTGTTCTTAACTGTGTATCTAAGAATCATGTACAGTCACTTTTTACCGGTTGCTTTTTCACTTACTGCACAATCTCAAATCAGTTACTTTAAAAATTATATATATATAATACCATATATATATATATAAAATACCATGTATATATACACCATGGAATATTGCTCAGCCATTAAAAAGAATTCATTTGAATCAGTTCTAATGAGATGGATGAAACTGGAGCCCATTATACAGAGTGAAGTAAGCCAGAAAGATAAAGAACATTATAGCATACTAACACATATATATGGAATTTAGAAAGATGGTAATGATAACCCTATATGCAAAACAGAAAAAGAGACACAGAAGTACAGAACAGACTTTTGAACTCTGTGGGAGAAGGTGAGGGTGGGATGTTTCGAAAGAACAGCATGTATATTATCTATGGTGAAACAGATCACCAGCCCAGGTGGGATGCATGAGACAAGTGCTCGGGCCTGGTGCACTGGGAAGACCCAGAAGAATCGGGTGGAGAGGGAGGTGGGAGGGGGGATCAGGATGGGGAATACGTGTAACTCTATGGCTGATTCATATCAATGTATGACAAAACCCACTGAAATGTTGTGAAGTAATTAGCCTCCAACTAATTAAAAAAAAAAAATTCCTTTTGTTGCTGTTTTTGAGGAAAAAATCTGTCTACTACTTCTTCTTTACTAAGAATTTTCTTCCCAATAAGGAGTGTGAAATTTTGCTTGATTATATACTTTTTCTCTCTAGGTAACATTTCTCTCTAGGTAAAATGAAAACGTAAGCATATAATTCTATAAGTTTTGACAAATGAAATCATCCATCCTTATGAAGTCATGAAATATTCTTATCCCAGAAAGATCCCCATTCCCAGGCAATCCTTTCTTCAGAAGTGACCACTTTTCTGACAATATTTTTCTACCATAAACTAATTTTGTCTGTTCTACAACTTCATATAAATTGAACCATATAATACACATTTTTGAGTTTTCAGCTTCTTTCACTTAGCATACTGTCTGAAGTTAATCTAAACGTCAGTAGTTTCTTTTTATTGTCAATTTATATTTCACTGCAAGACAATTCCATGTTATGTTTATCCATTTGCCTACTGTTGGCGTGAATCTGGGTTTTGGCTATAAAATTGGAACAAAGATGCTATGAACATTCTTGTACATAGCCTTCTGCGAATAGCACTTTTCATTTCTCTTACTTAAATACTGTGCAGCAGAACTGGTAGGTCATAGGGCAGGCATAAATCTAATTTTATTAAAAATTGTCATGCTTTTACCTAGATGTCCATCGGTAGACGAATGGATAAGAAAACTGTGGTACATATACACAATAGAATATTACTCAGCTATTGAATGCATTTGAATCAGTTCTAATGAGGTGGATGAAACTGGAGCCTATTATACAGAGTGAAGTAAATCAGAAAGAAAAACACCATACAGTGTATTAATGATATACATGGAATTTAGAAAGAGTAACGATGACCCTATATGTGAGACAGCAAAAGAGACACAGATGTAAAGAACTTTTGGACTCTGTGGGAGAAGACGAGGGTGGGATGATTTGAGAGAATAGCACTGAAACATGTATATTACCATGTGTGAAATAGATCACCAGTCCAAGTTTGATGCATGAGACAGGGTGCTCAGGGCTGGTGCACTGGGATGACCCAGAGGGATGGGATGGGGAGGGAGGTGGGAGGGGGGTTCAGGATGGGGAACACATGTATACCCATGGCTGATTCATGTCAATGTATGGCAAAAACCACCACAATATTGTAAAGTAATTAGCCTCCAATTAAAATAAATTAATTAAAAAAATTGTCATGCTTTTCTCCAAAGTGGTACACCATCCTATCAACAATGAATTACGGTAGATCCACATCTTTGTCAACATTTGGTGTTATCAGGAGTTTCAATTTTAGCCATTCTGGTGTGTGTAGTGGTATTTCATTGTGCTTTTAATTTGCACTTCCATGATGATTAATTGATGCTGAGTGCTGTTTCATGTGCTTATTGACCATTCATATATCTTCCTCTGGGAAGCCTCTACACAAGTATTTTGTCTAATTTTTTAACTGAATTATTTATATTTATCACTAAATGAGTTATTTATGTTTTCTAGATGTAGTCCCTTTTCAGATATAAAATTTGGAAATATTTTTTCCTAGTATATGGCTTGCCTATTTGTTTTCTTGGTGTTGGCTTTTAGTGGGCAGAAGTTTTAAATTTAAGCCTAATGTAAAAATCACCTTTATTTTTTTGATAATTACTTTTTTGTCAGATCCAAGAAATTTCTGCCTACTTACAGATCACAAGATATTTTCCTGTGTCTACTTACTGAAGTTTTATAGTTATAGCTTTTACATTTAGTCCTTTGGTCCATTTTAAATTAAGCTTTTTGTATAGCATGAGGAAAGGTCAAGGCTCATTTCCATATAGATATCTAGTTGATCAGTCATTTATTTGTATAATTATTTTTTAATTCTTATTGCTATTTTATCTATTCTTTTTTGGCTGTGCAGCATGTGGGATCTTAGTTACCAATCAGGGATCAAACCTGCACCCCGTGCAGTGGAAGTGCAGTCTTAACCACTGGACTGCCAGGGAATTCCTGCTCATTTCACTTCAGCTTCAAATAATATTCCATGTGTGGATGTACCAGTTTATTCATCTAATGAAGGACACAGTGGTTCTTCCAATTTTGACAATTACAAATAAAGCTGCTGTAAACATCCATGTGCACTTTATTGTGCAAAAATAAGTTTTGAACTCATTTGGGTAAACAACAAGGAGTGTGACTGCTGGATTATGTGGTAAGAATATATTTAACTTTGTAAAAAACTGCCAAACAGGTTTCCAAAGTGGCTGTACCATCTTGCACTCTCACCTGTTGCTCCACATTCTCACTAATGTTTGGTGCTGTCAAGTTCTTGATTTTGGCCACTCTACTAGGTCTATAATGGTATTTCACTGTTCAGTGTGCATTTCCCTGATGACGCATGATTGTCTGATGCTGATCTATTTCTTAGCACTGCATCTTCTATGTCTTCTGCCTTATTTTTGTGGCACTAATTCGGAAGCAATCATCTCCATCAAGTTGTGCTTGTTAATTCCTCTGGTGTGGTATCTATTAGTTCTTGAAAATATCTGCATCTCAAACCCCCAACCTTCCCCCCCCTCACCCCATACAGCTGCAATCTCTGTCATGATTTCCTTGACTGGCTCTATTGGACTTTTTCTATAACAGCAATGACATCTTCAATGATATAATCCTTCCAGATTTTCGCCATGTTTTCTCTATTTGCATTCTCTTCCACAGCGTTGACAATCCTTTCCATAGAGTACCATGTGTAACGAGCCTTAAAGGTCCTTAAGGCTAGAGGCTGAATTATACATGTTGTATCTGTGTTCAGTGCCTTCAGGGCTGAACTCATGGGGTTCTGGGTAGCCAGGGGCATTGTTCAATATCAAAAGAACTTTAAAAGGCAGGTCCTCACTGGCAAAGTACCTCCTGACTTCAGGGACAAAGCATCAATGGAACCAACCCAGAAAAGGGGGTTTTGTCTTCCAGGACTCCTTGCTGTACAACCGAAAGACTGGCAACTCGTTCACTTTTCCCCTCAAGGCTCCGAGGCCAGCAGTTTTACATATAAGGGCTGCTGCTGCTGCTGAGTCGCTTCAGTCGTGTCCGACTCTGTGCGACCCCACAGACGGCAGCCCACCAGGCTCCCCCATCCCTGGGATTCTCCAGGCAAGAACACTGGAGTGGGTTGCCATTTCCTTCTCCAATGCAGGAAAGTGAAAAGTGAAAGTGAAGTCGCTCAGTCATGGCCGACTCTTAGCGACCCCATGGACTGGCTCCTCTGTCCATGGGATTTTCCAGGCAAGAGTACTAGAGTGGGGTGCTATTGCCTTCTCCGATATATAAGGGCAGTCTTGATCATAAACCCAACTGTATCTGCAGTTGTTAGCCCATCTCTTTCTGCTTTAAATCCCAGTGCTTGCTTTTCTTCCTTACTAATAAGGCATTTTTTTAAAACCCAGAATAGGACACTTGTTGGCATTAAAAACTTGTTCATGCAGATATCCTTTCTCTTCCATGATTTCCTTAAGAGCATTTGGAACCTGTCTGTTGCCTCTTGGTTGGCAGAAGCTGCTTCTCCTATCATCTTGGTATTTATTAAACCAAACCTCTTTTTAAAATTATCAAACCATCTTTTGCTGGCACTGAATTCTTCAGCTTTAGATCCTGCAATCCCTTTTGCTTTGTTGTCTTATCAGAGTCCATAGGTCTGTCTTCCTTATATCGATCCTGCACTCACATAAGAGCTACATTTTCATTATGAGATAAAAAGATATTTCAAAAAATGCATGGTATTCATGCCTGCTGGCATAGCTGAAGCTATAGCTTCACAAATTTCCTTTTTTTTTTTTTTAAACACTGGTCCTTATGTGGATTCATTTATCTTGAAATAGTGGGCAATGACAGCTGAAGACCTCAATTTACAATACATATCAAGCAATTCAACTTTTTCTTGTAGTGTCATAACCTTTCTCTGCTTCTTGGGAGCAACTCGAGTGTCACTGTGGCACTTCACATGGGCCCTATGAAACTATTCATAGTCTATGATGTTGCACTAAACATAATGAAAAATATCTGAGAACTGTAAGAAATCACTTTTTAAGGCAATCACATGTATTTTGCTGCAGACAAACTGATCACATGGAGATGATTACTATCACACAGCATTTTAAGCAGATACTTGCAACACCTGGGCTCACTGCAATAGCAAGAGAAGGTTGCTATGGAATTTTTACAGTAGTGCAGTGTGCACTACAGTTAATTTTGAGAAGTTACAGTTTAATACAGCATCTTTATGTTTGCTTCCATTTCTCTCAATGGTAAATGTATAGATTATGTTTGTGGGAGTAAATTTTGATAAATTTTACTGTTGTATTTTGTGGTAAGCAAATGATAAAATAGACTATGTCTACATCTATCTTCTGCATTCATGACTTATCAACTTTTAAAATTTTTTTCAATATTTCAAGGTTAAGCAATTCATCTGCAAGTTTTTTCACACTGTCAAATCTCCCCCAAAATTGTCAATGTTTATTGAAAAAAAAAATCCACAAATAAATGGATTTGCACAATTCAAACATGTCAGATCGATGCTGTTCATGGTCAACTGTAGTTGAGTGTGACTTTTTAAAAAAAATAAATAAATTCAGTTTGATAATCTCTACTTTTTAAGTATAGTATTCAGTTCATTGAGATTTAATATAATTTTAAAAGGGTGAGATTTAAGTTTACCATCTTGCTATTTATTTTCTACTTCTCTGTCCTTTCTTTCCTGTCATCTTTTCACTTAACTGAGAATTTGTTAGTATGTTAATTTAATTTCTTTATTGGCTTTTTAGGTATATCTCTCAACACTTTAAAAAGTAATTCCTTCAACTTGGACAGCCAGATGCAAAAGATGACTAAACCACTATGTCACATCATACAGAAAAATCAACTCAAAATGGATTAAAGACTTGAATGCGAGACTTCAAACAATAAAACTTCTAGAAGAAAACACATGTAGCATGCTCTTTGACATTGATCTCAGCAATATCTTTCTGGATATGTCTCCTCAGGCAAGGGAAACAAAAGCAAAATTGAATACATGGGATCATATCAAGCTAAAAAGTTTCTGCACAGCAAAGGAAACCATCAACAAAATGAAAAGACAACATACCAAATGGGAGAAAATATTTGCAACTCATATATACATTAATTGGCTAATATCTCAAATATATAAAGAACTCAACAACAAAAAGACAAACAACCCAATTAAAAAATGGGCAGAAAAGCTGAATAGACATTTTTCCAAGGAAGACATATAGATGGCCACAGGCACATGAAAAGATATTCATCACTAATTGTTAGGGAAATGCAAATCAAAACCATGACGCAATTAAAAAAAACCACAGAAAGCCACCAAACAACCTAATCATGAAGTGGGCAGAAGATCTAAACAGACATTTCTCCAACGAAGACACCCAGGTGGCCAAAAGGCACATGAAAAGATGCTCAAAATTGTTAATTATCAGAGAAGTGCAAATCAAAACTGGAATGAAGCACCACATCACACTAGTCAGAATGGTCATCATTAAAAAGTCTACAAATAAAAAATATTGGAAAAAAAAAATATTGGAGGGGGTGTGGAGAAAAGGGAACCCTCATACACTATTGGTGGGAATGTAAATTGGTGTAGCCACTATGGAAAACAGTCTGTAAGTTCCTTAAAAAACAAAAAATAGAGTTATCATACGATCCATCAATCCCACTCCTGGGTATTTATTTATCCAGGAATGAGAAAAACTCTAATCTGAAAAGATACACGCACCCCAGTGTCTATCAGCATTGCAAATAGCAGTATTATTTGCAATAGCCAAGACAGAAGCAACTCAAATGCCCAGCAATAGATGACTGGTTTAAGAAGATATGAATATATATATATATATATGTATATATATATATCACACACACACACAATGGGATATTACTCAACCATAAAGAAGAATGAAACATTTGCAACAACATGGATGGACTAGAGAATAACAGTAAGTGAAGTAAGTCAGACAGACAAATTATATGACATCACTTGTATATGGAATCTAAAAAATAATACAAATGAATTTATATACCAAACAGAAACAGATTCACAAACATAAAAAACAAACTTGTAGCTACCAAAGGGGAGAGGGAGGTGAGAGGGAGGTGTAAATTAGGGGTACGGAATTAACAAACCACTATACATAAAACAGACAAGCAACAAGGACTTACTGTATAGCACAGGGAACTGTATTCACAAAATTGTTTATTAACTGTACTTCAATTAAAAAAAAACCACAACGAGACATCACCTCGCATATGTTAGAATGGCTATTATCAAAAAGACAAGAAATAACAGGGTTGGCAAGGAAGTGGAGAAAAGGAAACCCTCATACACTGTTGGTGAGAATGTAAACAGCTGCAGTCACTATGGAGAAACAGTCCCCTCCAAATTAAGATTAGAACTATCACATGATCTATCGATATCTATCCCACTTGTGTATTTATCCAAAGAATACAAAAATACTAATTCAAAAAGATATATGCACCTCTATGTTCATCACAGTTTTATTTAGAACAGCCAAGATATGGAAATAACCTAAGTGACTATCAATGAATGAATGGAAAAAGATATGCTACACACATAGACACACATACATACTAAATACAGTTCCACTGTAAAAAAAAAAAAAAAGAATAGTGACTACCATAAATGGAATACCACTCAGCCATAAAACAGAGTAGTCGTTACCAGAGGCGAAGGAGTGGGATGGGGGGGTGGGGGGTAAAACAGATAAACGGGGTCACCAATATGGTGAGAGATAAGAACTACATTTTTTTGTGGTGAGCATGCTACAGTGTAAGGAGAAGAAAAAATATACACATGAAACTTATGTTATAAACCAAAGTTACCTTAATAAAAATTAAATTAAAAAAAAAAAGAAATTCCTTTACCAATTCTCAAAGTACAGCCCACTCCAGCAGTGTCAACACCTGACACTTGGGAACTTCTTAAAATGCAAATTCTCAGGCTCTACCCCTGACTCTCTGAATCAGAAACTCTAGGGCGGGGGCCAGCAATTTGTCCTTTATAAAGCTCTCCAGCTAATCTGATGTACACTAAGGTTTTTGAACCTTAATATTCTAAGGCTTACAATATCCACTCTTCACTTATTACACTCTACTAATAATTAATACTGCAGGCCCTCACAACAAATTTAAGAAACTTGAAACACAACAGTTACATTTTATACATACATTTACCATTTCTGGTGTTCTTACTGTATAGTCAAGGTTCCATTTAGTATCATTTCCCCTCAACCTGAAATTTTCATTTGACGTAACATCTAGGGTTCTTTTCCCATGAGAAGTCAGCACCTATCTGTATCACTGTTCCTCATATATATTGTTTTCCTAAGATTGCTTTCAAGATTTGCCCTAATTATGGGGTTGTGTATACATGTGGGTTGTATGACTTGGGGTTTAGAGTACTAAGGTGTGGTATGTGGTATGTGTGTGTCACTCAGTCATGCCCGACTCTGTGATCCCATGCACGGGAGAGACTAATGGGCTACAGTATTTTTTCAGGCAAAAATACTGGATCGGGTTGCCATTCCCTTTTCCAGGCGATCTTCCCAACCTAGGGATTGACCTCTTGCATCTCCTGCACTGGCAGGCGGATTCTTTACCACTGAGTGACCCGGAAAGCCCAAGAGTATTAAAGACCCGTACTTTTTTTTTAAATTAAATTTGAGTAAAGTGGCCAAAATGGCGGAGTAGGAAGATCTTCAGCTCACCTCTTTCCAGTGGCACACCAGAATTATAACTATTACAGAGCAAATATTGATGAGAAAGAGCAGAAGACAAGCAAAGATCTTCTACAACTAAAGACATAAAGGAACCATAACCAGACAAGAAGGAGGGACAGGGGTGCAGTACAGCCAAGAACTATACCTCCACAAGGGTGACCCACAAAGGGGAGGATAATCACAACTTCTACAGAATTTCTTCCCAAGGAGCAAGGGATCTGAACTCCACAAACTTCCAGTTGTGGCTCTCCAAACCGGAAGCCCTGCACCGGGAAAACAAACCCCACAAAGTCTGCCCTTGAAGGCCAGCAGGGCGTACATTCAGGAGAGCCAGAGGGCTGTGGGAAATAAACTCCATTCTTAAAGGGTGCACAAAAAACCTCAGACGTTCTGGGACGCAGTGCAAGAGCAGTAATTCAAGAGGAGCCTTGGTTAGACCCACCTGCTGATCTCGGAGAGCCTCCCTGCGAGGCAGGAGCCAAGTGGAGCTCATCCAGGGGTAAAAGACACTTGTGGCAGGCATTTCTGGAAGCTTGTTCAACCATGACACTGGTGCTGGCAAGCGCCATTTTTTAATCCTCCCTCTAAGGCCCCGCCCACCAGCCTGTCCACACCAGTGCTGGGACACCTCAGGCCAAGCAGCTAGCTGGGCGGGAACACAGCTCCGCCCACCAGCTGGCCAGCAGGGAGTCTCTGAGCCCACAGCCGCTTCAGGACCGGGCCTTATCCACCAGAGGGCCTAGGACCGACCACTGACACCAACACACCCCTAGGGCCCTGCAGCCAGGGACTTTGGGACTGGCTCCACCCACCAGTGAGCTGGTACTAGCCCCAGGACCGAGCCTCACCTATCAGTAGGTGGACACCAGCTCCAGTATCCCAGTCCTGCAGATGGAGAATCCAGGACCCGGCTCCACCTATCAAGGGGTGGGCACCAGCTAGGGGATCTGATGCCCTGTCTCATCCTCCACTGGGTGGACACCAGCCCCAGGACCACCACAGCCCTAGGGCCTGCTATTTCAGGATGCAGCCCACACACCAGCAGGCCAGCACCAGCCCAAGACCCACTGAGTCCTGGTGCTAGCCACCAGCAGGCTAATACCAGCTCTGGGACACCTTTAGCCCCTCAGCTAGCTGCGCCTGGTGGAAATGCCCCCATCCACCAGTGGTGGGACACTAGCCCAGGGAATACCAGGGGCTCTGGTCTGCCAACAGCAGGCTGATAGCTGCTACTAGACGCTCTGGACCCCTCAACCAGTAGCCCCAAGATCCAGTTCTGTTGATACAAACTTTGGGATATCCAGACCACACCCCCGCCCCCAGACAGCCATGCCAGGAACTGGCCCACCTACCAGCACTAGATCTGGGATCCCAGATCTAGATCTGCAACCACCCACCCCAAACCCAGCTCCACCCACCAGTGAGCCAGCATCAGTCCCAGGACTCCCCACCCTTTTCCGCAACCAGCCACCTGATGACCTAGCCCACAGACAGAAGCCCTCCACAAGGCAGAGCCTAGCAACCAACCAGAAGGAGGGTCAGCCACACCTACCAGACTGCCCATAAATAGTCCACCACAACAGAAGGATCCAGGCAGCCCACATAGGGGGCACCCCTAGAGAATATAGCTCTGGTGACCAGAGGGAAGTGAGCTGCTGGGAAGCACAGGAGTTCTTACAAAAGGTCACTTCTCTGAGGCCAGGAAATGTTGTGGGTGTAAGTTAAGTCTTTATGACCTACACTTGACTCTTGTGTGTTTGTCTGTGCGTGTGTACACGTGTGTGCATGTACACATGCTCAGTTGTGTCCAACTCTTTGAGACCCCATGGACTGTAGGCCACCAGGTTTCTCTGTCCATGGAATTTTCCAGGCAAGAATACTAGAGTAGGTTGCCATTTCCTCCTCCAGGGGATCGTCCTGACCCAGGGATCGAGCCCACATCTCTTGTGTCTCCTGCACTGGCAGGTGGATTCTTTACCAACTGTGCCACCTGGGACGCTATAATACTGTATGTCAATTATATCTCAATAAAACTGGAAGAAAAAAAATCAAATCTTTTGTCTTTTTACATGCCACTGTGCCTCTCTTTTTTAAAGAACACTAGTTATATGTTTATTATTTGCTTAATATTGTCCCACAGGTCTCTGAGGCTCTATGAATGTTTTTTCCACTTTTTTCCTCCATGTTTTCACAATGAATCATTTATACTGATTTATTCTGAAGTTCATTGACTCTTTTTGTTGTTTTCAATATGCTTTTAAGACCATTTATACTTTTAATGTTCTATTTGTTTTATATAAGTAATTACCATTTATCTGTGATATTCCCATTAATTATGACCACATTTACATTTAAGTTCTTGAACATGTTTTATAACATATATTTTGAAACTAATTCCAATATCTGAGTCAGCCTAGCATCTAATTATCTTGTTTGCTTTTGGTCTTAACTATCGAACCTGTTTTTCTGTTTCTTCATAGGTTTAGTAATTTTTTATCATATGCTGACACATCCCCTAGACCAAATAGAAACTTTCAAAAGCTCTAGTAGTTGATTCCTACAAACTTCTTGCATATCTTGATACATCTAGTCTGCCTATTCTGCATTGTAAAAAAGTACCTACTTATTGAGCCTCTGTAAAACTTTCAGTTCTTATTAAATAATACCACCAGTACTTAAAATTCTGGAGCAATTAACTTTTACAGATTTCCTAACTGGATCTATGAGTCACTCTGTTCACGTCAGCACTTCTCTGATGAGCAGTTACATTGCAGACTTTGTATATGTACTTATTCATATGGGATTTTTAGAACTGACACATGTTTTCAGGAAAGCTATCTCTTCCTCACTCTATCTCCATCCTCACTCCCAGACTAATTTTGTTAAGGGAGAGATCATATATATCACCTATAACTTCTGTACATGGTGGGTTATGACTACATGCATTCTTCTCTTTTCCAATTGCATTTCATATGCATGATACAGCCTTTTCCCTGTTGTCTACTTTTCCTCTTCACTACCCATTTTTACAATATAGTGAAAAAAGGTACCACTCTATAACCAGGAAAAAACCAGGATCCCTTTCCTCCAGAAAAAACTCTCTGATTAATCCAATGATTTTTCAAACTTTAACTCTATCTACTCACTGAACATCTTGCTACTGCGTGTACTACAAAAATTGTAATTTTAGATTACTAAATTATTAAGAATTAACCTAAATTTGAGATTTTAGTAGCACTTTCCCTCAATGTTGTAACTGAAGTGGTCATATAGAATCACTACCTACAAATTGACAGAATTTACATCTTTACAAAATTTTGAGCAAACTAAATTATTCAGTAGGTAGTTTAGTCATTTAGTCATTAGAAATGGAGTATTTCTAAACCCAAAGATCACAAGAACAACAGTGTTTGTGAACTAACCAGGTAAGACTGGTCAGAAAAGAAAATCAATATAATATAGAAGCAAAAACAAAATTTAAAAAATTTAAACATTACACTTAACTTTAAATTTCATCTTTGTGGCAGTTTACATTGTGGAAGACACTGTTTTGAAGATGTACACTTTTATCCAACTACTTTAAAAAACAGACTTCACAGATGACCAACAGTAACCTCTACAGAATATTGCTACAGAAATATAGTTTAAGCTTTCTAAATGTAAAGTCCATTTGTCTAATAAAAGTTATCTTGGTGAAAAACCACAAGTCAAAATAGTAATAAGCTTATGTTTACCTACCAGTAACTTTGGTTCCAATAACCAAGGGCAAAGGAATCTCATCTGGGAGATCTTTGAATTGTGAAACATCTGCAACTTTCCTTTGTTGTAAGAGCCTTATTTTCTGCCGTTTCTGTTTTAATGCTGATCTTTCTTCCTCAAAAAATGCAGAAGAACATCTAGAATAAATTATAAAAATCATATAAAGTGATAACTGTCCTATATAAAAACTTCAAGTCACACCATCCATATCACTAATCCCTTTATTTCTTTCATTGAGTGCTGTATTTAAAAATGGGTTCTTAAAAATAATTTTCTCCTCACAGTAAATTACCTTTATGTTGTTTTAAAAACAGGACCTTGCAAGATTGAAAGATACATAAGCAGATTGCTTCTTCCTACAAAGCGGAAGGATCTATTGTTCACCATCCTCTGACAAAACTGCATCTGGATCCCAGGTCCTCTCTTAAGAACAAAATTTCAATATTCTATTCAAAAGAACATGATAATTTTCCCTGAGACCTAGTGAGCATATCAATATAGGAATTAAAAATGAGACTTGCCACTGTGTAAACTTTTAATCATATCTTCTGTCTTTAAATATGAATATTAAATGTACTCTTATTTTTAGGGCCCATCTTATTTCTATTTTCAAATTCCAGGATGAACCAAAGGTATTTAAACATAGCTTTCATGCCATAGAATATATATCCATAAAACTATCACTACAGTCAAGATAATGAACATATGAAGATATCAATCAGCCTGGATGGGAGGGGAATTTGGGGGAGAATGGATACATGTATATACATGGCTGGGTCCCCTCGCTGTTCATCTGAAACTATCACAACATTGTTAGTTGGTTATACCCCAAGACAAAATTAAAAGTTAAAAAAAAAAAAGAAAAGAAGAATGAGCTCTAAAACCATGAAAAGACATGGAGGAACCTGAAATGCATCCTACCAAGTAAATGAAGCCAATCTGAAAAGGTTACACTTTGTGTGATCCCAATATATGACATTCCAGAAAATGCAAGGGTATGAAGACAATGAAAAAGGTCCATGAAAAGATCCATGGTTACCAGCAATTGGTGAACTGGTAGAACTTGGAGGATTTTTAGGGCAGTGAAAATACTCTGTAAAATACTGATATTATAATGGTGGCTATGTCACCATTTGTCAAAACCTATAGAATGCACACCACCAAGAGTGAACTCTAATGTAAACTATGGACTTTGGATGATTATCATGTGTTGGTGCAGGTTTATCAACTGTCAAAACTGTACCACTCTGATAGAGGATATTAACAATGAGAGGCTACGTATGTGGGGGGAGGGGCAATAAATGGAAAATCTCTGTATCTTCCTCTCAATTTTGTTGCAAATCTAAAACTGCTCTTAAAAAAATAAGTCATAAAAAGGGGGAGGGGGCAGAAACTGCCAGTTTTTTCAAACTGGTTATACCATTTTATACTCCCATCAGCAGTGTATAAGAGTTCAAGTTTTCCCACAGATTCACCAACACTTGGCATGCTTAGTCGTGTAAGTTTTTAACACTGGTTTTAATTTGCATTTTCCTAAAGATTAATTATGTTTAACATCCTCTCATTGGTTTATATGATACCTCTATATCACTGATGAATTATCTAGTCAAATTTTTTTTTACCAATTTGTTAAATGGGATGTTTGATTCTTTTTATTTTTGAGCTGTGCCACGCGGCATACAGAATCTTAGTTCCCCAACCAGGGATCAAACATGTGCCCTCTGCAGTGAAAAATGTGGATCCCTAATCAGCGGACCACCAGAGAATTCCCCTGTTTGAGTTTTATTACTGAATTTTCAGAGTTCTTCATACATTCTGGATATAATACACACTTTTGGCAATCGAATTTTATTCAAATAGCATTTTTGCATAGTAAATACATTCATAGGCTTCTAATTTAAAAGGTTCAAAAGGCACTGCAAACTCTAGGGCTTCCCTTGTGGTCAAGTGGTCAAGTGTCTGCTTTGCAATGCAGGGGACACTGGTTTGATCCCTGGTCTGGGAAGACACCACGTGCCAGAGAGAAACTAGGCCCATGCGCTGCAGCTAGTGAGCCCGCACTCCAGAGCCCATGCCCTCAGCAAGAGAAGCCGCTGCAACCGAGAAGCCTACAAACTGCAAGGAAGAGCCCTCACTCACTGCAACCAGAGAATCTTGTGTAGCGATGAAGATCCGGCATAGCCAAAAATAACTAAATGAGATTAAAAAAGAAAACTCTAATATTCTTATCCCTCGGTTTCCTAGTGTCTTCCAGATGATGACAATAAATTTTGTACATGCCCTTTACTGATATTATACTTTAGAAATATACATGCAAGAAATGCTTATGTTTCCTTCCTATTTTTCTCAAATAGCTACAATATGCTCTGTTGTGTATTCTGCTTTCTTAAAGTATCTTAGCAGTACATAAGAAACTTTCTCTGATTTTAAATTAAATGATTTCAGTGTTCTCCGATATTGAGGTATCCTACTTTAATTAATCATTCCTCTATTTATGAACACTTAGGTTTTTAAAAATCTTTTGCTTCTACAAATAGCACTGTACATGTCATTTTATTCATGTATAAGTACTCATAGAAGTACTAGGTCAAAGAGTATGGGAATTCGTAAATTTGACAGGTATTACCAAACTGCCCTCCACAGAGGTTACATAAATTTATTCTCTCACCACCAACAGTGGCTTTTTCACCACGCCATTGCCAACCCAGTATATTCAAACTTTAGGAACTCTATTGTTCTGATAGCTAAAAAACAGTATCTTGGCATACTTTGATTTTGTATTTCTCATTATAAGTAAAATTGAATTCTTTCATCTGTTTAGAAGAGCCACTTCTTTCTCCCTTCTTAGGTACTGTTTGTATAAACAGACATTTTTATTACAGGTTATTTGATATTTTTTACTGATTCGTAAAGATTGAGGGTGGGAGGAGAAGGGGACTACAGAGGATGAGATGGTTGGATGGCATCACCGATTCAATCGACATGAGTTTGAGTAAACTCCGGGAGTTGGTGATGGACAGGGAGGCCTGGTGTGCTGCAGTCCATGGGGTGGCACAGTCAGACACGACTGAGCGACTGAACTGAACTGATTTGTAGTTCTTCAAATATTTAGAAATTGGTCCTTTGTGGTAAGAATTATAAATATTTCTGTCATTGTCTTTTGACTTTATGGGTTTTTTTGGGGGTGAGCAATGCAAAATGCTTTTTTTTTTAAACAAAATCAAATTTATCAATATTTTCTTTTATGATTCCTAGCTCTGGGGACTGTTAAAAAGATCTTCCCCAATTCAAGATTAAGCAAAACTCTCCTACAGGTTCCCCTAGTAGTTTTACTGTTTCATTTAAAAAATCTGAATCTTTGATCCTTTCAAATCTTTTCTGGTGTAAGGTCTGAGGTATGAAATCAACTTGTGTTTTCTTAGATTGCTTCAGAGTGGTCTCAATATCCACTGAACAATAATCTCCTTCTCCCCTCTATGCCTGAGATGCAGTCAGTGTTATTATGTATTAAAATTTTGTGGACATCTTTGATTCAATAAAGATATTCTAACCTTACTGGAGTATAGCTGATTTACAGTGTTGTGTCAATTTCATGGACTTTCTCTCCTTTTTAATTCATCTTTTTATTCAAGTACACTATGACATCATTTTGAGTACATCATTTTGATTATGATCATGTTATATCAGTGCTAATATCTGGTAATACACACTACAACATATGTATGATACTACATAATCTCCCCTCATTACTTTGTTTCTTCAGAATTTTCCTGGCTCTTCCTGCTTGATTTCTTCTCTTTATGTGAAATTTAGAATGAGTTGGTCTAGTTTTTTTTTTTTAAAAGGCCTACTGATATTTTCACTGGACTGATTTTAGAATGCTGAGTATTCTGCACATTTTCTGCTAAGCTCTTTCCTGGATTCTTTTTTTTAAGGATATTTGAAAAAGTGTATTATATCAATAATTTGTAGTGTACATCAGCTTCCTCAAAAAAAGAAAAACTACAAACTTTTGCTGATAATAAAGACTTCATTTAAACTGTTAATCTATCTTGATGAAGTAAAGAACTCTAAGATTCAACAATGTTATGGTAACCCTATTAATAGAGGATAAACTAACAAGAGAAATAATGACAAACTGCAGAATTATAACTAAACAATAAAATAGTGAGTAATACTTCACTCTGACAATAATTAGAAACAGTGTGGCTCAATTTACTCAAACATGTAAAGTTACAGCAAAAAGCCCTCAAATGGCCTAAAGTAATTACCAAAGACAATAAATTACCTGTGTGAAACACAATACACATCACATTTTAATTTGTTCTTATAAATGAGGGAAATACTTAACAGGAGCAGTGACACCTTTTAATATAAGGGATAAAATAAAAATAAACCAGTTCAATGAAAAGTTCTCCTTGAATTTCATTATTATCTATAGAAATCATGTAAACTAAATTCCAGGTCTATTTGTTCAAGTCACTTTATATTTCAAGTCTCCCCTAAATTTTCCTACCATTTAAAATGAAAAACTCTTAAACATGCTTTTACTAGGCTGACAGATCAAACATGAGAACTAATGATATATAGTATATTACAAAATTTCACTCAAAAGTAATGTAAGATTTTCTGATATATTAAGAAAGCAAGATAATACTAGAAAAAGGAAAGGTAGTTTCACATGAAAGGTAATTTGAAAAGTAATTCTCAAGAAGTAACATATTGGATATATTCACTTGATTCATTTTTACATAAAGTAAAACATGCATTTGTGGAAAGGATAATAAGTGGATCACTTATTATCTTGAAATGATAAGAGTTTTTAAAAAGGTAATAATAATGTATGTATAATCTCACAGCTTCATTAAATGCTTGTGAGGGCATCATTAAATATTTTCTGGAACATAGTGGGGCATCAGTTTCAGTTCAGTCGCTCAGTCATGTCCGACTCTTTGCGACCCCATGAACCATAGCATGCCGGCCTCTCTATCCCTCACCAACTCCCGGAGATTACCCAAACTCATGTCCATTGAGTCTGTGATGCCATCTCATCCTTTGTCATCCCCTTCTCTTCCTGCCCTCAATCTTTCCCAGCATCAGGGTCTTTTCAAATGAGTCAGCTCTTTTCATGAGGTGGCCAAAGTATTGGAGTTTCAGCTTTAGCATCAGTCCTTCCAATGAACACCCAGGACTGATTTCCTTTAGGATGGACTGGTTGGATCTCCTTGCAGTCCAAGGGACTCTCAAGAGTCTTCTCCAACACCACAGTTCAAAAGGATCAATTCTTCAGTGCTCAGCTTTCTTTATAGCCCAACTCTCACATCCATACATGACTACTGGAAAAACCATAGCTTTGACTAGAGGGACCTTTGTTGGCAAAGCAATGTCTCTGCTTTTTAATATGCTGTCTAGGTTGGTCATAACTTTCCTTCCAAGGAGTAAGCGTCTTTTAATTTCATGGCTGCAATCACCATATGCAGTGACTTTGAAGCCCAGAAAAATAAAGTCAGCTACTGCTTCCACTGTTTCCCCATCTATTTGCCATGAAGTGATGGGACCAGATGCCATGATCTTAGTTTTCTGAATGTTGAGCTTTAAGCCAACCTTTTTACTCTCCTGTTTCACTTTCATCAAGGGGCTCTTTAGTTCTTCACTTTCTGCCATAAGGGTGGTATCACCTGCATATCTGAGGTTATTGGTATTTCTCCCAGCAATCTTGAGTCCAGACTGTGCTTCTTCCAGACCAGTGTTTCTCATGATGTACTCTGCATGTAAGTTAAATAAGCAGGGTGACAATATACAGCCTTGACGTACTCCTTTTCCTATCTGGAACCAGTCTGTTGTTCCATGTCCAGTTCTAACTGTTGCTTCTTGACCTGCATACAGGTTTCTCAAGAGGCAGGTCAGATGGTCTGGTACTCCCATCTCTTCAGAATTTTCCACAGATTATTGTGATCCACACAGTCAAAGGCTTTGGCATAGTCAATAAAGCAGAAATAGATGTTTTTCTGGAACTCACTTGCTTTTTTGATGATCCAGCAAATGCTGGCAATTTGATTTCTGGTTCCTCTGCCTTTTCTAAAACCAGCTTGAACATCTGGAAGTTCACAGTTCACGTACTGCTGAAGCCTGGCTTGGAGAATTTTGAGCAGTACTTTGCTAGCGTATGAGATGAGTGCAATTGTGCAGTAGTTTAAGCATTCTTTGGCATTGCCCTTCTTTGGGATTGGAATGAAAACTGACCTTTTCCAGTCCTGTGGCCACTGCTGAGTTTTCCAAATTTGCTGGCATGTTGAGTGCAGCACTTTTACAGCATCATCTTTTAGGATTTGAAATAGCTCAACTGGAATTCCATCACCTGCACTGGCTGTGTTTGTAGTGATGCTTCCTAAGGCCCACTTGACTTCACATTCCAGGATGTCTGGCTCTAGGTGAGTAATCACATCATCGTGATTATCTGGGTCACGAAGATCTTTTTTGTACAGTTCTTCTGTGTATTCTTGCCACCTCTTCTTAATATCTTCTGCTTCTGTCAGATTCATACCATTTCTGTCCTTATTGAGCCTATCTTTGCATGAAATGTTCCCTTGGTCTCTCTAATTTTCTTGAAGAGATCTCTAGTCTTTCCCATTCTGTTGTTTTCCTCTCTTTCATTGCACTGATCGCTGAGGAAGGCTTTCTTATCTCTCCTTGCTATTCTTTGGAACTCTGCGTTCAAATGGGTACATCTTTCCTTTTCTCCTTTGCTTTTCAGTTCTCTTCTTTTCACAGCTATTTGTAAGGCCTTCTCAGACAGCCATTTTGCTGTTTTGCATTTCTTTTTCTTGGGGATGGTCTTGATCCTTGTCTCCTGTACAGTGTCACGAACCTCCGTCCAAAGTTCATCAGGCACTCTGTCTATCAGATCTAGTCCCTTAAATCTATTTGTCACTTCCACCGTATAATCATAAGGGATTTGATTTAGGTCATACCTGAATGGTCTAGTGGTTTTCCCCACTTTCTTCAATATAAGTCTGAATTTTGCAATAAGGAGTTCATGATCTGAGCCACAGTCAGCTCCTGGTCTTGTTTTTGCTGACTGTATAGAGCTTCTCCATCTTTGGCTGCAAAGAATACAATCAATCTGATTTCTGTGTTGGCCATCTGGTGATGTCCATGTGTAGAGTCTTCTCTTGTGTTGTTGGAAGAGGGTGTTTGCTATGACAAGTGCGTTCTCTTGGCAAAACTCTATTAGCCTTTGCCCTGCTCATTCTGTACTCCAAGGCCAAATCTGCCTGTTACTCCAGGTGTTTCTTGACTTCCTACTTTTGCATTCCAGTCCCCTATAATGAAAAGGACATCTTTTTTGGGTGTTAGTTCTAAAAGGTCTTGTAGGTCTTCATAACTGTTCAACCTCAGCTTTTTCAGTGTTACTGGTCAGGACATAGATTTGGATTACCGTGATATTGAATGGTTTGCCTTGGAAACGAAGAGAGATCATTCTGTCGTTTTTGAGATTGCATCCAAGTACTGCATTTCAGACTCTTTTGTTGACCATGATGGCTACTCCATTTCTTCTAAGGGATTCCTGCCCACAGTAGTAGATATAATGGTCATCTGAGTTAAATTCACATATTCCAGTCTGTTTTAGTTTGCATTCCTAGAATGTCAACATTCACTCTTGCCATCTCCTGTCTGACCACTTCCAATTTGCCTTGATTCATGGATAGAACATTCCAGGTTCCTATGCAATACTGCTCTTTACAGCACCAGACCTTGTTTCTATCACCAGTCACATCCACAACTGGGTGTTGGTTTTTCTTTGGCTCCATCCCTTCATTCTTTCTGGAGTTATTTCTCCACTGATCTCCAGTAGCATATTGGGCACCTACCGACCTGGGAAGTTCATCTTCCCAGGTGTGTCCTGGGAAGGTGTCCTATCTTTTTGCCTTTTCATACTGTTCAGAACATGGGGTTCTCAAGGCAAGAATACTGAAGTGGTTTGCCATTCCCTTCTCCAGTGGACCACATTCTGTCAGACCTCTCAGGTGACCTCTCAGGTCACCACGACCTGACCATCTTGGGTGGCCCCACACGGCATGGCTTAGTTTCATTTAGTTAGACAAGGCTGTGGTCCATGTGATCAGATTAGCTAGGCTAAGTTTTCTGTGATTGTGATTTTAGTCTGTCTGCCCTCTGATGCCCTCTCTCAGCGCCCACCGTCTAACTTGGGTTTCTCTTAGTGAGGCATAGATAATATAAAAAAATTATGTTCAAAGCCTATGATCTGAAGAAAAATGAAATTGTGTATTTAATTACAAGTTGCCTAAGTATAAAAAGCACTACATTAATGCTGGTCAATAGAATATATTTAACATATAACTAATTACTCTGGAAAGTCATGTTTTGGTACTAATCTTTTAAACAAAACATTATTTTTACCTCCGTGGTTTCCCCATAAGCCTCCTGATTTTCCCCCATTCCACTCTTGTTAATTTTCTTGTTTTCAAATTAGGAAAAGATTCCTTTAGACACACACAGAAGTCATTGTCACCTTCAAAAAGCGGTCTGTAAAAGAGAAATGGTATTTTGAGTTAATATACAGCTTGAGATATAAAATTCAAAACTTGCATTCCAATTTTGAACATCAATCAATCCCAAGACACCAAACTTTCACTTCTACCCAAAATATATACAAAATGGGCACAAATTCCAAGTGTTAAAATTAAACTAAATCATTTACATTTATAAAATAAATAATGTGTAAAAGTTATTCAACAGGTACTGTCTGTGCTTGAGATTCCAGGAGACACTGATTTTCATTAAATCTCCTATAGGAGTCTATCCTTTGGGAAGTTATTTTAGCACTATCATTGTATCTAGTGAGGATAAAGAATATAAGCTACAAAGTATCTTTGTCCCAAAGACAATAAATACCATCACCAAGGAGTTCTCTTTGATATTAAATTAGTTTTAGGAAAGGAGGGGACTCTAAAGAGTTAAATTAGTTCTGAGGAAATGCAGAACACAGATTATACTAGGACACCCTGAGAGCTCTCTTAATTAAGATAATGAAAAAATTTGTGGACAAAAATAAGACAATTTTATTGATGAATTTGGGAAACAAGGAACTTAGTAATGACACATGAATGTCTTGGGCTTAAATATGAAATGTTCATGAGATTAACAAGATTCAGAGTAGGCAACTGGTAACAACAGAGAAAGGAAATAAAGATAAGTAGCCAGCAAAGCAAGCACCACTGACAAGCATGGGTTAGATTAGATTAGATTGCAGTGGATGAGAAATCAGAATCTTTCCTCAATGAATTCTGTTGTTGAATAATTGAATTTCACTGAAATCTCTTACTATGTTCTACTTAAACACTTACATATAATTAAAAAGTGCATGAATATCATCCCCTAAATAGAGAGACTCTTAAAAATCTTCCTTAATCACTTTTACCATTCATAACTGTTTCTCCACTACTATACTAGCATTTAAAATCTTAAGATTTATAAAACAAGTCCCATTCACTGCAAATAATGGTGCTTTGGTTTCAGGGTATCTCCACTGCATAGTCTTTGCAAATTATAATATAGAAATTATATTTTCATTTGATTTTTCACAAAAACTTATAACAAGTTCTTCTCCAAAAGAGAGGAAGCAAGAAAAGCATGAAAAACGGAAACAGATCAAACTAGAACGAGGAATAGGAAAAGAAATTCAGGAAAAAAACAGAATCAAAATAGACCTCTAGAAAACGTTGAGGCTTTTAACATGTGAAAATCTTAAACTTCTGATTCAAATGATATTCATGATATGAGCCGTGATACATACTTATCTATATTTGAGTAGAACCACTCATATATGCACCATTTATGTGCTTTGGGAAGCTTGAGTAAATTACGTAATCGAAAACCAATCTTCTGTGAGGCCTTCTTATCTGGTGTTGACATTGTTGCTGTAAATTTCTATACAATGAAAAAAAGAGATTAATTACAGTCCCATTAAGTAAAACTGAACATCCATAACACTGACTACATTTGTAAAAAGGTAAAGATTATGGTTAAGTACTCAAAAAGATTCAACAATATACAAAATAAATTTGCCACTATTTAACAAATACACATTTTGATTATCTTACAAAGTTAAAGCCTCCAGTTTCATAACAAATTTTGACAATGAGGGTGAAATATTTGCTCCCACCATGCTTACACTACAGTACAATTTCAATTTAAGTATGTAGAAAAAAGGTACTTACAAAAACTATTTCTGCAGTTCTTGGGCTAGAAAAGACCAGTAAGGACTCTGATACAATTGTGAGAGAGATTAAGAGAAAGAACATGCAGAAAATACCACTAATTTATATGAATTTTAAAAATGCTGGGAAAGATGTTTTGTATTCATGGATTGGGAGAATATTGTTAAAATGTTCATAATACCCAAAGCGATCTACAGATTCAATGCAATCTCTAGTAAAATTTCAATGGCATTTTTCACAGAAACAGAACAAGCAATCCAAAAACTGTTATGAAACCACAAAAAAAAACCCTGAGTAGCCAAAGTAATCTTGAGAAAAAAGGACAAAGCCAGAGGCATCACACTCCCTAATCTAACAATATAGATTATATACTATATTACAAATCTATAGTAATCAAAATGTGATAGAACTAGCCTAAAAACAGATAGGTTAGGCCAATGGAACAGAACTGAGCCCAGAAATAAATGCATGCAAATATGGTCAATTGATATTTGACAAGGAAACCAAGAATACTCAATTGGGGAAAAGATAGTCTCTTTGGTAAATGGTGTTGGAAATGGTTTTCACAAGCCAAAGAATAAAACTGGCTACCTGTCTTACATCACAAAAATAATCTCAAACAGATTAAAGCCTTAAATGTAAACGTAAGACCTGACACGATAAAATTCCTAGAAGAAAATATAGGGGAAAATCTCCTTGACATTGGTCTTGGTGATAATTTTTTTTGGAGATGACACCAAAAGCAAAGACAACAGAAGCAACAATCAACAAGTGGGACTACACCAAACTAAAAAGCTCCTGCACTACAAAAGAAACAATCAACAAAATGAAAAGGCAGGCTACAGAATGGGAGAAAATATTTCCAAATCATATATCTGACAAGAGGTTAATACCCAAAAAATATAAGGAACTCATACAACTCCACGACAAAAAGACAATCTGATTTAAAAATGGGCAGAGGAGTTGAATAGACATTTTTCCAAAGATGACACACAAATGGCAAACGGGTATGTGAAAAGGTGCTCAACATCACTATCAAGGAAATGCCACAGTAAGATATTACTTGACATCTGTAAGAAGGACCATTACCAAAATTAAAGAAATAACAAGTGGTGGAGAGCACGTGGAAAAAAGAGAACCCTTGTAAACTGCTGGTGGAAATGTAAATTGGTGTGGCCAGAAGGCAAAACAGTATGGAGGTTGCTCAAAAAATTAAAAATAGATGTACCATATAATCCAGCAATTCTAATTCTGGGTGTTTATCCAAAGGAAATGAACTCACTATCTCCAAAAATACATGCACTCCCAAGTACACTGTAGAATTATTTACAATAGCCAAGACATGGAAGCAACTGCTGCATACACTGACAAATGAACAAGTAAAGAAAATGTGGTATGTATGCAGATGGAATATTATTCAGTCGTTAAAAAGAAGGAAATTTTGCCATTTGTGACAACATGGATAGGGCTTGAGGACACCATGCTAAGTGAAATAAGTGAGAGAAATATAAACACCATATACTTTTACTTATATGTGTAACTTAAAAAAAAAAAATCACTCCTCTCCCCTCAAAAAACTCAAACTCTATAGAAAACAGATACAGAGAACAGACTGGTGGTTGCCAGACAGGACAGGGGGACAGATAAAATGGATAAAAAATGGTCAAAGGATACAAACTTTCAGTTATAAAATAAGTAAGTTATGGGTATGTAATGTACAGCATGGTGACTATATCATACTATATATCTGGAAGTTGCTAAAAGAATAAATTTTTAAAGTTCTCATCACAAGAAAAAAAATTTTAACTATGGGGATGGATGTTAACTAGACTAGACTTACTATGATGATCATTTCACAATATACACAAATAGTGAAATCATTACATTGTATACCTAAAGGTAATATATCAATTATATTTCATTTTTACAAAAGCTTAAAAAACATCATCAGAACATCAAAAAAATACCACACAACCACATGAAATTCATGTCAAGAATACAAGAAAGAGCCAGTATTAGAAAACTATTAGTATAATGTGCCATTATTAATAAATGAAATAATGAAAATCATATGATCACTTCCACTGATGCTAAAACACTTGATAAAATCCAATACCTACTAAAAAAACTCTTAATGGAATAAAGATAGGCAAAATGACTAGAAAAACACAATATGCCAAAAGTTAAGTGATATAGCTAAAGCAGTACCTGAAAGAAACATTTAATTCATTGGGTAAATGCTTGTACTAGGAAAAAAAGAAAAGTTTCAAATATGATCTATCCTTCCATCTTAAGAAATGAGAAAAAAGAGAACAAAGAAAACTCAAAGCAACTAGAGGAAAAAAATAATAAAAATCAGAGCAAAAATAATAGAAATAAAAAACAGAAAACCAATAGAAGAAAAATCAATAAAATAAAAAACTGAAGGAAAAAATCAACAAAATTAATAAGCCTTTAGTTATACTGACCAAGAAAATAAAAATAAATGAATACTTTCTTAACCTTCAAAACACATTTCTTGGGCTTCCCTGGTGGCTCAGTGGTAAAGAATACACCTTCAATTCGGGAGACATGAGTTCGATCCCTGATCTGGGAAGATCCATGCCACAGAGCAAATAAACCCACGTGCTACAACCATTGTGCCTGTGCTCCAGAGCCCACGAATCGCAACTAGAGGGCCACAATTACTGATGCTCGTGTGCTCTGGAGCCCGTGCTCCGCAACAAAAGCTACTGCAATGAGAAGCTTGTGCACGGCAACAAGAGCAGCCCCTGCTCTACACAACTAAAGAAAAGCCCATGCATCAAGGAAGATCTAGCACAGCCAAAAATAAATAAATTAACACATTTCTCCCCAACCCAATCCAAAAGTCAGGATCATATTCAACATTAAAATTCTGAACATTTCTCATTAAAGTGAGGAATATGATAAAGATGTTGATTATACTATTTTGACATTGTTTTGATGGTAGAATTAGCCAATTGAAGAAAAGGAATAAAACTGTAAATTTGCAGGTAACATGACTTCCCCAGAAAACTCAAAAAAAATCAACTTTAAGAACTTAATAAGAATAAAAATTTAATAAAGTAGGAGAAAACAAAGCTGTTATCCAAAATTCTCTATTTTTAAAAGATATTATCATCTCTCTATATAAATGAAAACAGATTAGACAATAAAACAAGAAATATATTGTTTATTACAGCAACAATGGTGAGAACAAAGCATTAAACACCTAGGAATACACTTAAGAAATGTGCAAGATTGACATGGAAAAGAAACTTAGTCTGGAATCAAGACTGCCAGGAGAAATATCAACAACCACATAGAGGCAGATGACACCAACCTAATGGCAGAAGGTGAAGAAGAACTAAAGAGCCTCTTGATGAAGATGAGGAGAGTGGAAAAAGCTGGTTTAAAAACCAAACATTCAAAAAACTAAGATCATGGCATCCAGTTCCATCACTTCATGGCAAACAGATGGGGAAAAAATGGAAACAGTGGCAGATTTTATTTTCTAAAGCTCCAAAATCACTGTGGATGGTGACTGCAGCCATGAAACTAAAAGACGCTTGCTCCTTGGAAGAAAAACTATGACCAACCTAGACAGTGTATTAAAAAGCAGAGATGTTACTTTGCCAACAAAGGTCTGTCTAGTCAAAACTATGGTTTTTGCAGGAGTCATGTATGGATGTGAGAGTTGGACCATAAAGAAAGCTGAGCACCGAAGAATTGATGCCTTTGAATTGTGGTGTTGGAGAAGACTCTTGAGAATCCCTTGGACTGCAAGGAGATCAAACCAGTCAATCTGAAAGGAAATCAGTACTGCATCTTCATTGGAAGGCCTGATGCTAAAGCTGAAAACTCCAATACTTTGGCCACCTGACGTGAAGAACTGACTCCTTGGAAAAGACCCTGATGCTGGGAAAGACTGAAGGCAGGAGAAGGTGAAAGGGGCGACAGAGGATGAGATGGTTGGATGGCATCACTGATTCAACGGACATGAGTTTGAGCAAACTCTGGGAGATAGCGAAGGACAGGGAAGCCTGCTGTGCTGCAGTACATGGAGTCGAACATGACCTAGCAACTAAACGACAACAAAAAAGGGACAAAAAGGCTTGAATAAGTGGAACTACAACCAGTTCTCGGAAGGGTAATCCCAATGTTACATGTCATATTCCCCAAATTAATTTATAATATTACTGCAATATCAATGAAAATCCCAACAGACTCTTTTTCCTAGTCAAGTTGATTCTAAAGTTCATTTGGGAAAATAAATGTGAAAGAATACTCAGGAAAATCTTAAAAAAGAATAAGTAATGTTATATCAGCAGCTAAAACATAATATATGCTAAGTTGCTTCAGTTGTGTCCGACTCTGTGCGACCCCATGAAGACAGCAGCCCACCAGGCTCCCCTGTCCATGGGATTCTCCAGGCAAGAATACTGGAGTGGGTTGCCATTTCCTTCTCCAAAACATAATATAAAGACACATTAAAATAATTTGATACTAGCACATAGAGATATACTAGATATAAAGAGATAGGAAGTCTAGAAATAAACCCAAATATATACAGAATTTAGCTTGTCATGCAGTAGCATTATAAACCAATGTAAAAAAGATGGATTATTCAGTAAATGTTACCAGGACAACTAAACAGTCCTCTGGGAAAAAAATCTGGTTGCAGTCTTACCTCATTTCTTACTCCAAAATAAATTTCAGACAGTTGAAGATTTAAACATTTTTTAAAAAAATGAAATAAGAAATAGAGAACTCTAAAACTATACATTTTAGACTAGGGAAGGTTTTTCTGATCATACAATCAAAAACTCATTAAAAGGAAACAGGTATATTTGACCTATAGAATCTTTTTCAGTCCTCTATGGTGAAAAACACAGAAATAAAGCAAAAGACAAACTACTGTACAAACTCTGAAAAAAATTATAATATAAATAGCCAAAGGACTAATATACTTAATATATACAAAGTTCTTACAAATTAATCAGAAATGACCAACAATTTAATTTTTAAAAATGGGAGAAAGACTCCCTGGTGTTATAGCGGATAAGAATCCACCTGCCAATGTAGGAGACACAGGTTTGATCCCTGGTCCAGGAAGATTCCAAATGTCGTGGAGCAACTAAGCCCATGAGCTACAACTACTGAGTCCACACTCTAGAACCTGTATTCTGCAACAACAGAAGCCACTGCAATGAGAAGCCCACATACTACAACAAGGAGTAGGCCCTACTTGCTGCAACTAGAGAAAGCCAATGTGCAGCAACAAAGACCCAACACAGAAAAAAATAAATAAAATTAAAAATTAAAAAAAAAAAATAGAAAGTTTAGAACAAAGGAAAGAAAGTTTATAAATGTATATGAAAAGTATCTCACCATCACTCATAGATGACATACTAACTAAAAACAAATGAGATGCTGTTATGAGATTAGCAAAAATCTAGCTGTTTGGTTATATACTGGATTGACAAGCATTAGACAATAGGTACTGTGATATATTATTGGCTGAAAGTATAAGCCAGTACAATTTCTTTGGAGAATAATCTGGCACTACTTTAAAAACTTTAAATGTGCATATCCTGTGATCAGCAATTCCACATTTTAGGCATCTGTCCTAGAAAACACTTGCAAATTTATACAAACATGCTTGGGATGTTCACCACAGCATTGTGTATAACAGTGAAAACTCAGAAACCACTTGAATGCCCATAAATAGAGAATTTACAAATAAATTATGGTATAAGGTTGAATACTACAAAACAGCAAAAAGAAATGAAACACCAAAGCCTGTCTAACTAAATCAGTCAGCATGGCCAGATCTCAAAAACAAACTTTTGATTCCACTGCAGGGGGCCTACCTTCAATCCCTGGTCAGGGAACTAAGATCTCCACAAGCCACAAGACAAAACAAAAACAAAAAAACAGACTTTTGAGTGAAAAAATAAATTACAGAATGATGACTGATACAATATCATGAAAATACTACTACAAATGTAATTTTTAAACTACATACACAAAACAATACTATATATTTTCTATGAATACATATAGAAAGGTTTAGAAGTATTAAATAGGTCTAAAAGTGGTTGGTTACCAATGGAAGAGGGAAGCAGATCTGAAGGGTAGATGAAGGTTAAAATTAACTATTTCTAAATATAAAAGTTTATTTTGGAAAGACTGTAGATTTATAGAAAAGTTGCAAAGACAGTACAGAGTTCCCATATGCCCTTCATCCAGCTTTCCCTAATGTTAACATCTTATATAACCATGGTTTGTCAAAACTAAGAAATTAACACTGGTATAATACTATTAACTAAACCACAGACTTTATTTGGATTTTTTCAGTTTTTCCATTAATGTCCTTTTTCTGGCCCAGAATCCAATTCAGGATACCATGTGGTACTTAGAAAGTTGACTTTTTAATGTACCAAAAAAAAAAATTATATGAGTCATTTAGCATAAATAATAACCAAATTATTATAAAATATTACTATCAGAAAGAGTGCTATTCTTATTTCTTTTGAGTTATTGACCCAGATTTTAAAACAGGGTATTGGTGGCTCATTGGACATAAAACTGTATTGAAGATCCCTCTGTTGAGTATGAAGAAATACAGTCAATTTGTTAGTGGAAATACAAGTTATTACAACTTTTATAAATAGATTATTAGGTAGTATCTTCCAAAGTTTAAGTGTAAAGACCCTTGCAGCAATTACACTTCTAAGGGTTTATTCAATAAATGGAAAATGGAGTGACTACTACTGCTTTTTCTTTTTTTGAGATGATCAAAATGTCTTAAATTGGCTGTGGTAACTGTTGCACACGTCTATGCATATATTTAAAGCATACTGAATTGTCTGCTTTCTTAATTACATCTCAATAAAGCTACAACAAAAAAAAAAAGGCTCTGAAGACAGGCTGTCTGCCATTCAGTATCAGCTTTCACTTCCCAGCTTTATGATCTTGAACAAGATAACTTCTCTGTGTCTGCTTTCTCATCTGAAAAATGTGAAATAAGTAACCTAACTCATGGGGAATTTGAAGATTAAATCTAAGTATTACACAAGAAGTGCTTAGAACAGGATCTGGAACATACTAAGGACTCAGTAAAAATTGGATTTTAGTAATCTTTCAGCTCTGAGTGGTGCTCTTTAAACAAAAAGAATACAACAGATTAGAGGCTGTGATTAGGAGGGTAAGGAAATAAGACATATCATATAAATGAAGACTGAAAGAACTAGGCATGTAAGACTAGAAAAGAGAAAACTCAGAGGATATAAAATTTTTTCACATATTTGAATAAGTCTCATATCATATCTGTCCTATGTTATATTCGTTCTGTATTGCTCAGAAGTTGAAAGGTCTTTGTAAAACAGTCCCAGAAGGAATGAAATGTGCCCAGGGAGGAGGGCTTTGGATAGACTTGGGGGAGGATGGTTTCACAGTCACAAAGACCAGAGTTCTCTGTATGTTTGAAATTTTTCCTAATAAACAGCTGAAGAGTGATTTAAAAAACAATTTTTTTTAAACTCCATATGTTTGGAAATTTAAAAAAATCTAAGTAGAATTAAAATATCCAAATTATCCTAATAATACAGCTCTTCCAAGGTCAACACAGGGGACTTCCCTGGCAGTCCAGTTGAGGCAGGAGGTAGATCGGGCTCCCACCCAGGGTAAAGCGATAGGAGATTCATCCCCTGTGGACAGAAACTCCAAGACAAGAATAGCAAAACAATTAAGAGAGGAGACTGGACCCTGCCCAGACCACATATTTCTCATTCTCGAAGTCAGGAGATCTCCCTGACCACATATGTGCAGAAAGGCTCCTTGGAGGTCAAAAGCAGAGTGGTGCTAACTGATACTCTACCCATATGTCTCTTTGGTAGAATCCATCTTGGCTGAGAGATACGTGCGCACACTGGGGAGAATCCTGTAATATACCAGATATGGACTCTGAACCAGGCAAATCAAAATGACTGGCCAGAGGAAGACAGGAAGAAAAGCCCCAGGTAAGTGATTCAAACTGCTGTGAGGGGATGATTCTCTCTCTCTGAGTCTGCCCCTGTGTCTATCCACTGTACTTTTTTAATCCTCCTAATAAATACTTTACTTGCTTCACTATTTTCTATCTTTGTTGGAATTCTTTTTCTGCAAAGCTGAATGGCCAGGGCCCTTGTCACTGACCACTGGTCTACTAGTCAGTATTCAGTGCTCTCACCAGTGCTACCCACCCTCAATCTCTGGCTAGAAAACCAAAGCCTCACTTCAAGCTTCTGCAGGCCGAGGCCACCCAAGATCACAGTAAGTTAAGATGCTGAACTTCCAATGCAGGTGCATGGATTTAATCCCTGGTCAGAGAACTAAGATCCCACATGCCACATGGTGTGGCCAAAAATTTTTTAAATATATAAAAATCAAAGTCAATACAAAAATAGTTGTTGACTATTCTTTTTTGTTGTTGTTATAAGCCTTTTATTTCAAAACTATACATAGTGCATAGTTTTGATAAAAAATAAAAATAACTCTTAACAAGGTAAAAAGCAGCAGGAATTTTGACGTATTACAAAGGTTAAAAACCACAGCAATGTCCATAATAATACTAATAAGTACTATACAGCAGGGTGGTAAAGAAGTTAAACTACACTATTTTATTCTCAAGGCCACTGATTATTGCCCCTGCTGTTTACATGGAATTCTCTAGATGATAAAGAAACATTATCTTTTTTCCCCAAAATGATAGCTCCTGCAAAGTTCATTCAACCTGTACCAACATCTACTGAGCCAGGCTATGCATGTTGTGTATTAGTTTCAATTGTTCAAATTTTTAAGTTGAAATTTAGATGCGGACGCACACTTGTCCTTGATGTTAAAAAAGAATTCATAATTTTTGTTCATTTTATAGAGAACAATATATTTTACTATTTGAAATGACCATAAAGGTATGTAAAAACTTTGGATTTTTTTTGGTAGGGCGTATTGCTGGTAATACTTCTAATTTATTTGATGCCAAATCTTTGGTTAAGAAAATTATCTCTACTATAATATATCCTACTAGAAAATCTTAAAACACTTTTGAAAAAAAATGAAAGTAGGGAATAACTTTATCAAAAATTTTAAGTTTCACAGAAGAAAATTACTTTATTTTTAAAGTTAATATTTCCTTTTCTAATTTTCATTCATTCATTTAACTCTTATATGTCTACTATCACTTTTTAAAAAGAAAAAAGATGTCAAAAATGAAAAAGGAAATACGATTTTTCACTATACATTTTCCTCTTCTGGATAAAGAAAGTCTTCAACATACTTCCCTTAGTGATAAAGTAAAATGATTTTTCCCCTCTGAATTCTATGCAAAATGCCAAGTTGATCCCAATTTGCCAAATTCATTTGTTTAATGTCCACTATCTCCATGCTTAAAAGGAGTGTACATGGGACTTCCCTGGCGGTCCAGTGCTTAGGATTCTGCACTTCCACTGCAGGGGGCACAGGTTAGATCCCTGGTCAGGGAACTAAGACCCTGCATGTTGTGGGGCAGAGCCCCCTGCCCCTCAAAAAAAAAAGAGTGTGCATTTGTAAGACTGAGGATTGGCTTTCTACTCTGGTTTAAAGTTCATCAATAAAATAATGCCCCCTTTCAGGTAACTGAAACAGAGCTGAGCTGAAGTAATGATTTAAAGAAAAGAACTTGTCACTCAAAATGTGATAGAATGATAAATACAAACTTTATTATGCTGAGTGATTGCTCATTTCCTTTCAATGAAACAAAATTTTAGCACACACATACCTGTGGAACCATTGCTACCCTCTGGTTTCTTTTAGGTGACCTTGTATTTATTTGTCTGTCATCTTCATCAGAAAAGAGCCGACTTCGTTTTGAATTTCTGAAAGGCTATGATAGAAATTTTTTATTTAATGAAAAGACCAAACATATCTAATTTTTGTTCCAAAGCACAATTCTACACTTAGAAAATACTGCTAGCTGAATTATCATCAGTACTGAAGAATGAAGAACAGAAAATACAAAGCATACAAATAATCTTAGATTTTATAAAGTAGAAATATACATATTTATGCAATTTGTTTAAAAATGAAACACCCAGCTGATAATTAAAACTAGAACCCAAGTCTTCATATAGTATGCTGGTAGTCTTGAAAATTAAGTTCCGGAAATTCCAGTTCTCATTATGTTGGTGCTTGGATTAATACCAACCAACTGGGTGTTTCACAGGATGTGTCTGCTGTGTAGGACTGGATTGGGACAAATTAACCAGACTTTGAGAGTGCATTTACTCATTTTAGAGAGTAAATCTAAAGGTATATAATATTATACTAGATCTGCTATGAAAAATTGTTGACAAATTTCCATTTAATAAAAATATGAGATAATAACAGACGCTTGATAAGTACATACGAACTGAAAACTTTTAAGTATCCAAAATACATTACACACTTAAGGATCTGTAATATGAAAAAACTTACAGTCCATCCTAGGTTCAGAGCCTTTATTAATAGAGAACACCAGAAATAATATCCCCATAACACCCACACCCTTTTCAAATCCTCCTCTTATCATTCAAGACAGTTCCACGCCTACTTTGAACTGAAGCAGGGGAAGTGGGATAGCAACATATGGGAAGCATCCAACTGAAATGACACTAGAGGTATGGACCCTTGAAATTAAACCCACTGAGAGCCTTAAGAACGCATAGCCCTAACAGGAAGTCCCCTCTACCCTGCTTTCCTCCCCTGACCGTGGGCAGAGAGGAAGAAGAAAATGATGACAACAGGATTGATAAGAGTACGGCCAACTGCCCAGGCTCCTGAGACAGCTACTGTCTGACCCAGCTCTGACTGACCCTGAAAATTCCCTGGGGCTAGGGGAGGAGGAAAGGCCCCCAAAATTGTTAGTTATCCCAATCATGTGCTCATCTCTACTTCCCAACTTAAATGCATTTACCCTTGACCTCCACAAGATTTCAATATCTCACCACTTATCTAGAAATCTTTTTGTAGGGTCCAGAGTCCCACACAATTTTTTTATTTTAAAAAAATCTACTAAATCATTAAAAATCTATTAAAAGTAAGATTTTTGGGTTGTTGAGGAGTTTTTTTGGTTTGCCTAGTTAAAGCAACAATTACTTACAAATGCTTAATGATGAACAGACATCACAGATTATTTATCTAGATATGACCAAATACTGTTCAATGACACTTAAAGACACAAGTGGTTGGAAATGGGGAAAAACCTTAGAAAAAGTTTTATAGTGCTATAAGAATGTGTACATGATAATAATACAGACAATTTAGCTATCATATTCTAAAGAGTAAGAAAAACTAATTCCTTACCATTTCCACAGCAGAGCCTGTATTCCTGCCTTTCCAAACAGGTGTTTTTTGTAAAGAACTGTACTTTTCATTCCATGTGTTAGATAAGCTTCCCTCTGTAATAAATAATTATTATTTATGATTATTTAAGTTTAGTTCAAAGGACTTTATACTATAAATATGGCCTTTTAATAATAGCAATATATCTGAAATATTTACCAATACAGAAAAAATATACTGCCCATAATTTGTTTATTACAAATGAAAAAATCTCTTCTGTATTTTCTTGTCAAACTTTCTAAATAATTTGACATGCCAATTCTACTTAAAACTATTACATTTTCATATTAAAACATGTGTGGCTTATTTCATTTTGGTTTTCAATAATTCCTCTATTCTAATTTGTCAAGAACTGTCTCAGTAGAGTCTGACTGAAAGCAGGCAAGGAAAAATGAGAAAAGTTTTAACTTTGAACTTACAGCATATTTCTAAACGTCTTCTGCTTCAATATGTAAAACCCTTAATATCCAAAAATGACATATGTGGTATTTTTTTCCCTTAATTCTGTGAAACGTCTCCAGAGTTGTAGTCAACCAGAAAAAAATCTGATCAACTGATTAAACATATTAAACATGAAAATTGGGGACTTCCCTGGTGGTTCAGTGGCTAAGACTCTGTGCTTCCAATGCAGGGGGCCCGGGTTCAAACCCTGGTCAGGGAACAAGATCCCATGTGCTGTAACTAAGACCTCATGCAGTCAAATAAATAAATAAATAAATAAATATTTAAAAAAAAAAAAACATGAAAATTGTGAAATTAAAGAAGGTGAGTTTAATTTTCATAAAAATATGTTTATTTGGAGAGAGAGAAAATTGAGATGAATATACACAGGATAGTTGTTTTTATTTCCTTTTAATTACCTGATAGCATTTTCTAATTTTCCTATAAAAATTTTATATTCCTTATATATATTTAAAAAGAAACATGGCTTTAATATTTGAAGAAAAAAATAGTGGAGTTGTTTTTCTGACATATATTGTAATAAGTACAAAAGAGATCAGATGGGGTTGATCCTTCTAGACAAATAAATGAGGGTAATCCTGGAAGATAAGTGTTCTCAAGCCAGAAGGACTTGATCTGGTACATCACGCATCCAAGGTACAACATAGTAGCTTTAAAAACTAAAAAAGTACTAATGAGCCTATGAAAAGATTTAGATTGGTTCCAAATGTACTTACCAGTAGAATCTTGCTCAAGAGATAAAATTTCAAAATTATATTAAAAGGACTGGTCTAATCTACTTATACAAAGAAATAGCAAGACCAAGGAACAAATCTAACTTTTTCTCAAAATAACACTATCACTGTTTTATTTCAAGAGACTTGCATTATTACTTAGCTCACAAAATTCTTTAAAAATAAAAAACCACTGAGCCACCTGGAAAGCCCTCAAAATACAGCTTAGCCCAGTTGTTAATACATTATTTAAATCCAGTAAGAACTGCTCAGAATGTTTAGTTACAAAGTACTTTAATCAATAATTCCAGAGGGAGAAAAACAAGGGCCAAATTCCCATATGAATTTAAAATTATCATCAGTGAAAACCAGTATTTAAAAGCTATAGTGAATCATAACTTAGAAAGAAAAGACAAATACTATAACCAAATTAATTTAATGAATTGAATTCCTAGTTTATGCCATATCTAAAGAATCAAGCTCTGATTCTTACCTTTTAAACTGACAAGTGCTTTTGCTGAAGAGCCTGCAATGAAAACAAATCAGTATTACTTTATAATCAGAGTGAGAGAAAATGAACTTGGTGATCCACTTAGTTTTAGCAATGTTGAAGTCATAGTTGAATGTGCAATTAGAAATAACTAATAGTTCAAGCTATTGACCAGAACTCAGACAACATATGGAAGAACTGGAGACCTTTGGGAGTTTTGTTGGAAACTATGAGAACTGGTGAACGTTGTAAGACAGAAAAACATAGAAAGAGAGTCAAGAGGAAGAGTAGGGACAGAAGCAATTTTGGATCCTCAACCAAAAGTGTGCTGGTTCTGGAAAAGGAAAAGAGAAAGGGAACTGACATTTATTGAGACAAAGATCAAAAGTGGTAATAGAGTTTTAGAAAAGAGAAGATGGAAATGATCCAGGGACTGTCATAGCAGTCTAGAATGGAAGTCTAGAATGCAAGTATGTACACTTAAAAGATACAAGTCTGACTAGGGCATTCAGAGAAGCCAAGAAGGACTAGCGCAAAGCTGGAGGGATTCACTAACTAAAACAGCAGAATAACCCGGAAGTTCCTCCTACATGTAGAACTGAAGGAGTAATAAAGGCCTCCAGGGGATTCTGTTGTAGGTAACTCTCAAGCCCATATTGAGAAACACTGGACTACAGGTTCTAGTGTAAATAAAGGATATAGGATATTTGGGTGAGGAGCTGTAAGAAAATTGATAGGCAAAGAAGCTTTTATGAGAGAGGGAGAGCACTAAATTGAAAATCTCAGAGTCAGATATGTATACTGCAAAGAAGATAAAGCCATTTGAAAAATAATAAAGTATGATCTCTCTCACTTATATGGGACATCTAGAAAAAATAAAAAAGGGACTTCTCTGGCAGTCCAGTGGTTAGAACTCTGTACTTTGACTGCTGAGGGCTGGGGTTCAATCCCTGGTCAGGGAACTAAGATCCCACAATCCACCCAGATAGCCAAAAAATAGTAATAAAAATTTTTTAATTTAAACAACAACAGGGAGGGGGGATCAGGATGGGGAACACATGTAAATCCATGGCTGATTCATGTCAATGTATGGCAAAAACCACTACAATACTGTAAAGTAATTAGCCTCCAACTAATAAAAATAAATGGAAAAAAAAATTTTTTTAATAAATAAATAAACAACAACAACAAAAAAAAAACCCTACCAAACTGAGAGATACAGAGAACAAATTGGCAGTTGTCAGAGGCAGGGGTGGAGGATAGGCAAAATAGGTGAAGGGGGTCAAAAGATACAAACTTCCAGTTATAAGATAAATAAGTCCTGGGGATGTAATATACAGCATGGTAACTAAAGTTTACAATACTGTACTATATTTCTGAAAATTGCTAAAAGAGTAGATCTTAAGTCTTCATCACAAGAAAAAAATTGTTATCTGTGTGGTGATGGGTGTTAACTAAACTTACTGTGGCAATTGTTTTTACAATATATACAAATATCAAATCATTATACTCATATCTAAAACTAATACAATGTTACATGTTAATTATATCTCAATAAAAGAAATAATAGGGAGGGAAAAAACCTTTCTGTGGTCCAAAATAGAAATTATTCACAGAATTATTAGTGAGCAAAATCACCCTTTTTAAATTTGAAAAACTGTTTAAAATAAATAAAAATAAAAAACTGAATACCTTTTTTTTTACTATAGTCAAATCATTATTTCTTATCATTCCTCATTTTAAAATTTATTTTATTTTAGAACCAGCTATTTTTCACCTCAGTTACTGTGACATCCATTTATGCTTAAAAAACATATAATGTAAAATCAGGCAGTAGTGATGTTATTTGAAAGGTTAGCCATTTACTTATATTGAGAAAAGGCAGACTTCTAAGTGGTTTGTTATAAATGTCTGTTAACATCAAAAAGGAGCCAGTCCATTATGACATTACACAAAACACAAAAATAAATAAATAAATAAATTATGATCTCAGGGGATAAAGTAGAAGATAGAAAAACATGAACTCAGTACAAAAATCAGACAGAAGCAGCAATGATTTATTTACAACTCATACAAATGGACAGCAGACTTTAAATGAGAAGTAACAGATAAAGTATCATGGTTCTGCCTATGAAACATTTTTATGCATCTCAGGTATCCAAACCTCAACTGACTTCTCATCGAGGCAGTACGAGAGGCTTGTAGAACAGACAACCCACCAATATCAAAGCCACTCTTGCTTTGCCCCTATTCTCTTGCCTAGATGTGGAGAATGGCTAACAGGGCACCTTAACCAGCTTCTGCGCGGCAAACTGAAGTTTAACGACCAAAGGCAGTAAAGCTGTAAGGGGAAACGTGGGGGAGAGAGGCCATGATGTCTTGCTAAGAAGGATCAAACAACACAACACAACTGGGAAGCAACACATATCCATGTAGTTACCAAGAAAAACAAGGTTCATCTGAGAAAAAGCAGTAACCATTCACTCATTCAGAGAGTATGACTGCATCCTGGCCCCTGCTGTAGGCACTGGGGACACTGACAGCATGCAAAACAGAGGAAGTCCCTGCTCCTGATGCTCCCCTGGGAATTTACATCCTACCAAGGGGAAATAAACACATATACACATATCAAGGGAAGATAAGCACCACCGGTAAAAAAAAATAAAGCAACATGGGTGGGAGCTGGTGGAGGGAAGACTATTTCTATAAAAGGTGCTCATGATTAGCTTCTCTGAAAGGTAATATCTGAGCAGAGATCTGAAAGAAGAGATGTGAGCTGTAAGGATATCATTTTTGCTCCATGAAGGCAGGGACTGCATCTTGCAGATTCTGACCTACTACCTTTAACCTTCTTTCTTTCTTGAGAGATAGTATAGCACAGAGGTTAAGAACACAGATGAAGACTACCTGTGTTTGAATCTTGGCTCTGCTACTTCGTGTTATCTAAAGCAAGTTACTTAACCTCTCTGTGCTACTTACTCTTCTTTCGTAAAATGGGAGATTAAATGAGTTGGTACATGTAAAACTGCTTACAGAAAAATGTACATAGCACAAGACTAATTTTCAGACCATGTTTATTGATAGTATTATTTTGATCAAAAAAAAAGAATTAGGTTATAGTATTTTACAGGCAGGTGAATTCACTTAAGTTAGAATCCTGCTTTTCCTGGGTATGTTCATTCATTCAACATATATTCACTGAATACCTGCCCTAGGGACTAGGGTTAACTGAAGGAAAAGACAGACAAAGCCTCTGTTCTCAGGGAAGCTTACAGTGTAGCAGAAGGAGGCATACATTAAACAAGAACATAAAATGACGACAACAATGGTGGTAGCTGGCTGTAAAGGAAATAAGTAGGGGATCGCAGTGTGGAGAGTAACTAACTTTATATATGGTAGTTAGGGAAGGCTTCTCTGAGAAGGTAACTCATGAAAAACACTAGTCATGAGAGAACAGGAGGTGAAAGCAACAAGTCAGGGTGGTAGAAACAGCAAGTAAAAAAGCCCTGAGGTAGATCACTTGGAATACGAAGGAAGGGTAGGGGGCAATATTAAGCTTGGGGACTCATTGGCAGGAGAAGGGTGGTATGAAAAAAGAGCAGAGAAAGAAACCAGATGTCAAGCATGAAACTGCAAACATGAAGAAAAACAGAAATGGCACCTTCTCTGGTAGGGCTTCTAACCAAAGGTAGCAAATGTAAAGTTGCAATTGTGACAGCTGCCACTAAGAAATTACACAGTGGTATGAAAACATTTATTTGTCAGGGAGGACAGAAGCCTAAATGGGATCTAAAGGATAAAGTAGAAGTTAACTGGAAGTGAGGGGAAGGAAGAGCCTTCCAGGTAGACAGAATAGCATGTGCAAAGGCCCTACAAAAAAGAAAGCCAAGTGATTATATGGATTGAAACAGGTCCAGTTTAGCTCAAAGGGATAGAATGAGAGGGAGAGTGGTACAAAATAGTGCTGGAGAGATGGGGAATGGCCAGACCACAAAGGATCTTGTAGTCATTAGAGTTTTCAGCAATAGGATGACATACATATATTTTGAAAGGATCTCTCTGGCTGTGTGTAGGCTAAGGGAGGGGGTTGGGGTGGTGGATTAATGGGAGACTGAAGTGAATAATGCAGAAAGATGGTGACAACTTGGATGAGGATGAAGGTAAAAAAGTAGGTAAAACTGAGAGATATTTAAAAGGTAAAAGTTACAAGATTTAGTAAAAGCTTAAATATGAGGAGTAAGGAAGGTAACTTCAGTCTAGGTTTTAGCTGATTGCAGTGGAGCCATTCATTTAACCAGAACCACTGAAAGTATCTCTGTACTGGGGTAGGATGATGAGGTAGATCTTGAACCCATGAAGTCTGAGGGGCCTCTAAGATGATGTGTGAAATGAGCAGGAGCTGTTAAGCACAGAGGCTCACTGGAAAGTTCTGGGCTGAAGATAGCCTCAACTACCTCATTAAGAGTACTTACCTCAACTGGAATGAGGATTAAATGAGCAAATGTATCCAATGTTTTGCACAGCACCTGATACATAATTAGGACTGAATAAAGAGTAGCTTTTTCATTGATAATGTTATACAGACTATTGGATAACTTACAACTAGCCCCCTTGACCACATCTGGCAAAGAAACATATTGCTACTTCTAGTATCAAACTGAAATCACTTCTGCTCCAGTCATTAACCATGCCTCTTACCCTACATTCAATCCCATGTAAACTAAGCATATATACATATATACCTGACTTGTGGCACTGTGTGACAAACCAGGTAAAGCAATCCCTGCTTTCAATAAGCTCTGGTCAAGCTAAACAAGACATATACTGGACAAGCTAAGGTGCACGCCACACACACCCTAGTGTACCAGCGACATCACAAAGCAATATACATGACTACCTTGTACAGTCTGAGAGTGCAACTGGAATTTGAACTCTAGTGTGTCATTCTAAATGACAGTTATCAAGTGGCTGGGACTTCCAAGAGGTGATAAAAGATTATCACAAAGAGAGCAAAGATTTCCAGATGATGAGTGCATTGTGGAGGCCCACCTTTATTTAGGAGCATCCTAAATCACAAAGATATCCTCCATACAAGAAATAATAATATTCACTGGTGGCCTATGGTTGTGCCTTGTCCAGTACAGTAGTCAACAGCCATATGTGATTATTCAGACTTAAATTAACAAAAATCAAATGAAATTTAAAAGTCACTGTAGCCATTTCTGAAGAGTTCCAAGAGCCAATATGGCCAGTGGCTACCCTACTGGATGTTGCAAAACAGAACAATCTCCATCACTGAGAAAGTTCCATTGGAATTCAGCACTGGTCTAGAGCAAATTTGAAACACAAACTCTCTTAATACAACTTTTTGCCGGTTTGGCAACTTGAAATTTCAACTTTATAACACATTAAGATTATATGACCACACAAGGAAAACAGAATTGGCAGTTTTCAGCTCTCATTTTAAGGGTCTTGCACAGACAGATTTTAACAGTGATGGTTAAATCACTTTTGTTTTCTTTATACTAAAACTCTCATAAATAATATGGATACATAAACTGAATAGTGAGTGTGAATCGGGTCTCTTTTGTGATTAACTAAAATATCTGCCTTTATCCTGTATACTTTATACAATATTGTAAACTACAAAATTAAGTTCTATTGTGCTTAAACTACGAATTAGTGCTTTTACTTACTAAACACAAGTGAATATCAGATGAATAAACACGGTTAAGGGAGGCAATGCACAGGGTGGGGGTCAGGGAGAGTGCTGTATGTGCCTGGTGTGATGGTCACATCCCTGCATAAAGGTCCCCCCAGGATTCCTAAGACACACACGCACAGAAGAAAGTCTGTCGGATGGGGGCTCCCTGAACACTTGTGGACCCCGTCTGTATTACCTCTGGAAAGGTCCACAGCCACCTGTGGTCCCAGGGGAAGGGGCCAGCCCTTTGACACGGAAACGCTTCTAGGGGTGGACACACCGGAGGAGGGAAGGAAGGGCAGTGATGATCACAAGTGCCCGTAGCGGCAGAAACTGTGTCAGGACAGGATCAGAGAGCCGGGCAAGAAGGGCTGTGACCACCCCCTCCCCAGCCCAAGACCTTCTCGGCCCCGGACAACGAGTTACATAACCCCGTCAGGCGTCTCTCCGCGCCAGGCGAACGGTGCAGGCGGCGAGGACAGCCCCCGCGACCGGGGGCCGCTCTTCCCCCACCGCGGCCCGGGGCCCAAGCAGGGCCAGGGGAGCTGCCACTGCCTCCGCCTCGCACGGGCTGGACCCCTGGGCTTTCGGTTTCCGGCCCTGGCGCTCACACACCCCAGAAACCAACACACAGACACCATAACAAAGGCGGCGACGCGGCGGCAACACCGAGGTGGAAGGACTAGGGGACCACGGCGGGGCTGGCAGTCAGCCCACTTGCTCGGCAGAGGGCACGGCCGCCCATCCCGGCCGATGCAACCCGGGGGCAAGCGGCAGGCGGGAAGAGTGGGGGTGCTTTGAGGTGCTACTCACTCTCATCAGGCAACTGGTCGAGCTCCGCCATCTTGAACGAGCCGCGCCGCTTTTTCAAAGGCTGCCCGCCGCGGTGCATTGTGGGGCGGAGACTGTCTTTGCGAGGGAGGTTCGAATGCGGAGCTCGCTGCCCGCGGCGCAGCGCGGCGTTCCTCCCGCCGCGGCCGGCTGAGGCGGGCCCGGCTCCGCCCGCTCCTGCCTGGGGAGGGTATACAGCCTAGTGGGGCCGCGTCTCGCCCCTCCACCCCCGCCCCCGGCCGGGCCGGAGGGAGGGGAGGGAGGCCGCGCGGACAGGCCCTTCTCGCGCCGCCCCTGCCCGGGCCCGGCGCCGGAGCGCGGGGGGAGCGGCGCGAGCTGCTGTGTCCCGCCCGGGCCCGCTCGGCCCTCCTCCTTCGGGGCTCGCTCCCGGCGCGCGTTTCGCGTCTCTCGCTGCAGCTGCGGGAACTGCAGGCTGTTTATTCCGAGTGGGGAAAAGGAGGGAAGGTGGGGAGGAGGCCCGGGCCGGTTAAGGAGCGGGGAAGGGAGGCATCACCTGTGGGCCTGGCACGGGGAGAGGCCCCAGGTTCTTGGCCGTTTTCCCCTAGGGGGTTTAACTCGAAGTAAAATTTTCACGGCTCCCCAAGCCCACGTTTCTGCCGCGTTCCCATCCCCTCCCTTCTCCAGAGAGCTGGAGGGGAGGAGGGCTCGGACCGCCTCAGCCCCACAGCTTGTCTGCCTTGGACTCGCGGTGCCCATAGCCCCTCGCTAGCCAGGGCCACTCCTTCCAATTGCGTGGAGCTTGGAGGTGAGACCTTGAGAGGTCGTGAAGTTAGTCACTTGGGTCGGCAGCCGAAGAACTGTTTTGCTCAGCTCTTTGATCCATTTACACTAGATCATGTAGTGAGCTGGGATAGAATTCCAGAACCAGGAAGTGGAGGCTTGGAGAGGATACAGACAAAACTCGACAGTGACACTTCAAGATGATGAAGTATCCTGATGGAAATGTTATGAGAACACTGAATGAGAATTCATCCAATTTTGAAAGAAGCCCAGGGAAGGATTTCACAATTTCAGACTTTTTAACTGTGCAGTAATAAACCACTGTTGCTTTTCAACAATTCATCTAACAATGTTATTGAGCGCCAGTCCTTTCTTTCCAGGGATAATATGGGGGAGGGGTTGGGGAGGGAGATAGTTAAGGAATGTGAATACAACATGGGTGAATTCCAGGAACTAAAGAGTTAAAAGGTGGTAGACGGAGATAGGTGGTAGAGATGAAGACAGCAGAACACAGGCCAGCCTGGGCTAAGGAGCTGAACTTGCTAAGAGCACTGGAGCAATGGAGCAGTGGATAGGTGGGGTTTTAAAATGTAGAACTGGCATGTTTCCATTTGTGTTGTAGAATAAAAATGTGGGAAACTGAGTGTGACAACTTGAGAGTTCTGGAAACCAGTCAGGAGGAAGCTTGCTGGGGCAGGCAGGCAAAGGAGAGCAGATAATCAGTACCAATCACCCTAGAGCTTCAGAGGGTGGACTCAGGAGCCCCAAGGCCTGGGATTCTGGCTGCTAGTTGTATAATCTCAGGCAAGTTTGTTTCTTAACTTAATTCTCTGTGCCTCAGTTTCTCATAATAGCAGGGTTGTTTTGAGGATAAATGACTTGGTGAATATAAAGACATCATAATACTTACTGGAACACATTTTGGCTCAAATGTTAGCTATTGCCACCACCACTTTACTTACTTTAGAGAGTATCACTGGATGCCAACTTTGTACCTTGGGTAACTGGGTGCTGCCGCTTGCTGAGGTAGGAGGAGGTGAAACAGGGTGCAAAAAGAAAGGGGTGACTAAATTTTACAAGTAATCCTTTCATTGATAACTTAACCCCTTCTGCGCCTTTTAATCACATTCTGATCTACCTTCTACAAAGATGAAAAACAACTTATGGCAAATGAGGTTTTAAGGCAGTTTTCACACATACACATATACACAACAGTTCAGTTCGGTTCAGTTGCTCAGTTGTGTCTGACTCTTTGTGACCCCATGAACCACAGCACACCAGGCCTCCCTGTCCATCACCAACTCCCAGAGTTTACCCAAACTCATGTCCATTGAGTCGGTGATGCCATCCAACCATCTCACCCTCTGTCGTCTGCTTTTCCTCCTGCCTTCACTCTTTCCCAACATCAGGGTCTTTTCAAATGAGTCAGCTCTTCACATCAAGTGGCCAAAGTATCGGAGTTTCAGCTTCAACATCAGTCCTTCCAGTGAACACCCAGGACTGATCTCCTTTTAGGATGGACTGGTTGGATCTCCTTGCAGTCCAAGGGACTCTCAAGAGTCTTCTCCAACACCACAGTTCAAAAACATCAATTCTTAGGCACTCAGCTTTCTTTACAGTCCAACTCTCACATCTATACATGACTGCTGGAAAAACCATAGCCTTGACTAGACGGACTTTTGTTGGCAAAGTAATGTCTCTGCTTTTTAATATGCTGTCTAGGTTGGTCATCACTTTTCTTCCAAGGAGCAAGCATCTTTTAATTTCATGGCTGCAGTCACCATCTGCAGTGATTTTGGAGCCCAAGAAAATAAAGTCAGCCATTATTTCCACTGTTTCCCCATCTATTTGCCATGAAGTGATGGGACCGGATGCCATGATCTTAGTTTTCTGAATGTTGAGCTTTAAGCCAACTTTTTCACTCTCCTCTTTGACTTTCATCAAGAGGCTCTTTAGTTCTTCACTTTCTGCCATAAGGGTGGTGTCATCTGCATATCTGAGGTTATTGATATTTCTCTTGGCAATCTTGATTCCAGCTTATGCTTCATCCAACCCAGTGTTTCTCATGATGTACTCTGCATATAAGTTAAATAAGCATGGTGACAATATACAGCCTTGACGTACTCCATTTCCACTGATAATCTGCATTTTAAACAAGAACCCTAAATGAATCTTCTCACACTCTGAAGTCTGAAGCTGTATCCCAGCCTCAGATCTACTGCTTATTAGTTTTGTGACTACAAACAAGAAACTGAACTATTTATTATTTTCAATGAGATTCTTTACTGGATATTAATATGAGGATGTTTATAATCATTGCTTACAATCTGGTGACTTGTTCAAGGACAACATTGACTGGGTGATAGAATTAGAACTCTAGCCCACTCTCAGAGCTTCAGTTTCTCCCTCTATGATGTGAAGATAATACATACATCATGATGTTGTTAAATTTCCTCCAATTGTGTATTCCAATTTAAAATGGCATGATTATATAAGAGTCATTGTTTGTTTCTTGTTTATTTAAAACATTAAAAAATTTATTTTTAATTGGAGGATGATTGCTTTATGATGTTGTGTTGGTTTCTGCCATATAGCAATATGAATCAGCTATAAGTATACATATGTCCCCACCCTCTAGAACCTCCCTTCCACCCCCTACTCCATCCCACCCCTCTAGGTTGTCACAGAACACTGGGTTGAGCTCCTTGTGTTACACAGCAACTTCCCACTAGCTATCTGTTTTACAATATGGTAATGTATATGTTTCATGTTTCATATGTATATGTTTCACTGAATTCATCCCACACTTTCCTTCCCCCACTGTGGTAAAGAACCAATCTGCCAACACAGGAGACATAAGAGAAGTGAGTTCTATCACTGGTTTGGGAAGATCCCCTGGAGGAGGACGTAGCAACCCACTCCACTATTCTTACCTGGAGAATCCCATGGACAGAGGAGCCTGGCGGGTTATAGTCCATAGCGTCACAAAGAGTCGGACACAACTGAAGTGACTTAGCACTCATGCACAGGTACTTCAAAGGACACTATCAAGAAAGAAAAAAAAAAAAGCCCTCAGAATGGGAGAAATATTTGTAAATCACAATAAGGAACTTGTGTTTAAAATATATAAAGAAATCTTACAACTTAATAATGAAAAGATAACCCAACTCAAAGATGGGCAAAGGATTCAAAGAAGATATAAGCCGATAAGCACCTGAAAAGATGCTCAATATCATTAGTCAGGGAAATATAAATCAAAACTACAATGAGGGACTTCCGTGTTGGTCCAGTGGCTAAGACTCTAGGCTCCCAATGCAGGGAGCCCAGGTTCAACCCCTGGTCAGGGAACTAGATCCCACATGCCACAACTAAGACCCTGGTGCAGCCAAATAAATAAATAACAAATATATAAAAAAAAAACAAACAATAAGATACCACTTCACATTCACTGGGGTTGCTATGCTCAACAAGACAGATAATAGCAAGTGTTGACAAAGTATGGAAGAATTGAAATCTTTGTGTACAGATGCCAGGAATGTAAACTGGCGTAGCCACTGTGGAAAATAGTATGGTGGTTCCTCTAGTAATTCTACTTCTGAGTGTTGAAAGCAAGGTCTTGAAATACTTGTAGACCTATGTTCATAGAAGCATTATTCACAATAGTAAAGAGGTGGAAGTAACCAAGGTGTCCATCAATATTGAATGGATAAACAAAATATGTTAAATGCATAGAATGGGATATTATATTGTTCCTCAGCCTCAAAAAGGAAGGAAAGTCTAACATATGCACAATATAGATGAACTTTGAAGACATCATGCTAAGTAAAATAAGCCAGCCACACACACACAAAAGTATTGTATGATTCCTTTTACATGAGATAATCAGATTCATAGAAACAGAAAGCAGAATGGTGGTTGCCAGGGACTGGGAGAGGGGGAAATGGGGAGTTACTGTTTAATGGTTATGGAGCTTCAATTTGGAAAGATAAAGTTCTGAGATGGATGGTGGTAATGTTTGTGCAGTGTATGAATGTACTTAATGCTACTGAACTGTACACTTAAAAATAGTTAATATGAAAAAAAAAAAGAAAAAAAATAGTTAATATGGTTAAGTTTTATATTATGTATATTTTACCACTATTAAAAATACACGTTGTACAAATAGTACACAATGTGATCTCATTTATAAATACAAATGCAGAGACTAAAATCTAAAACAAAAGATATGCAATGGTAGCTGTCTCTTAGTGGTAGGATTATGGGTGATTTTTATTCTCTTTATATCTGTATTTATCATTTTTCTACAGTAAGATTTTTGTTACTTTCATGATAAAACCGGTTGTTAAAAAAAGTGGTATATAATAGTAATATTAATAATGGGATATTACCTAGCCATAGAAAGAAATGTACTAATGCATGCTACAATGTAGGTGAACCTTGAAAACATGCTAAGTGAAAAAAGCCAGTCACAAAAGACCACATATTGTATGATTCCATTCATATGAAATGTCCAGAATAGGCAAATCCACAGTGAGAGAAAGTAGATTAATGGTTACCTAAGGCTGGAGTTGGCAAATGTAGGAGACCTGGGTTCAGTCCCTGGGTTGGGAAGATTCGCTGGAGGAGGGCATGGCAACCCTCTCCAGTATTCTTACCTGGAGAATGCCCTTGGACAGTGAAGCCTGATGGGCTGCAGTCCTCGGGATTGCAGAGCCAGACACAACTGAGCGACTAAGCAGAGCACAGCTCAAGGATGGAGTTGAGGAGACAGAGGAGGGACTGGAGGTGGGAGAATTGGGAATAACTACTCAAGGATGCAGCGCTTCTTTTTGGAAGTAAATGTTCTAAAATTGACTTATTGCAGTGATGGCTGCACACCTCTGTGCATGTACTACAACCCGCTGAATTGTAAGTTTTACACAGATAAATTTCATGGTATGTGAATTATCTCTCAATAAAGTTGTTACATAAATCTTATTTTCAGAATCTTTGGGTTTTGTCTCGATCTAAAATCTTTGGTCGTCACTTAAAAAAAATAAGGTTTATTTATTTATCACTTTCTGGCTGTGCTGGGTCTTCGTCGCTGCACACAGGCTTTCTCTAGTTGTGACCAGCTGGGGCTACTCTTCACTGTGCGCCCAGGCTCCTCTTGTTGGTGCCCAGGTGTCGTTGCGGTGGCTCCTCTTGTTGCAGAGCACAGGCTTCAGTAGTTGTGGTTCACGGACTCTAGAGCCCTGGCTCAGTAGTTGTGACGTTTGGGCTTAGTTGCTCCGAGGCCTGTGGGGTCTTTCCGGACCAGGGATCAAACCTGCATCCCCTGCACTGGCAGGCAGATTCTTTACCACTGAAAAGAAAGAAAGTGAAGTCCCTCAGTCGTGTCCGACTCTTTGCGACCCCATGGACTGTAGCCCACCAGGCTCCTCCATCCATGGAATTTTCTAGGCAAGAGTATTGGAGTGGGATCCTTCTCCAGGGGATCTTCCCGACCCAGGGATTGAACTCGGGTGTCCCGCATTTCAGGCAGACGCTTTACCATCTGAGCCACCAGGCAAATCCCCACAGTCACTTCTTGTAGAATCCTTTTCTAAGTCACTCAATGAAGATGCAAAGTCAACTGCACTCTGCTGGGCAATTTTAAATGATAGATGCAAACAAATGACCCATATCAAAATGCTTTCCTGTCCACTCTGTCTTTTATGCCAAACATTCTACTTCCTATTCTGCAAACTGTGCTGAAAAGAGATGCTGCTTTTCCTGTTCAACCCAAGTGACTACAGGAAGATGCAAATTGAATTCTTGACAGATCCTATTTCTTTAGAATGACCCTTAGGAGGGTCATCCAATACCAATTTTTCCTGAGACCCAGGTAAAAGTATCATTTAGTTTAAAACCAACAACAGAGGAGGGGATCATTAAACCTATTTCCTAAGGCTGTACTGTGAATTAAATGAGATCCCTTATGTAAAACACCTGGCCCATATCCCAGCACAGAAACACCATCTCCTGCCACTCTTTCCTATGTCCTGTTTCACTAACTGTACCAAGAAGAAACTAAATGTTGGGAGCTGTATTTCTGAGAAACTGCTTCTAAAGACATTATGCTTAGCAAACTTTAGTAGCATATCCCAGTTTTTTTTTTTTTTTTTTTTTTTTTTAGTGAAGATCTCTTTGTTTTTCATTCTACAAAATGGAGTCAAACCTAAGGAAAAACATCACTTCCTTGAAGTGATAAGTGATAGTGATTCCTTCCTTGAAGGAATAAGAGCAACCTCTTTCACCAAGTATCTTTCATAACAAACTATGGAAAAAGTTGTACTAGATTATCCCGTGGGAGGGAAAGTAGAAAAACATACTCCCTACAGAAATGAACATACTCAACCATTGTCTAGAATTTTCTAAATGAACTGGGGAACATCAACAAGGGGGCACATGAGACGAGACTACCCAATAAGGAGTGCCGTGTCATCAGTGATGCCCAAGCCAGAAAGATGGCTTCATGAAGTGGATTTATGGATACTAACCCCAAAAAGATTGTCCCTTCAGGACGTGTATATGTCTATGGGATGTAAGAAAACATTAAGAGTTGGATAATCATTGATTTTGCTTTCATTTCTAAACCCTCAGATTTTAAGCAATTCAAAAGGGTGAAATTATCCAGTAGTTGATCAGCAAATATTTATTAAGCACCTAGTGTGACATGCATTAGGAAACATTCAGTGTGACATAGTGCCTACCTACCCTTACATATTGTGTGAACTAGTGGAAGACACAGATTCTTCCACCTATTACAGTAGTGTGATGAATGCTACCATGAGGTTGAGGACAGGATGCTATCGAAGCATAGAGGGACAGGGAGCTGGAAAGTTTTCATAGGGAAATGATGTCTGAACTGAGACCTGAAGAATGAGTAGAAGTTAGGGGAAGGAAGTGGAAGAAGAAAATAATAGTATTAATGGCAGAGGGTCATGAGCAGAGGTCCAGAGGTGAGAAAGTAAATGACTTTTATTCCAGGATATTTAAGTAGTTCAGGATGGCTGGAGAGTTTAAGATATGGCAAGAGAGCACTTCCCTGGTAGTCCAGTGGCTAAGACTCCACATTCCCAATGCAGGGGGCCTGGGTTTGACCCTTGCTAGCTAGGGGAACTAGATCCCACATGCCACAACTAAAACCTGGCACAGTCAAATAAATAAATTAATTAAATTTTTTTTTTTAAAGATAGGTCAAGGGGAAAAACTAGAGAAATAAACATGGGTCACACAAGAGTCAGAGGGAGCTTGAAAAACTTTTCCTGAAGTGAATTTTGCTAGCTATGGTGGTAGATGCCTCAGAGATCTCCAGCTGTGAGGAATGTGGTTGGTTGACGGGCCCCCCCTGCTGCACCCTAAGGTCTGCTCAGCATTTCTCCTGATGCCAGGCTCTCCTCGGGCTGCTGCTCCTAGCCAGTAACTGAGCATGGCAGAGCTGCCAGAGCCAAACCATTTGTACTCAATATGGGCCTCCTGTGTTGGGCAATCTTGGCTCTGGGGCTCCTGCATGGCATGGTCTGGGTTGGCTGCATACTCATCTAGCTGCCTGCAACATGACGGTGACCCTTGGCAACACTACGGAACATAATAAATAATGTTCTGTGACTGCTGGTCTGTATCTGGGGTGCAAGATATACCAGCTTGTCAGCATTGATTCACAGTTGTTTCTTTGGTGGAGTCTTGGGGATTTCAATGATTAGAGCTGGTCATGGAGCTAGAATATGCCTACACTGTCAGCTCACTCTATGTGATCTCCACCATGAGTCAACTTTGGACTTCTTGGTACACAAGTGAATGGTGTTTGAGACCTGGAGATAAATGCATGCCGTGGGATGCAGCAGTGGGTGAACAAAGAAGCCTGTATCTGAGATCTCCAGCCCCTTCATTGCATAATTTTGCTGTTGCCATACTGTATCCTTTGCTTGTTAAAAAGCAAACAGGGACTGGGAATTCCTTAACCACTGGTGGCCCAGTGGTTAAGACTCTGCACTTCAATGCAAGGGGTATGGGTTCAATCCCTAGTCAGGGAACAAGGACCCCACATGCTACAGGGCATGGCCAAATAGTAAAAAAAAATAAAAAATAAAAACAAACAAATAGAAAAATTGTCTTGTGCCAAGATTGAACACTAATGTAAACTGTGGACTTTGAGGGATAATGGTATGTCCACATAGCTTCATGAGTTGTAACAAATGTACCACTCTGGTGGGAGATGTGTAAATGGGGAGGCTGTGCATGTGTTGGGGACAGGATAAGAAACCCCTGTACCTTCTGTTCAATTTTGCTACTAAAATTGCTCTTTAAAAATAAAGTCTAAAAACACATAAACAAAAAAACTATGAGTGTAAACTGTTGGAGTCCTGTGAGTCCTTCCAGCAATCAAACATTGAAAGTGATTAAAGCATAGTTAACAGTCTCCCAACTGGCCTGCCCAAGATGGTCCTGGAGCTGCACTACAATTGGAGCCTCCTCCTATGAGAAGCTCTTTCCTTCCTTTCATCTCCTTTTACAGGTGTCAGACCTGGAGTCTGCTCTGAAGGTCTCCCCACAGCCTCTTGCTCCCTCTCTGCTTTATCTCTCAAAACTGTTTCCCCAAATAAATCTTCTGCATATCTGATTCCCTCCTGACATCTGCTTCTCAGAGCACCCGAACTGGAACTGTGTGTATTAGGAAATAGTCTGGAAAAGCAGGTGTTACAGTGACTTTGAACTGGATAACTCATCACCTGGCTGGCAGGGAATATCCCAACCCAGCTGGAATGTGGGACATAATTCTTGGCACATTGGTAACTGAAGATTTCACTTGTGGTGTCCTAGAAAAATATCCCAGGGGAGGGGAACACACCTTCATTGATGCAATGATTCAGGCATTGACAGAAAAGGGGAAAATGGTGCTTACAAGGACAGTGGATTGGCTGGTTATTACTAAGTTGTACTGATGTCTTGCACAGGAATAATGAAAAAAAAGTTATCCAACCTAAAAGCTAAGTGGAGAGCCAGAGGGTTCTTGGCTAGTTTATTAAGAGGTCTTTATCACTTCCATGAAGAGAAAACACAGCAAAAGAGTAAGAGTAGGATTTGATAGCTAGAGTCACTGAGCTCCAGAGACATTTAAATGTTCAGCCAGGGCAGGTTATGTCATGTCTAAGTCAGACTCCTAGAGAAAACCTGGAGTCCTTTGACAGGGCTTCTTCTGGCAGCTCAGATGGTAAAGAATGTGCCTGCAATGTGGGAGACCAGTGTTCGATCCATGGGTCTGGAAGATCCCCTGGAGAAGGGAATGGCTAACCACTCCTGTATTCTTGCCTGGATAATTCCATGGACAGAGGAGCCATGCTATAGTCCATGGGGTTGCAAGAGAGTTGGACACAACTGAGTGACTAACAGTTGGGAAGGAGACTTGTAGGGGGATGTCCCTGAGGATTTGGATCTGCAGACTCTCCTGAACCCTTGGAGGTGTAGAGAAATCCAGCCCTCCTTTTAGAACTAGTTCTCTTCCCACTCAGGAAGACACTGAAGCATCTTCTCTCTGACAAAACAACAGGGTTCCCCCATCCCAATCACCCTCTCTTGGTTGCTAGACTGATAACCAAGGTTAAATCTCAGCTTAAGACTGAAAAAGAAGGAGGAGATTATACCAGATGGAGTTTCCAGAATTACCCAGCACATACTGGTAGAAACAAGGAGATTTTGAATTAGACTTTTAAAAAATTATTGACTCATTTGGCTGCACTGGGTCTTAATTGTGGCATGCAGGATCTTCCAGTGGTGGCATGTGTGGTCATTAGCTGCGGCATGTGGGATCTAGTTCCCTGACCAGGGATTGAACCTGGGTCCTCTGCATTGGGAGCATGGAGTCTTAGTCCAGGGGGACCACCAAGGAAGTCCCTAGATTGGATTTTGAAGTTTATTGATCAGGAAGACTATATATATAATATATATTTTAAAAAATAAAATAAAGATAAAATATAAAAATATTTAAAATAAATTTTTAAATAAATAAAATATTTATTTTATTTAAAATAAATATAAAATGGATGAGGAAGGATTCATTGACTTGGGGACCTTCTCTTGGGATGTAGGATTTAATGTCCTGACAAAAGTCTCAAGGGTTACTACAATATCACAAAGAAGCCTTGAGAAAGCAACAGTCTACACTGAATGAAGTAGAAATTCCTGAGTTGCCCTGGCAGACTGTAGAGGAAGGAATAAATGGGCTCAGAGAAGTGGGTTGCTGCAATGGATACTTCATACAAGCCAGAAGAATCAGCAGAGAAGTGTGCTATTTGGGAAAGCCCAGAGGACATGTCATTCAGAAAGTGCTAGTGTGGAGAAATTCAGCAGTGGTTCTCCTCTACAGGCCAGGGGTGATCACAGGAGAGGCAGTCTCAGGCTGGGCTCCTTAAGAGTGCTGGGAATGATGTGGGGCCTATTGAAAATAATAGCAGCTAGGGACTTCGCTGGTAGTCCAGGGGTTAAGAATCTGCTTTGTAGTGCAAGGGACATGGGTTCGATCTGTGGTTGAAGAACTAAGATGCCACATCTCGCAGATCAACTACTGAGCCTACGACTAAGACCTGATGTAGCCAAAACCAAATATAAAAGAATTTTTTTTTAAATAACAGAGGCCAGATGGCAGTATTTAATCATGGGAAAGTCGTGTGGGTGGGGGATGCTTCTACCACAAAAAATGGCATGGTTAAAGGGACAGCCAAGGGAGTTGACCCACAGAAACATGTGGAAATGGAAATAGTTAGAAGATATGGTGTCTCTAGGGGCAAAATAGATGGGTAGCCAACAAAGCAACTACTTAATATCTACGGTCAAGACAAGGTTGGAAGAGTAGGAACAGGAGGGCAGTCACCCTAATAAAAAGTCTTGATGCCTTGCTCATTTCCCAACCCTGAGCCAAATTACATACAGATCTGGGACGCACTGATGGAAGAGCTGGCCAAGTCCCTAGGAGGAAGCACCCTTGATTCATGTGGTTAATGATTCCTAGTCATTCCTCAAAGGAACCTGTTTATTCAAGTGACAATACACTGAGGAAAAGCGGATACCTAGATGTTTCAAGGACTTCTGAACATACATCTGAGTTTGATAGTCATAGGCCTGAGGTCATCATCAGTCTCTTTTAATATGGACCAGTTTTTCAGTACTTGTAAAATCATTCATGAACTTTCATGTTCATGTTTTCTAAAGTTCAATGAACTGATTCAAATAAAGTTACCTCAACATGTGAAAAGAAAAATCTGTGAGATCATTTTAAACCCTGACGTTAAAAAATAAATAAATAAATAAACCCTGACGTTATCTTGATTACACCATTGGCTACTTTTCTCAGAAATCTTCTAGTTCTCCCTTGGACACATAACAATAGCTCTTAATCTCACAGGCATTGGAATCCAAAGCTATTAATACGTTCTTCCTCACAAGCAAAATGCACCTAATTTCACCCCAAATGTCATCAGATTGCAGTGAATTCTCATTAAAAAATTATTGTCTTTCAACCCTCAAAATGGGAGAATATATTTGCAAATGAAACAACCGACAACAACAATGGGTTAATCTCCAAAACATACCAATGGATCATGCAGCTCAATATCGAAAAAACAAACAATCCAATTTAAAAAATGGATGGAAGATCTAAACAGATATTCAAATGTTCAAATTGAATATCAATTTGAGTATCAAAATATTCAAATGTTTAAATCGCCAAAGAAAACACATGAATGGTTAAAAAGCACATGAACAGATGCTCAACATCACTAATTATTACAGAAATGCAAATCAAAACTACAATGAGGGGTCATCTCACACCGATCAGAATGGCCATTGTCAAAAAAATCTACACAGTAAATGCTAGAGAGGGTGTGGAGAAAAGGGAACCCTCCCACACTGTTGGTGGAAATGTAAACTGGTGTATTCGCTACGGAGGTTCCTTAAAACACTAAAAATAGAGTTACCATATGACTCAGCAATCCACTCCTGGGCGTATATCCAGAGAAAAACACTATCCAAAAGAATAATGCACACCAATATTCATTGCAGCACTATTTACCATAGACAAGATGTAGAAACAACCTAAATGTCAAGCAACAGAGGAATGGATAAAGAAGATGTGGTACATATACACGATGGAATATTATTCAGTCATTAAAAAATGACATCATGTCATTTGCATCAACATGGATGGACCTAAAGATTGTCATACCGAGTGAAGTAAGTCAGACAGAGAAAGACAAATACCATAGCATATTGCTTATATGTAGAATCTAAAAAGAAAAACACAAGTGAACTTATTTATAAAACAGAAATACAGTTACAGATGTAGAAAATAAACTTCTGGTTACCAGAGGATCTGGGGGAGGGATAAATTGGATGATTGGGTTTGACATATACACACTAATATATGTAAACAGATAACTAAGAAGAACCTATAGTACATGGAACTCGTCTCAATACTTTGTAGTGGCCTATACAGGAAAAGAATCTAAAAAAGAGTGGATGTATGTATATGTATAACTGAGTCACTCTGCTGCACAATAGAAACTAGCCCAGCATTGTAAATCAACTATATCCCAATAAAATTTTAAAAAAGGACTTCTCTAGTGGTCCAGTCATTAAGAGTCTGCGTTCTGATGCAGGGGACTCAGGTTCCACCCCTGGTCTGGGAACTAAGATCCCACATGCCTCAGGGCAACTAAGCCCACATGCTTCAACTACTAAGCCCACGCGCCACAAACTAGAGAAACCCACATGCTGCAATGGAAAAGATCCCGCTGCTGCAACTAAGACCAGATGCAGTAAAAAATAAATAAAATTTTAAAAGTTAGTATCTTCTGGGGAAACCCGTGCCATGGAAATTCCTAATTCAGTTTTTAAAGGCCTCTGTGCTGCCCTTCGTATTTCTTTTTTTTTTTTTCCCATGCCCTTCATATTTCAACTGCATTATTTTCTTCAAGTTCCCCTTTATGACTTAATGGGTAATTGCAAGTGCTGGTAAAACAAAATGGAAAGGAAATTTTAGCATCTGATCTCTGCTCTATCAGGAGTTGATTTTCTGTGTTGAATAAGATGACACTTAAGCCTTGATGCAATAGTCTTTTCGCAATGTTTTCATCTAAGTCACAATTTATTTTGATTCTAGGTCTAATTTTGTGGTCATTTTCATGGATAAGAATATACATCACTGCCAGAAATGGAAATCATTGCTCATCAGAATTGTCAATATTTGTTTCCGGCACTGTTAGTACATGTCTATACTGTCCTAAATATCCTTGCTCTGGCTGCAGCAGAAGGTCCCAGGGCGGAGTCAGACAGCAAGAACCAAGAAAACAGAGTGGGACTTGAAATGTGTCTCCACTAGGACTTGCAGGTCACAGCTGATTGGCTCAAATGTAACTCCTACCTGAGATTTGCTTTCTCTCACTTTGCCACAGGTGATCGGTTCAAGAATAGGAAACTGAATCAGTGATTCTCTCCTGTAGGGATTGTAGGGAATGGGGTCTGAAAGAGTGGACTTAGTCACTTGCCAAATGGTTACACGGTAAGGCACAAATGTGTCCTTTTCTTTGCCTTTGTTTTCTGCCCTGTGGCTAGAAAAAGTCAGTCCACAGAAAAGAAAGTGGTGGACTCAAGGTGCAGAGAGAGGAGAGAGGTTGAGCCCTAGCAGTGCTCCCAGGGCTCTTTCCATTTCTTTCCTTTTTTTTTTTTTTTAACAGAAGTGTCATTGATTTACAATATTGTGTTAGTTTTCCTTTGTTTGTTTTTTAATTCGGCTGCATGGGTCTTAGTTGCAGCACACAGGATCTTTTTTTTAGTTGCAGTATGTGGCATCTTTAGTCACAGCATGTGGGATCGAGTTCCCCGACCAGGGATCAAACCCAAAGTCCCTGCATTGGGAGCTTGGAGCCTTAGCCACTGGACCACCAGGGAAGTCCCTTTTGTGTTAGTTTTAGGTGTACAGCATCCTGACTTAGTATTTTTGCAAATTATATTCCATTATAGTTTATTGTATTTTTAAAATTTGATTTTAGAGTCGGTCCTTTATCAAAAGTGAAAGGATTAGATGATACTGACTACAAAATAAGAATTACATATGTGTGTCTGTACATAAAATATCGACATAATCTCTGTATTTATTGCATGGCATATATTCATACTTATATACAGATATTCATACCGAATACAGTGCAGGCAAAAGAACTAGAATGGTTAGTTCTACCTGGTGGTCTCAACTATGAAAATACTTCAAACTAGTGAGTTTTCTTGAACTGAGCTGAGATAGAAAAGCCCACATGAACATCTAATTGGATGAGATTTATCCTGGAAGGTGAATATATTGTCATTTTTTTTTTTATTTGTTGTTGTTGTCATTCTGATTCTTTTGTGGTCAAAGAATATACCCTACACTGTTTCAGTCCTTTTAAATGTGAGACTTGTTTTATGCCCAGAATATAGACTATGTTGGTGAATGTTACATTTGCGCTTGAGAAGAATGTGTATTTTGCAATCATTAGGTGGCATGTTCTATAAATAACAGTTAGGTCGAGTTGATTGATAATGTTCAAATCTGCACATATTGATTTTCTCCCTACTTAACCTATCGATTGCCCAGAGAGAATTGTTGAAATTTGAAATTGCCATTGTGGATTTATTTCTCATTACATTTTTGGTTTCCTCTATTTTGAATTTCATTTACTAAGTATACACATACTTAGGATTCTTATCTTCTTGATGGATTGTCCTTTTTGTCACCATGAAGAAATGTTTAAAATCTCTGGTGGTACTCCTTATTCTGGAATTTACTTTGTCTGATAGTAGTTTAGGTTGCTTATGATTGGTGTTTGCATTTTTTCCATTCATTTATTCTAGAATTGATGCTTTTGGACTGCGGTGTTGGAGAAGACTCTTGAGAGTCCCTTGGACTGCAAGGAGATCCAACCAGTCCATCCTAAAGGAGACCAGTCTTGGGTGTTCATTGGAAGGACTGATGCTGAAGCTGAAACTCCAATGCTTTGGCCACCTGATGAGAAGAGCTGACTCATTGGAAAAGATCCTGATGCTGGGAAAGATTGACGACAGGAGGAGAAGGGAACAACAGAGGATGAGATGGTTGGATTGCATCATCGACTCGATAGACATGGGTTTGGGTGGATGCCGGGGGTTGGTGATGGACAGGGAGGCCTGGCATGCTGTGGTTCATGGGGTTGCAGAGAGTCAGACACAACTGAGTGACTGAACTGAACTGGTTGACTTATTAGCTATACCTCTTTATTATTTCTTTTTTTTAGTGTTCATGCTAGAGTTTATAATGTGAAACTTAACCACATATTTTTAAATACTGTTATCCTACTTTACATACAATAACTTTTAATAGTATACCTCCACTTTCCCCTCACAAACTTTATGCCTATTGTCTTAATATATTTTATTTTTATATATGTTATAAAGCTCAAAATATATTTTTATTTTTCTTTAAGTGATCAATTGTCTTTTAAAGATTTTTTGAAACTATTTGGTATTTATCTATGTACTTATCATTTCAGCCACTCTTAATTTCTTTGGGCTGCTCTGAATTTTCTATTTGACATCATTTTCCTTCAACCTGAGGAACTGTTTTAAAAGCATTTCTTAATAATGCAATTCTGCGGGAAATTACCCTCTCAGCCTTTGCTTATCTGAAAGTATCTTTATTTCATTAGACTGGTAAGTTTTTTTCTTTCAGCATTTTATTATTATTTTTTTTTTGTAATCACTTTTTTTTATTTATTTTTTTTTAATTTTTTTATTAGTTGGAGGCTAATTACTTCACATCTTTCAGCATTTTAAAGATGGCATTTTGGGGGCGGGTGCTTGCATTGTTTCTGATGAAAACTGTTCGGTCCTCTAATATGTAACGTATCTTTGGTCTTCTTTACTTTTAAGAGCTCTATCGCTTGTTTTCAGCAATTTGATTAGAATGTCCTTTGGCATGTTGTCTATTTGAGTTTTTCCTGCTTCAGGTTCATTGAGCCTTTTGGATCTTTAGTGTACTTCTGCATTGCACCCCAAATGTGCATTTTTGGGGAGAGACCTAAGGTTGTGCAAAAAATAAGAGTCATAATCTAGACATGATCCTGTTTTGCCACATGTGCATGAGAGAGTATTCAAATCAAAATAAAGCTGGTTGACCTTAAAATGATCTCCTTAGTCTTTAAATAAACTTCAAGCAACCTACATCCCTGTTAACTCATTTACTCATTCATTCATTCAGCCAGAGTATCCTCAGTCCTGCCCTGATGTCAGCTACTTACTTGCTTAGACATGAGAGAACAAAGGTGAATCAGACGGTGCCCACTGCCCTCAAGAATCACAGAACAGGGTGAAGAGCATCACTGCCCAAGGCAGAATGACACTTCAGAGACCCCAATAATGAAGGTTTTTCTGCAACTTCAAAAACAGCTTTTCTGCAAATTCAAAAACATTATACATAACAAAGAGCTCAGAACACTGTACATGGACAGACTTAGAAATATATCATTGATTTGAAGGTGGTAAATTTTAAAGAAAAGTAGGATGCAAAATTGTACATGTAGTATGGTTACAACCAAAACATTTTATATAGAGAAAAGACTGGAAGGAAATATACCAAAATGTCAATAGTAGGTAACTTTGGTTATTTGGTGATTATTTCATAATTATTGGTCATTACTTTTATCTTTTTTCTGGCCCGCTTGATTTTAGGCCTTAGACTGTTTTTCATCCCTGTGATAATTGTTATTGTGCATTTATATAATAATTTTTTATTTTATAAAAATTTTATATAATAAGGGTAGCCATTCCCTTCTTCAGGGGATCTTCCTGACCCAGGGATTAAACCCAGGTCTCCTGCACCAAAGGCAGATTCCTTACAGTCTGAGCCATCAGGGAAGTCCTCTATAATGACTAGTAGCTCTTATTTAAGAATACTTAGTATGTACCAGTCATCAATCATCACTACCCACATTTTTCTCAGTTCATTCTCACAATCTATTGAGAGAAGCACTACTATTATCTTTATTTTACTGATGTTCCTAGAGTTTAAAAAACTTTTCATCATCACATGGCTAGCAAGAAGCAGTCAGGCAGCTTACACTCCTCACTGCAGAGTGACTATGACAGCTTCAATTTCTTAGTGACACAAGCACCAAGCTTAACAAAGACTGTCTTTCAGTTAAGCTTCTTTGTGGTGCCTGTTTATTAATTAAAAAATGTAAGAACTGCTAACATTGAAAAGAGTGGCACAAAGATTATATTAGTCACTCAAGTTTTTTCATACATTTTTCTGTTTGAATGAAATCCTTTTTACTTTTTAAGTTAAAAACAATTAGTCACACATTCAATTCTACTGCATTGATAATATGCTTGTTTCTGGATCATAACAATAGGACTTATTTAGACTGCAGCAACTGCCAGGCATTTATGACTGAGAATTTAATGACCCACCACAATATCAATAAGTATCTACACATTTTTCCATGCCCAAATAAATTCCCTATAAATTTCAAGACCCAGTTCATATATTCCATGGTCCCTTCCAGAATCACTCTAGCCACTCTGCTAATTTTCCTTTCCCTATACTCCAAAGACACAATAACCCTAACCTGACAATTTGCTTCTTGATCAAATATTGCTCCTAATTGATTCAAGCAATATTTATTGTATGCATCTTATGCGCAGGATAGAATGCTCTCCCTTGCTTTTTTGAGAGAAAATCTTGTACTTTGGCTGCAACTGTTTCTTGGATTTATTGTGTCACCTGCATGAGCAAACACAGAGTGGGTATCTAATAGGTAATTTTGCATTTGCTTCTTCTCACCTGGTCCTAGAACTGGTGCTTTCTCCTACTACCTTAGTCCTTTAATTCTCGTCTTTTCCCTGGGCCTCTGTGTTCAAAAACTATATTACCTCTCCACTAATCATCAGTATTTTAAAATTCCTGAAGTTATTTAGCACCTCCTCTTAATTTCTTCTTGTATCATTCTAATTCCTCTTCTAAACATAATCTCCTCTTCAACGATATATATGGGTTTTTGTCTATATTTAGCTCTTGACTTCTTATTCCCCTATCTTCCTCTGCCTTTCTGTTCTGTTTCATTTGTTCCTTAGATGTTGCTATTCCCTTGGGGCAAACACACACACATGCAAGCACACACACACACAACTTCCCACTCCTGAGCTTTCCCTCCAGTGAGGAATATCTTTTTAAAGTCCTTTATGTTGTTGTTGTTCAGTCACTAAGTTGTGTCCAACTCTTTGTGACTCCATGAACAGAAGCACGCTGGGCTTCCCTGTCCTTCACTATCTCCTGGAGTTTGCTCAAACTCGTGTCTGTTGACTTGGTGATACCATCCAACCACCCCATCCTCTGTCGCCCCCTTCTCCTCCTGCCTTCAATCTTTCCCAGCCTCAGGGTCTTTTCCAATGAGTTGGCTCTCTGCGTCTGGTGGCCTTTATGTAGTGAGTCCTTTATATATTGAGAATTCTTAATTGTATCAGTTAGCATCTTTGCAAGTAACAGACTACCCTCACTGGAGTGACTTTAAACAATAAAGTAGTATTGTCTCAGGTAGCGAGACTGCTGGAGGAAGGCAGCCTTGGGCTGGTGGGTGTGCAGTTTGGGGAGATTAGCAGGGCCTGGGCCCGTCTCTCTTCTTGCTCTGCCTTTCTCAGCACATCACCTTGTCCTTGAGAGAGCTCTTCTCGTGGTGATTGGCGGTTACGGCACATCTAGTCATCCAGACTCAGAGTACCCAGGGGAAGGCACTCCCTCTTCTACTTCTTTCTTCATTTATTTGTTATTTTTGGCTGTATTGGGTCTTCATTGCTGGAAGCGGGCTTTCTCTAGTTGCGATGACTCAGGGCTACTCTTTGTTGTGGTGCTGGGTTTCCCCTTGCAGTTGCTTCTCTTGTTGCAGAGCACGGGCTCTAGGGTGTGCGGGCTTCAGTAGTTGTGGCACGTGGGCTTGGTAGTTGTGGCTCCTGGGCCCTAGAGCCCAGGCTCAGTAGTTGTGGTGCATGGGCTTATTTGTTCCTCAGCACGTGGGGTCTTCCCAAACCAGCGATCAAGCCTGTGTCTCCTGCATTGGTAGGTGGATTCTTTACCACTGAGCACCCAGGGAAGCCCCTTGCCTGGCATTCTTATTCCACAAACACTACACAGAATATTCACTCTCTTTTGGAGCTGATATTTTCAGAGCAGCAAGAAACATTTTACTAGTTAACGGGGATCTTTAAAAAAATGAAGACAGGGCAGGGGAAAGCTAAATTGATAGGGATTGAGGAGCTGGGAAGGACAAATGAAAATACACAGGTCACCAGCCACACAGGCAGGAGCTCAGGTAGTAGATTTTGGCTCAGTACAAGTCACTGTTGAAAAAAAAAAAATGAACTGAGTGAAGTAGGAATACTGGAAGTATCCAAGTAGTATATGTTTGACCTACACTCAAGGATGTTTTAGAAAGGATTTTTACATAGGTTAGGAGGCTGGACTAGACCCAGGGTTCTTAAACCTTTTAGGGTCAGGTGCCGCCAGGAACCTGAAGAAAGGGAAGGACCTTTGTTTTCCTCTGAAAATTCACATGCTCACTGAACTGATTACTTATGGCTGCATAATAAATCACCCCTGAGAACTTAGTGGCTTATTATCTCAGTTTTTGTGGGTCAGGGATTCAGAAGCAGTTTAGCTGGGAGATTCTGGTTCATGAGGTTAAAGTTGAGAGGTCGACCAGGGCTGCAGTCATCTAACACTGTGGCTGTCAGCTGAGAGTGACTTTGCCCCTCAGGGGACATTTGACAATGTCTGAAGACATGTGTGATTATCACCAAGAGTGTGTTGTGTGTGCTATCAGAACCTAGGGACTGGAGGTCAGAGATGTTGCTAAACCTCCCATAGTGCACTAGAGAGCTCAACACACACAAAAAATGATCCAGCTCCAAATGTCAAGAGTGCTGAAGCTGAGAAACCCTGGTCCACAGGCCGGACCGGGTTGGGTGGACCCCATTCTGAGGTGGCTCACTCATGTGGCTGGTGAGGGCTGCCGGTGTCCTCACAATGTGGTGGCTGGCTTTCCGCAAGTGAACTGAGAGAGACGACAAGGAGGGCCTGTATGCAGCGCCTTTATGACTGAGTTTCTGGAAGCACGTCACTGAACAAGCCCACGAGGAAGGGGAGAGGAATCAACGTACACTGTTGGAGGGGAGAATTATCAAAGAATTTGTGGGCATATCTTAGAATCAATACACCCTCATACAACAACATTTTAACCTGTCAAATTTGAGGGCTCACAGATTCCCTTCATGGAATCCCTTAGTTAAAGGACCCCTCAGGTTCCCTTGAGCTCCAACAGGAAAAATCTAACAACCTATGGTCAGGAAATTGGCAAGGACAGGTAAAAACTGGCAAAACAACAAAACAAAACAAGAAAAAAAAAAAACCCTCAGTATTCTACCCCCTGTTATAGTTCAAGCCCCTGTTTTTACATTATGCCTTTTCTTACCTCCTTCTGGGTTTTTAATCCAAAGTCCTTGTAATTTACTGTCTTACATTCTATTTCATTCTAAATGTAACATCACTCAATTTCATTCTAAAGCAAAACAGAAGTACTGAGCCACTATCATTTGCAGATTGGAGAGTTGAGACTACATTTTAAGAGAAAGATTGGCTGGGATTTCAAGACCTCCCTCACCATGAGATAAAACAAGTAGGACTAGGCCTTGAGGGTTTAGTGGTTAGGACTCTGCCTCCATTGCAGGAGGTGCCAATTCGATCCCTGGTCCGGGAACTAAGATCCCACACGCTACTAGGCTGGGCCAAAAACTAAAAAACAAACAAAACCCCCCAAAACCAACTAGGACTATTAATTTTGCAAATAAAGGTAGCTCTCATTGTCTATCAGAGAAAATGAAGGACAGCAGGTTAAGTGATTCATTCATATCCATTCACTGATTTCCTGATGACTTATTTAATGTCAGCCCATAAATTTATTTGCTTTCCATTAAATAAAGCAACTTCCAAGATAGTGGTTCCAAGAGTGTTCCTTGGAATAGAACAGGATATGTTTTTCTACTTAGATTTTTAAAAGATTTTCTACAAAATAACTTTTTGGTAACTATTTTCTGCTTTCAGAACAGAGAGGCATATAGTTTTCTGGATATAAAATGACTTTCCCAATCCTGTGCTTTGATAGATGAAAGGGGAGAAGCTCTAATACACTTGGTTAATTTGCCCTTGAAATATCTCAGCTGAGCACCTTGGGGCAAATTATCAATGGAGCAAAGGCTTTTCAAAACAGGGTCCAGGTGCTTTTCCTGGCCTGGAAATGCTGCCAGCTTTGCTTCTTGCTGCTTCTTTGATCAGCTTTGGAACAAACAGGGCCTGTGACAAGAACAGTCAGACTCAGGTCAGGCCCTGTGGTTTCCTCAGAGATCTGATTTTTAATGGGAGGAGCTTGCGAAACTGCATCTGTGGGAGGGGGGCGTCCCTTCACAGGCTTCTTGAGATAGAAGTGGACATCGTTTGTGGCATGAAGGCGCCGTGGAAAATGGACAAGGAGCCCACTCCTCAGGCATCATATAACACCTGTTAATCTCCTGTCCATAGGAAGTTAAGCCTCTGTGTGTCCCTGTCATGGGGGCTCAACCTCTGCTCCCCAACTGAATGGTGGGGCACCATCCACTACCAAGCACAGCAGGGCCTGGAAGGTGAACTGGACACAGAGCATCCTAAAGGGGAGGTCCTCGCTGTTTCATATACTTCTTGAAATCTGTAGGATGATTGATAGATAAGTTGGCTGAGTTTCATGCCTAAAACAGAGAAATGCCACCTACAAAGAGACACCGTCAATCTAGTTGAAAGCACCTATGGCCTTGAATTTTGTGTAAAAGCCAGGCAAAAAAATATTTATTTTTCTCTTAAAAATTACAAAAAAATATGGAGTGAGATTTTTAAATTAATTACTTTCTAGTTTTAAGATAAAATACAGTAGTTTCAATGTATTGATCTTTTTCTGAAGGACTTAGAACAGAACCAGGCAAATAAGACATACTATAGCTAAGTGTTGGTTAAATGAATAAGTAAACAATGAAGACATCATAGACAAACTTAAAAGATGACATACTACGAAGAAGTATCTTTGGCCTCTAAAAATTCAACAAGTTACTATTAATATTTATCTGGGTTTTATTTTATTTTATTCTTTTGGCTGGGCCTCGATGCACATGGAATCTTAACTCCCCAACCACAGATGGAACCAGTGTCCACCTGCAGTGGAAGTGCAGAGTCTTACTGGACCAGGGAAGTCTCTATGTGGGTTTTAAATCAGGCTTCCTGAGCTTCACTTAGGATGTGGGATTTATAATGTGAAGGTGAGTTTTGCTGGGGGCTCCACCCTGGACTTCCCGATGCTCAGCCCAGAGTCCCCTGTATCAGGACCATCCTCCCAGAAAATCTCCCCCCTCTGCAGGAGGGCTTGACCCACCCTTCACCCTTCTACTCTTTGGATTGCTGAGGAGGGCTGCCCAGAACACCCTGCTTCCCTCTTTCTTTCTGCTATCAAAGGCAAGCACATTGACCCGTTTCCATTTCAAGAGTTTTCCTGCTAATCACTACGGAGCAGGCGACTGTTAACAGTCAAGACCCATGTGGAGAAGTTCCTGAGGTTCCAGAATTTTACCACTGTTTTACCTCCGCTCCATAGTTCCTCATTCCCTTATCCTTAACCAGCCGTCAGAGCTTACCCTCCCTTTGGAGACCACCTTGACCAAGTGGACCCTTTCCTCTGTAAAACCCAACTTCCCAGTCAGAAAAAATGGTCAGTCCCTTGGAAGTGCAGAAAAATGAGTGCCCCTTTGATTCTACCAGTGGGTGGTTATAACCCACCCAGAGGTGAAGCCTGGAAAAAGTTTTCTCAGAAACCAAGGCCAGCAGCAGTCTTGCAGGCCTGTGTTCTGGAATTGAAGGCAGGAGCATCTTGGAGATAAACAGCCCCAACTAAGGTGCCTGAAGAGATGGCTTTGGAGGGGGGCTCCAGAGAGTCAACCATCAATGCCTGTGCCCCTCTGCCACAGTGCCTTCTGTTTCCAGCTAAGGGCACCCAGGATCTCTCAAGGGGAAATCTTAGAAAAGACTTCAAGGGGACTTCCCTGGTGGTCCAATGGTTAAGACTCTGTGCCGCCAATGCAGGGTACCTGGGTCTGATCCCTGGTCAGGGAACTAGATCCCACATACTGCGGCTAAGAGATTCTGCAGGGTACCATGAAAGTGCCACCAAGTAAGACCTGGTATAGCCAAATTAATGAATTAATTAAAAAACAAAAGACCAGTGCTTATCTGTAGTAAAGAGCAGAAATAATGAGCGTGTGACAGGAAAATTGACTTTCCAACTATATTAAAAAAGATTTGCTTTTATTGCATGCATGCATACTTTGTTGCTTCGGTCATGTCCAACTCTCTGCAACCCCATGGACTGTAGCCTGCCAAGCTTCTCTGCCCATGGGATTCTCCAAGCAAGAATACTGGGGTGGGTTTCCATACCCTTCTGCAGGGTATTTTCCTGACCCAGGAATTGAATCCACGTCTCTTGGATCTCCTGCATTGCAGGCAGATTCTTTACTGCTGAGCCACTGGGGAAGCTGATTGTTTTTATTTTCTGATTGTTAAGGCTTATTGTGGGAAAATGTGAAAAACGTGAACATAAAAAGTACCTATAAGGCTACCACATAGACACTGCTACTTTTACATTTTGGGGGTTTCTTCTCAATCTTTTTTGTTTTTTCTATGCTGGTATATTTTTAATTTTTCTTATAGAATTGCTTCATGAATATAACTTTTAAATATTTAAAATATAACTTTAAAAAATTTAATTTGTTAACTAACTAAATTTTAAATCTAATTTCAACTTTAATGAGATGAATATACATAGATAGTGGGATAAGCAAGTGAAATGTAAAAACAAGTGTGTTTTAAGATCTTTCAGCAAGACTTTCATGTCTTTAAGCAAGTTGAAGTGTTTAAAATTGACAGAGGTGGCTGAGAAGAGGAGGGGTGTTTGGGCTAGGGGTGGGTAAGAAGAGCTTGGTATTGACTGTCAAGGGACTTTCTGAAGCCATGTAGTCCTTGCTGCTGTGGCCACAAAATCACACTGATTAGGCACTGATCTAAGTACTTCACATTCTAACTCATGGAAACTAAAGAAACAAAAATTGTCCCAAGCCTTCAGAACAGCTCCATGAGTAGGTGTGCTGTGATCCTCACCTACAGATGAGGAATATGAGGCAAAGAGAGGTTTAGTAACCTGTCCAAGGTCTCACAACTGGTAAAGCCAGGACTGAAGCCCAGACAGTGCATCTGGAGATCATGCTCTCCTGCCCTGGGCCTTGGCTGTGGGCTCATCACACCAGGCCCCCTCCTGTTCAAGCTACAAGGGTTCAGAACAGTCACACCAACCTCCTTCATTTGGGCAAACCAGTGCTTTCCTCATTTCAGGCATCATCGGCTCTGTCCTTCTTGTCCCCCTCACGCAGAGAGTGGGCTCAGATGCTCCCTTTGACTAATCTGCTTGGTTAGTTTCTATGGCTTCTCCCTGCCTCATTCCTCCAAGCAGGAGCCACACCAGCAGACAGCAGACTGGGTCTGGCCTCAGACAGCCCTCATACATTTCCCTGTTCATCGGCCCTTTTCCCAGAGAGGCCCTGTAGGCACTCTGTGGGGATGTGAGGGTGAGCTCATCAGGTGTCAGGGTATCTGGATGAGTATGCAGTCCCCAGAAGAAGAGGGCCAGCCCAGCAGAAACGTGGCAGTTGGGAACTCAGACAGGGATTTCGGGCCCAAGAACCTGCACTGGGGCCCCTTTGCTGCACACACTGGGGTGGAGAGTAGCCATCCACTTGGTCTGGCTCAAGAAAAAGGGAAACCTTAATGATAAAGCTACAGAGGACTTGGGAGTCCAAAGGAAGGAAACAGAAGGAAGAGGAAAGTAGAAAGTCAGGAGCTAATGTCTTCTCTTCCCTTTGAGGTGGGAGCCGAGTGACTTCTCTGGAACTCTGCTGGGCACCTCCCTTCCCCTTGATGACTTCCACTAGCTCTCCATGCAGAGTCCAGGTTGGTCCCTAGCTCCATGTCTGCATAATGACATCTCAGCTCTAGTCCCTCATCACTGAGGGATCAGAGGATATTATTATTGTTTAATTGATTGGTATTTAAAAATCAACTTCAGAGAGGTATAACTTAATAATGTACCTGTTTAAAGTGTGTAACTCAATGACTTTGACCTCACAATCAAGATATATAACCTTTCCATCACCCCCAAAGCATTCCATGGGGGAGCAATCATTTTTTTATTTCTTTGTACAGATTACTGAACATACTGATCATCAGTTGCTGGCCTTGGGTTAGGAGAAGGGGACTGTCACGTGGTCTACCCATTCAGCAGGATTTGTGTAGCGGTCAGGACTTCCACGATGGTCCAGTGAGTAAATAATCTGCCTGCAATGCAGGAGACAAAGGAGATAAAGGTTCGATTCCTGGGTTGGGAAGATCCCCTGGAGAAGGAAATGGGAACCAGCTCCAGTATTCTTGCCTTGAAAACCCCATGGACAGAGGAGCCTGGTGGACTACAGTCCAAAGGGCTGCAAAGAGTCAGATACGACTAAGCACACAGAAATGGTATGACAGGCAAAAAAAGGCATGTTGAGAACAGTCATCCATTAGCTTAGGACCTTGGACAAGTCACTTAGCCTCACTGTGCCTATTTCCCATCAGGAGAGTAAGGATAATAATGTCTACCTCACAGGGTTGTAAATAGTGTGCAAGAGGGCATTAGGACTGCAATTCTAATGGAAACTCCAAAATACAATTGACATGAACAGGAAACAGTCTGAAAAGAGTTTTAAGAATCTTAGAACCCTCAATCAGGTCAGGGATATAAAGGAAATCAGCATGTAGTGGGGGAGCATCTTATAAGAAGCTATGCTGAGAGCCCATCTTTCTCCCCCTGGAAGGGGAAGTGGGTGACTTTCTTGGAAGGCTCGTCTGGAAGCCCTCAGCCTGGGGCATGCTGGACTAGAGTCTGTCTCCCAGGCAGATTATTTCAAGGCAAGAATACTGGAGCTGGTTCCTGTTTCCTTCTCCAGGGGATCTTCCCAACCCAGGAATCGAACCTGTGTCTCCTTTGTCTCCTGCATTGCAGGCTCGAGGGGCCCAGGAGGCACTCCCTGAGAGCCGATGAAAGCACGCTAAGAAAGTCAGTGTCACAAACCTGCCAGAGACAGATCAGCCAGGTACCTGTGCAAGGGGGACCTGTCCCAGCCTCCAGCCTTTGCTTCCCTTCCTTCTCCTCTCCGGGACCCTAAAAGGGGCCAGAAACTCAGACAGGAAGAGGAGGGCCTGACAGAGAACCATCGTGTCCCTTTCCCGTCTCAGCCTCCAGCCTGAAGCCAGCCCAGTGGAGCCAAAGGAGGGAGAAATGGTAATGTTAAAACCAAGTCTGGAGATTTGATTGTCATCTTGGATTGGGCTGAGTTGAAATGGTTGAATCTTAGAGTCACCATGGGGTGTAAAAGACCATCTGCCTTTATAGAAGGGAGGTCAAGGGCCTCCCTGCAGAGTTTTTTTTTTCCCCAGTGGCAGCAGAAAAGTTCCTTCACTGAACAATTTTAAAAGGGTGTTAGGAGAAAAATATAGTAAGTCCCCTGCATACAAATCTTCAAGTTTCGAAATTTCAAAGACGTGAACAAGTGTTCCATCAACATGGTGATTTCACATGAGTGAAATTGCAGCTTGCCCTCCGTCTTCTATTGCTGATGATCCTTCTGCTCTACTGGCTCCCACCTCCTCTCCCTCCTCCAGTCAGTAACTCTTTTTGCCTGTTCACTGGATGCCACTCTCTATATGCCACCTGTTGCCCTGCACTACTGCACTTTTCAGGGTACTATTATTGTTGTTCAGTCGCTCAGTCATATCCCGACTCTTTGCGACCCCCTGGACTGCAGCACACGAGGCTTCCCTGTCCATCACCACTCCCAGAGCTTGCTCAAACTCCTGTCCATTGAGTTGGTGATGCCATCTAACCATCTCACCCTCTGTTGTCCCCTTCTCCTCCTGCCTTCCATCTTTCCCAGCATCAGGGTCTTTCTTCCCATCAGGGTCTTGATGTGAGTTGGCTCTTCACATCAGGTGGCCAAAGTATTGGAGCTTCAGCTTCAGCATCTGTCTTTCCAATGAATATTCAGGGTTGATTTCCTTTAGGATTCACTAGTTTAATCTCCTTGATCTTAGAGTACTATACTTGAAGATTAAAACGGTTTTCTTTACTTTTTGCTTTTTATGTATTATTTTTCAGAAAAGTATTATAAACCTATTATACTACAGTGGCTACCCTGTGGCTCAGACAGTAAACAATTTGCCTGCAATGCAGGAGACCTGGGTTTAATTCCTGGACCAGGAAGATCCCCTGGAGAAGGGAATGGCAACACATTCCAGAATCCTTGTCTGGAGAATCCCATGGACAGAGGACCCTGGTGAGTTACAGTTCATGGGGTCACAAAGAGTTGGACCCGACTGAGTGACTAAAACATACTACAGTACTACATAACTGATTGTGTTAGTTGGGTACTTAGGCTAATTCTGACTTACAAACAAACTTATGAATGCATTCTTAGAACAGAACTCATTTGTATATAGACTTAACTGTAAGTGGTTTCGATCACAAGTTGTGCTTGTTCAACATAATATAGACAAGATGTGTTTTGTTTGGCAGGGGTGTTAGGTGTGTTTCCACAGTTGTTGCCATAAATCAGGGCTTTCCAGAAGGGATCCCCTGCACCAGTGTTAGTGGGGGCTGGTAACCGAGACGACTAGGCTGCAGTTCACCAGGTTCGAGGCAGCTCTCGGTGCCTGTGACCCACTGGCCCTTGTCCCTGCTGCTGCTAAGTCACTTCAGTTGTGTCCGACTCTGTGCGACCCCATAGATGTCAGCCCACCAGGCTCCCCTGTCTCTGGGATTCTCCAGGCAAGAACACTGGAGTGGGTTGCCATTTCCTTCTCCAATGAGTGAAAGTGAAAAGTGAAAGTGAAGTCGCTCAGTCGTGTCAGACTCTTAGTGACCCCATGGACTGCAGCCTATCAGGCTCCTCCATCAAAGGGATTTTCCAGGCAAGAGTACTGGAGTGGGGTGCCATTGCCTTCTCTGGGCCCTTGTCCCTAGGGAGTCACTAACCCAGTGCAGCAAGATCTCCTCAGACTGGCCCAGCCAGTTGGAGCTGTTTCCTGGTGTCCTGGGCACCACAGTGGCTGCCCCGACCCAAGCGGGAATGGAATCACCACCAGTCCAATTGGAATCCAGCACCCACTCAGACAAAGGAGTTCAGCTCCAGACAAGCAGAGCGTGATCATCTTCTGGGCAAGGACCCTGGGGTTCACAGCAAAAAATAAAGCTAAAGTGGAAAAGAAGAGCTTGGCGTTCCCACGGGTTGCTGACCATGACCTCGACAGTGTCAGCCAAGCCTGACTTTGTGAGATAAGCACTGTGCTGTGCTTAGCTACTCCATCGTGTCTGACTCTCTGCAACCCCGTGGACTGTGGCCTGCCAGGAACCTCTGTCCATTCTCTAGGTAAGAATACTGAAGTGGGTTGCTGTGCCCTCCTTCAGGGTATCTTCCCAACCCAGGGATCAAACCCAGATCTCCTGCATTGCAAGCTGAGTCTTTACCATCTGAGCTACCAGGGAAGTCCAAGATGAGCACACAGTACTTCCATTTAAACTATCCCGGACAACTGTTTCTATTTCTATGATGGTCTGTATCTTTCTTCAGGAGCACCACAGAATGTGACAGCAGCTGAGTGAGGTGTAATTTCTCCACAGCTATGGTTCAGGGAAGGCCTTGCATTCATGAACTGCTGAGAATCTGATGGGTTCTATGGACCCATGAAACTAAAAGACCCTTACTCCTTGGAAGGAAAGTTATGACCAACCTAGATAGCATATTAAAAAGCAGAGACATTACTTTGCCAACAAAGGACTGTCTAGTCAAGGCTCTGGTTTTTCCAGTAGTCATGTATGGATGTGAGAGTTGGACTGTGAAGAAAGCTGAGCACCGAAGAATTGATGCTTTTGAACTGTGGTGTTGGAGAAGACTCTTGAGAGTCCCTTGGACTGCAAGGAGATCCAACCAGTCCATCCTAAAGGAGATCAGTCCTGGGTGTTCATTGGAAGGACTGATGCTGAAGCTGAAACTCCAATACTTTGGCCACCTCATGCAAAGAGTTGACCCACTGTAAAAGACCCTGATGCTGGGAGGGATTTGGGGCAGGAGGAGAAGGGGACGACGGAGGAGGAGATGGCTGGATGGCATCACTGACTCCATGGACATGCGTTTGAGTAAACTCTGGAAGTTGGTGATGGACAGAGAGGCCTGGCGTGCTGCGATTCATGGGGTCACAAAGAGTTGGACACGACTGAGCGACTGAACTGAACTGATGGACCCATTACCCAGAAAAAAGTGTGGCTGGGCCTCACCTTCCTTCCCGTCCACTTCCCAGGCACTGAGATGCACTTGACCACCATTCTTGACCCCCTTGGTCCTTGCTGGTAGAGCCCACTTCCCTCTAAACAGGCTGAAAACACCAGATATTCTGTGTCTAACTTCCCTCACAGCTGTGTCCCAGCCCTGGCCAGTGAGACCAGGTCTACTAGGAGTAATAGAGAAAAGTCTGTCTTGGGACTTCTCTGGTGGTACAGTGGATAAGAATTTGCCTGCTAATGCAGGGGACACAGGTTTGCTCCTTCGTCCGGGAAGATCCCACATGCTACAGGACAACTAAGCCCATGCGCCAAAACTACTGAGCTTTCACGCCTAGAACCTGAGCTCTATAACAAGAGAAGCTACCACAGTGAGAATCCAGCACACCTAAACTAAGAGAGTAGCCCCCACTCACTGAAACTAGAGAAAACCTGGGAGCAGCAACAAAGACCCAGCACAGAAGTAAATCAATATATTAAAAAGTGAAAAATCTTTTTAGTAAAAAGAGAAGGATGAGGGGCCAACTCTCTTCTCCTTTGGATGTTGATGCTAGGAGTCCAGCTGCCACTTTCTCACTGTCTAGAGAAATAGCTGAATTAAGCAATCCTGCCACTGTCCACTTCTGGACAGTTCAGTTCAGTCGCTCAGTCGTGTCCAACTCTTTGTAACCCCATGAACCGCAGCACGCCAGGCCTCCCTGTCCATCACCAACTCCTGGAGTTCACCCAAACTCATGTCCATTGAGTTGGTAATGCCATCCAACCATCTCATCCTCTGTCATCCCCTTCTCCTCCTGCCTTTAATCTTTCCAAGCATCAGGATCTTTTCAAATGAGTCAGCTCTTCGCATCAGGTAGCCAAAGTATTGGAGTTTCAGCTTCAACATCAGTCCTTCCAATGAACACCCAGGACTGATCTCCTTTAGGATGGACTGGTTGGATCTCCTTGCAGTCCAAGGGACTCTCAAGAGTCTTCTCTAACACCACAATTCAAAAGCATCAGTTCTCCTGCGCTCAGCTTTCATTATAATCCAAATCTCACATCCATACATGACCACTGGAAAAACCATAGCCTTGACTAGATGGACCTTTGTTGACAAAGTAATGTCTCTGCTTTTTAATATGCTATCTAGGTTGGTCATAACTTTCCTTCCAAGGAGTAAACGTCTTTTAATTTTATGGCTGCAATCACCATCTGCAGTGATTTTGGAGCCCCCCAAAAATAAAGTCTGCCACTGTTTCCCCATCTATTTGCCATGAAGTGATTGGACTGGAGAGATGACATGCATTATTATTGTTGGAACTGCTTTCCTTTTCTTTTTTTTTTTTAAAGATTTTTTTTATAGATTCAATGCAATCCCTATCAAGGTACCAATGGTATTTTTCACAGAACTAGAACAAATAATTTCACAATTTGTATGGAAATACAAAAAACCTCGAATAGCCAAAGTAATCTTGAGAAAGAAGAATGGAACTGGAGGAATCAACCTGCCTGACTTCAGACTCTACTACAAAGCCACAGTCATCAAGACAGTATGGTACTGGCACAAAGACAGAAATATAGATCAATGGAACAGAATAGAAAGCCAAGAGATAAATCCACGAACTTATGGACACCTTATCTTTGACAAAGGAGGTAAGGATATACAATGGAAAAAAGACAACCTCTTTAACAAGTGGTGCTGGGAAAGCTGGTCAACCACTTGTAAAAGAATGAAACTAGAACACTTTCTAACACCATACACAAAAATAAACTCAAAATGGATTAAAGATCTAAATGTAAGACCAGAAACTATAAAACTCCTAGAGGAGAACATAGGCAAAACACTCTCCGACATAAATCACAGCAAGATCCTCTATGACCCACCTCCCAGAATATTGGAAATAAAAGCAAAACTAAACAAATGGACCTAATGAAACTTAAAAGCTTATGCACAACAAAGGAAACTATAAGTAAGGTGAAAAGACAGCCCTCAGATTGGGAGAAAATAATAGCAAATGAAGAAACAGACAAAGGATTAATCTCAAAAATATACAAGCAACTCTTGAAGCTCAATTCCAGAAAAATAAATGACCCAATCAAAAAATGGGCCAAAGAACTAAACAGACATTTCTCCAAAGAAGACATACAGATGGCTAACAAACACATGAAAAGATGCTCAACATCACTCATTATCAGAGAAATGCAAATCAAAACCACAATGAGGTACCATTACACGCCAGTCAGGATGGCTGCTATCCAAAAGTCTACAAGCAATAAATGCTGGAGAGGGTGTGGAGAAAAGGGAACCCTCTTACACTGTTGGTGGGAATGCAAACTAGTACAAACTAGTACAGCTGCTATGGAGAACAGTGTGGAGATTTCTTAAAAAACTGGAAATAGAACTGCCATATGACCCAGCAATCCCACTTCTGGGCATACACACTGAGGAAACCAGATCTGAAAGAGACACGTGCACCCCAATGTTCATCGCAGCACTGTTTATAATAGCCAGGACATGGAAGCAACCTAGATGCCCATCAGCAGATGAATGGATAAGGAAGCTGTGGTACATATACACCATGGAATATTACTCAGCCGTTAAAAAGAATTCATTTGAACCAGTTCTAATGAGATGGATGAAACTGGAGCCCATTATACAGAGTGAAGTAAGCCAGAAAGATAAAGAACATTACAGCATACTAACACATATATATGGAATTTAGAAAGATGGTAACGACAACCCTATATGCAAAACAGAAAAAGAGACACAGAAGTACAGAACAGACTTTTGAACTCTGTGGGAGAAGGTGAGGGTGGGATGTTGCGAAAGAACAGCATGTATATTATCTATGGTGAAACAGGTCACCAGCCCAGGTGGGATGCATGAGACAAGTGCTGGGGCCTGGTGCACTGGGAAGACCCAGAGGAATCGGGTGGAGAGGGAGGTGGGAGGGGGGATCGGGATGGGGAATACGTGTAACTCTATTGCTGATTCATGTCAATGTATGACAAAACCCACTGAAAAAATAAATAAATAAATTAAAAAAAAGTTTTTTTTAATGTGGACTATTTTTAAAGTCTTTATTGAATTTATTACAATATTGCTTCTGTTCTATGTTTTAGTTTTTTTTGTCTAAAAGGCATGTGGCATCTTAGCTCCCTGACCAGGGATCGAACCCACGCCCCCTGCATTGGAAGGCAAACTCTTAACTATTGGAGCGCCAGGGAAGTCCCTGCTTTCCCTTTCTTACCGCTGAAAGCAGCTGCTGACTCAGTGGATTCCCTGATGACCATCCAGCACCTTCTAAGAGTTCACAGACCCAATGTTGGAAGCTGTGAACTAGAGCCTGGTCTCCTCATTCTAGTGATTGTCTTCTCGAGTCCTCAACTTTCTCAACTATCAGCCCCCAGAAAGGCAAAGGCAGGCTACATAAGGGGTCTCCAAGCCACACTGGGCTGTCTTAACTTTCTGAGAGAATTTGTAGGCAAAGCAGTCTTCATATATGGGAGATGATGTGTAAGAAACATCATGCTGGAAAACACAGGTTCTCAACCTGCTCAATTCCAATCTGTGGTAGGAACTTGGACAGTCTCACCTCTCTAAGACTCAGTTTCCGTATCTGCTACTTCACACTACCTTGTCTTAAGGGACTGTATGTGTGTGCGTGCTAAGTTGCTTGTCACATCTGACTCTTCGTGATGCCATGAACTGTAGCCCGCCAGACTCCTCCGTCCATTAGATTTTCCTGGCAAGAATACTGGAGTTGGTTGCCATGCCCTCCTCCAGAGGACCTTCCTTATCCAGGGATCAAATCCAAGTCTCTTATGTCTCCTGCATTGGCAAGTGGGTTCTTTACTAGCGCCACCTGGGAAGCCCATTCTTGTTTACATCTGTGGTTAATTTCTTCCTGATCACAGTCCTTCCACAGCATCAAAATACAGCCCATAACCAGAAGTGGTTCAGGAGATGAACTGGGAAGCTTAGGCTTTCTGCTTGTGTTTTGACAAAGACAACATTGAGGGGTAGGTGTGCCCCGGATACTGAGGCCCGGCCACCTGCCTGTCGCTGGGGGTGCATGGCAGGAGCCCGCACCACCGTCTGCTTCTCATGTCCCTCCATCCTCACTCAGTCTCCTGGCTAGTTCCCACCACACCGCAGGCTTGACTGCCTGCTGGTTTTTTACAGTTTGGGCTCTTGTTGGTTTAGAGAAACAAAATACTTTAAAAATTATATTTCTGGAATGCCTGTAAAGCACGAGCAGACACGGATCACAACAACTCAAAGCTCTGTTATTGGCTCCAAACCAAAGTCGCACACTGGCTTATTCAAATCTAAACAGCCCAGCCTGGTCTCTGGGTGAGCACCACATGGCTAAAATTAGACTGGCCATCTGCTGAGACAGCAGCTGGGCTATTCTGAGCCCCAGTAGGCCTGGCTGGAAGCAGGGCTGGGCCTGGGGGGAGCACTGTCCCTTTAGTAGGCGCATCTGTCCCTCTAGTTAAAAGGGTGACAGGGAGCGATGGAGAACGAAGGCACAGTGAGGGGAGGCCGTCACTGAGGTTGCACAGGAGACTGAAAATGTGGGCGTAAGGTCACCTTTATGACCTTGGGCTTTTCTTCCTGATGCCTGGGTGGGGAAGATCCCTTGGAGAAGGGAATGGCAACCCACTCCACTTTCTTGCCTGGGGAATCCCATAGACAGAGAAGCCTGGAGAGTTACAGCCCATGGGATCACAAAGAGTTAGACACGACTTTGTGACTAACACTTTCACGTTTCTTTCACTTCCTTCTGACTGTCCAATGGCTCCCAACAAGCATAGGATTTATTCCTTACTCTTGTTCCTTGGTTTCTCCTTCTTTTTTTGGTTGTACTTCATGGCATGAGAAACTTCCCCACCTGGAATCAAACCCATGCCTTCCTATAGTGGAAGGGTGGTCTTAACCACTGGACCACTAGGGAAGACCCAGTTTCTCTTTTTTTTTAAACTGGAGCTTCCTATTTCAACTTACACCCCGGGCAAAGGTATCCGTTAGGATTTCAGTGATAATGGCTGAGGTTTACTGAGGGCATATCAAGGTCAGGAACCACGCCAAGTACTTTATAGGAATTAGTACACACATTCTCAGAGCAATTCAGAGGTTGGTACCAACAGATTTCAGGCATTCAGAATGGCTATATTTTTCCTTTTTTTTTTTTGACATTCTCTTTTTAAAATTTATTTATTTATTGCTGCATTGGGTCTTGGCTGCTGTGCACAGGTGTTCTCCAGTTGTGGCGAGCGGGGGCTACTCTCTAGTTGCAGTGCACTGGCTTTTCATAGCGGTGGCTTCTCTTGTTGCAGAGCATGGGCTCTTGGTGTGCAAGCTTCAGCAGCTGTGGCTCACGGGTTTAGTTGTCCTGTGGCATGTAGAATCCTCGCAGACCAGGGACTGAACCCATGTCTCCTGCATTGGTGGGTGGATTCTTTACCACTGAGCCACCAGCAAAGCCCTGATTCATCTTTCTGCAGTCAAGAGAAAAAGCCCTGATTGAAAGGACTCACATGACCCTGGGAAGTCAGGGGTCCTCTCCTTTGGGCCCTGAACCTTGTGACCCCCAAGCTGAATCCACCACCAGTTCTCAGGCAACAGCATCCGAGTTCAGGATCTACTGAATTATGTATGGAGTGGGGAGCTTGGGGGTAAATATGTAACCTATACTGACATCTGGCTGTGCTGTGCTTAGTCGCTCAGTCGTGTCTGACTCTCTGTGACCCCGTGGACTGTAGCCCTCCAGGCTCCTCTGTCCATGGGGATTCTCCAGGCAAGAATACTAGAGTGGGTTGCCATGCCCTCCTCCAGGGAATCTTCCCAACCCAGGTCTCCCACATTGCAGGTGGATTTTTTACCATCTGAGCCACAGGGAAGCCCAAGAATACTACCCAAGAAGTGGGTAGCCTATCCCTTTTCCAGGGGACCTTCCTGACACAGGAATTGAATTGGGGTCTCCTGCATTGCAAGTGTATTCTTTACCAGCTGAGCTACCAGGGAAGCCCCATATTGACATTTATAGACAATTTATAAACAATTTTACATTTATAGCCATTCTAACCCATCATCTCAAATCCTAGGCTCAGGCCACTTAGGCCAGTTGTTTACAGCCCCCTACCTGGTTATTTCAGTTGTTTATACTCTGGTCATAAAACCACAGTTGTTACCTACAGCTTCTTCTTTCCTATTACTTCTGCCCTCAGTCTGAACCTTAGCTGAAGTTTCTGAACTGGTTTAGTGCCCAAAGCGTCGTTCCTGAGGGTCAGGTCCTCAACAGCCCCACCACTGTCATGGGCTGTCATGGACTTCCACCGACCGCAGCTCCCCCTGCCCCCCAACTACATCATGGACAAGGTGATGCTGAGAAGCCCCTGGGCTGCAGGCTGTCCTTCCACCTCCAAGGTCCAGCATCCCAATCTCCCACTGGGTAATCAGTCACACTAGCTAGTAGAGTAACCCCTTTCTCTGCTTGTGGGGATGGTGGTTTTTAGAGCCCTAAGGTGGCAGCCTTATCTTCCAACTCTGTGGAACCACTGTTGTGGCCCCTAGGGAAGCATGTCTCCCTCAGGCCTTGGACTTCCAAACCAGCAGAGCTCCAGGGGAAGTCACACGTGGCAAGAGTCAGGAGCTATGCCCACTCCCTTACTTCTAGGACCACAGGCTGGTATCTGATCTAAAGCATATTCTGGGGAACTTCCCTGGCAGTCCAATGGTTAAGACTATGCTTCTAATGCAGGGGGCGAGGGTTTGATCCCATTGGGGAACTAAGATCTCACAGGCCCTGTGATGCAGCCTCACCCTGTTTGGCACACTGGCTCAACTTTAGGAGCCATTCCACCTTCAGTGAGGCCACTTCTGGGTGAAGGGACATGTGGTAAAACCAGTTGACTTATGGGCACGAGCCCATTGCTGCAAGGTGAGACCCCCTGCCCAGAAAGGCACAGTGGTGGAATAGGGCTAATGCCCAGGTGTCCCCATCACCAGCACTGTCCCCCAGTCGGCAACCTCTTACCTGAGGAAAACGTTTGTAGGCCATTATCTTTTTATTTTCCAAAATGAGTCTCCAAAAATATACCTGCTTATAACCTAGATCCTGGCCTGGCCTTGCTCTCTAAAGCCAGAGAAATGCATATAGGAGCTGCCTGATGATCTTTCAGGCAAAGTTTAAGGGGCAGAAGTGAGGGGGGGTGGTGGGATGCTGGTCATCACTGCTCTGGACCCCACAAAACCAGCTATAAGCCCTCAGGGAGCCACAGTATGAAAAGCCTCACTTAAAACACCATTCCTTTAAAAAAACAACTCCCAGTATTTGGGGAATTGAAGAGGAAGTGATGCTACTTTGGAAATATGAAATCCTTAAAGTAGTTGGGTGTCAAGGAGAGTAATTAAAACCAGCCCAACAGGTCAGAGATAAACCTATCCCTGATATTCAGATCCTCATGGAGAGAAGACACAGGTGTCTGCAGCAGGTCAAAGGGCTTTCAGCGTGAACACTGAACACACACTCTGCATGTGTCAGGGGCCAAGCTGCCACTGGGCTCAACTCAGGGGACCCTAAAAGCACAGTGTTTTGGGGTTCACCCAGTGCGAAGCTCCAGTCATCACATCACTATAGCAGCTTCACAGGCGTGCTCTGGGTTGTTCAAGGAGCTGTTCTCAGCTTCCAAAAGGGGGTAGCAAGAGAGAACTGCCAATGCAAAACCTGTTGGTTAACACACTGGAGTAATGGGTGTGCTTCTGCTCAGAACATTTAAACCATGGGGGTGCACCACGCTGTGTGGAACAGTGTGGACTGAAATGGGAGCCAAATGCTGTTTCCGGCAGCCGCTGCCGTCCAAGGGCATTTCCCGGCAAAGGCAGGAGGGCGGGCAGCTCCCAGCAGAGGCCCAGGGCTGTACCTTGGCTCACTAGGCACTCTGTGCTTCTGTATGATTTACATTTTAAACTAACTACACACATTTTAGCTGCTAACCTGAATTTTTGTAAAGTGAAGAAAGAAAATAAAAATGAATACTGAAACATAACATGGCAAGTTCCCTCTTTTAGCAGAAAAGTATGGAATCAGAATCTCTAAGAAAGAAATCAGCTGATTATAGAAAACCCATTAAGCAATCACTCCAACCTAAAAATACTCTTGTTTAATCAGATACTGTGGTGGGGGAGGGGTGGGGGCTAGTAATTGCCCATCTCTGTGTTGATAAAAAAATGGTGAAGAATACAGAATATTCAGGATCTAGGGAACCTAAGAGCATTACTGAGTGGCCAGCTAACCAGGAGAGGGGCCTCAGGTTGATTTTGCTAAGGATTTTCATCAAAAGTTAAGGACACCAAACAAAAGATAAAGACTCTGTTATGAAGCTGGTTTGCCCGTTTCTGAAATCTGACACCCTAACGTGGGTTTGTACGGCCCTCAAATTTACTGCAGAAAGCCACAAACATGGCTACCATTCATAAACTGTACCTGCCGCTACCGTCACTTCAATGTAACCCAACTCAGAGAAAATGTGTTTTTCTTCTTTCCTCTCTGGAATGATGTCTGCTCTTTGTTTGTCTGACCCAGAACACCTGTGTAAGTCTGGGGCTGCGACAACAGCTCATTCTGAGGTGTTCTCTTGCCTGTGGCTCTACCTTCTAGCCCTCACTTCCCATTCTCTTTCTGTAGAAGGTTAAAAGTGTCATAAGATACCATCCCAGCTTTCAGGGAACTTAAATGTAAATATTTAATAAGCACCATGCTCAAACACACAGTAGTGGTAGGAGGCAATATAGTATATGTAAGACAACACTCCACAGAAAGGAAGAGCATGCTGATACGGGTTTTATCACCGCTAACCATCTGATAAACTGAAGAGAAAGAAGCATGGTCTTCTATGCTTAGCTTTCTGTTACTCAGATGGGGCTTTCCTTCTGGGCATTGCTATTATGTTGCCTGGCACATTCTGGGGCTTCATGGATACGAGTGCAAACAATCCCCCTACAATCTCTGTGGACCTTGCACTGTGAAGATTAATAGATCCATGGTCAGAATGAGACCAAACACACATAAGGACAGAAGCCATTTCCATTTTAATCCAGAATTACTATTAGCCCTTTGGTATTTTGGTGATGCTAGTCTTAATTTAGAAGACAAAATTGCTCAGAGGAAAACTGAGAATTTCAAATGCAACCTAAAACTACTACGTATTCCGAGAGCTTCCACGTTCAAGAGTCTCTAGAAAAGGAAAGTGCCTTTTGTTTCTCAGTATGAGAAATTGTTAAAGCTCCTCCCTGTGGTCTCCCAACACTTCTCACCGAAAAACAAGAGGCTGAAAGGGTGACAACAATTACAAAATAATAAAAAAAGGAAATTTAAATAGTATGAAATTAGTTTTTATTTGACTTCAAAATAAACACTTAACATTTTTCCAAAACTAAAGATGAATACTTAGAAACAAGGGTAGAAGATTATTTTTTTCCTTCCCTGGGGAAACCAGTAAGGCAGACGTTCTAACGTGGCTTGCAAGGCTCTTTCATTGGACTAATCTAGACAGTTAAGACCCTCCCCAACTTTCCCTCTATTGTCAGTTGTACCTACCAGGGTTATGGCTGGCAGGAGAAATACCCCAAAACAACCCCCCGCCCGCTCCCCCACCCAACACAATCAAGGGATTTGAAAAGCTGGGAAAATTGTTGAAACATGTGACCAAGTGTTCATATAAAATCCTTTCTAAGGAGACTGAGTGAAGCTACTATGCCTCAGCAACTCAGCTGAGGTTTCTGCCTGGTCAGTGCGAAGCACGTCAGTCAGCGGGCTGTACCCCTCACAGCTCACCACAGGGATGTCTTAAAGTTGAACTTCAGCTTCAGCAGGTACTTCAGATGGACCTGAGCAATGTCATAGACGATGTACCTGGAGGGGAAGTGTGTCAAGGTACAAACGCTTCCACAATGGAGGGCGTGCTTGCTGCCCATCAGCTGGCCTGCGGCCACACCCCACAAACCCTCCCAGGTTGGGGGCTGGGTCTCTCATCCTGACCAGGGAGACCGCTGAGCAGAACTATTCCTCGTGAGACCCACCACGGGACCGTCCTGAGCCAGCCCGCCCCCGGGTGAACGGGCTGCATTTAAGTGGCTCCACAGCCCCAGACCATTGCTCGAGGCGCACACAGCACACATGTAAAGGATACTCGTTATATAGCAGACAGGTGTCATTAACACCAGACGAAATCCCTGTCCCGAGAGGCACCTCCACACCATCCATGGTAATACTAGCCGATGGGTCAGGGGTAGTTTTGCCTAAACCTGCAGGAAAGAAGGCAGATGGGATATGATTTGTGGAAACATGCCGAAAACGCTTCAGAGAGATGAGATCTGTGTATACATAGAAAAGACATACAAAACCCAATACTGTGTCCTCCTTCCAGACATAAAGCTGTAAGTATATACCAAGTTCCAGTCTAACTGATTTTCATCAGCATAGTAGTGCCCCCACCCTGCTTTCTGTTAAGTAGAATCCCAAAGCCCTCGCTTCAACTAGGCAGAAGGAAGTCCTAAATCATTATGGGATATGAACTATAGCAATTCAAGAAGCTCCAGGTACCACTATGCCACCAGAAGGCCCTCAAATACTGAAGCTTAAAAAAAAAAAAAAATACTGAAGCTAAGAGTCAGGTTAGAACCCAAAGCCAGTGCACCTGGTTATTAGGAGTTGGAACCAGAACTCTTCTATGTGGCATTTGTAAAACCAGGGTCATTTGTGGCCAGAGTCAAACATTAAAAAAAAAAAAAAAAAAAAAGAACTTGTAACAGCTAGCCACAGAAACTATGATTTTGGGGGAAAGAAAGCCCCCTCCCTGTGCCATCTGGGGTATCTGCAGCAGCAGCTTCCGAAACACATTACCTTTGACACTGTGCTTGCCCTTGGGTAACTTGCTGATATGCGAAGCGTGTTTCAGTTCATACCTATATAAGAGAAGGTAGTTTCAGAAGAGCCTCTAAGGTCACTGGGCTCTCAGACCAACAGTACGAACAGCAGAGCAAGGCCACGGAAGCTGCTGAGACCAATACTCAGAAAGCCCAGTCCACCTTCCCTGCTAGGAGCTCCCCTCTGCTCTGGTTCTAGACATGGAAGGTGCAGCCCCCTTTGAACAGCTGGTGCCAACGATCACTGCCAGAAGGCCAATTCCAGGAAAGGGCCTGATTAGAGCTATGGTGTAGCTGCTATTCTGGAACTTTCTGTCCAGTCCATGACCCCGAGACCCCTCCTGGTCTATTACATAACCCTGCTCTCTTTGGGTTATGGTCAATAAGGCCAAGGTGGACAACCAATCCAAGCTGGGCCAATCAGTTTTCTCTGCAAGGAATCTGCAACTAGGATTAAGATTCCAATTCAACCTGAGTTGGTCTCAGACAGGAAATCTGAATATCAGTAGGGGGACAGGGGCTATGAAGTGACCACCCTCTGTGCTTCTCAGTCCACAGGAAGAACACAACTGCCAGTTCCTGAGTTCTGGCTGTCTTCCTCTCTTGGTTTCGTGAGGCATTTCTGTGCCTCCCTCATTCACTTAACTTGCACTGGTGTCTGACACCCACTGCCGAACTGGTGGGTCCTCTTAACCGTGGTGGGGAATTTCCAGGATGACCCCTAGCCAGGGGAAGCTCCTTCCTGCAGCTCACCCCATCCACCCCCACCAAGCGCCACCAGCCCCAGAGGTGGGGTTACTCACATGTTTCCAAGGGCAACTTCTCCCAACAGGATCAAGCCTATTGGGTCTCCCTGGGATGTGTGGCAGTAGTTGGCACTCTTGGAGACCATGTCGGCGAAATAGATCCCCTTACCAAACATGTAGCCTGTCTGGAAGGATGGAAAAGGGACAGCTGAAAACCTTCTCATGGGAGCGCTGACTGCGAGCCAGGCGCCAAGAAAACAGCTGTGACAGGTTACTGGCGCCCCCCACAGCGCTCCCCACAGTGGGCAGAGCCCTGCGCTCTGGACCAGGTTGTTTGGATACCAGCTCCAACTGCTGCCTAGGGGCTCTGAGAAGTCACTGGATCTCTCTGGATCCCCCTTTCTTCGCTGAACTGGGAAAAAGAACCCTATGGGACTGCTGTGAAAATTAAATGAGCTACTAACGGCTTCTTAGACCAGGGTGTGGCACATGTGAACACCTGGTAAACACGGCTATACTTTTTATTCCTTTAAGGGAAAATGGGGTTAAGAGACGTGAGAGTGTTTGCCGCCGCACAGCACAGTGGACTCTGCCACACTTGAGTCTGGTCCTCAAGCTCCTCGCTTTCTGCAGCTACAGAACAAGGGGCCTGGCAGACCCTTAAGTTCCTGCCTGGTAGGTCATGTCTGTAACTGAGCAGCTGACACAGCGGTCTGACTTGAGTCTGGGTCGGGCTCTACCGAGGCAGACTGGAGGTCCCTGGCTGGGAGGTGGGAGAGGCAGGTGGGGACTCAGCCTGGCCCGTGGCCAAAGTCTGTGCTCTCTGCCAGTCAACACACCCAACTGTCATTCACAGCAGGATCTGGAAAACACTTCACTTCCTCTGTTCCAGAAACTGTGTGCAGCCTGGTAGTCAGGCCAGGAGAGGGATGTGCAGCAACGCTCACCTCAACCACCACGGCTACACCTACGTCTTTAAACAAGGCCTCATGGTCACAGAGGCACACAGAGGCTTCCCACACAAGTACCCCCAGGACTCAAGTGGAGATGGCTGCAGAGATGGGCAGAGCCCACCCCTCTCCTGCTGTGGCTCCCAGGCCAGGCACGTACCACAGGCGCTTCAGGTGGGGCTATCCGGAGACCCTGGGATAGGATGCCTGCGAAGTTGGTGGTCCTGGACCCGTGCCACAGGAGCCTCCGGTTATGCAGCTGCTTAAAGGGCTTGTAACGCTGGCTCTCCCCTTCGCGCTCTATCTTGAAGATCTGGTCAGAGTATTAAAAGGAGAGAAGTGGAAGGAGTCACAGTTACTGTGGGGAATTGGAAGATCCGATGAGACACAGAGATAGAGCTGGGACATGTGAGGCCTTCTGCAGTATGTAAGGTGTTCCAATCAGGCTGGGATGTGGCAACAGGCCCCACTCAAGGTCTCGTACAGCAGGGACCAGCAGCTAAAATTCATACTGCGTGCAGCAGAGGCACACCTGAGGCACTTTATTTTGAATCTCTCTTAATAGTTCTGATTCCAAAGCTAGGTTAGAACTAGGTTTTTGGAATGGTAGGGAGGAAATGTCCTTTAAAACAGAATAAAAAGCTAACCTCAACCACAAGACTATGGACTTTTGTGTCCCACAAACAACTGCGTCATTTCTTCTGGTTATTTAAAGCAAAGCCAACCGCTCTTTTCTACCCAGGCCCAGGTCGGAGGAATGGGCCGGGAAGAGCTGGGAGAACACAAAGGGGGCAGAGGGAGGAGACAGCCTTACGTCGACGACTTCCAAGTCGTACGCGTTGTGTGTGGTCGCGTGAGTGTTCTTCACATACTTCCTGATGATCTCGGCTTCTTCGGAATCTTTGTCCACAACCTAGAAGTAAAGCGTCTTGGAATCAGAGCAAGGAGAACCACACAGAGGCAGGGAGAACAACGCTAGGCTCAGCTGATGCACAAGTAATACATGGCTCACGTGGAGCCCAGGTGGGAGACAGTCAGCCTGTGTTCCAGGCCCCCCACCTCCTCGGGCATCAGCTTCTTCATCACCTGTTTGCATGATCCCAGCCTCCCTCCTACTTAGAACCCTATGCTTTGGGACATCACAAAAGCTAGGAACATGGGGCTCGCTGTCTGGGAGCAGGGAACCTCTACAATGAGGAGCTGGCTGTCAGGTAATAGTCTCCCTAACCATAACTTAAGCAGGAGATCCTGGGTTCAATCCTTGGATCGGGAAAATTCCCTGGAGAAGGGAATGACAATCCACTCCAGTATTCTTGCCTGGAGAATTCCATGGGCAGAGGAGTCTGGCGGGCTACAGTTCATAGGGTCACAAAGAGTCGGAAACGACTTTGCTTGTGTGTCCTGAACTGAATCATGACTTAAACCCCGGGGGCCAGGAGACACCCTGCAGCCAAGACTTGCAACCAAAAGCAGCAAGGATACGACAGACTCTAGGGCTTTTGACGATGGTGATGGGTGCTCCATTTGAATCTTCTGGGACAGGCACATTGTGGCTCAGAGCAAATGTACACTAAATAACCGTCAAATAATGCAATCTCTGCCGAAATCTATGAGTGTGTGATGGGACTTATATTTTCACAGTCTAATCCAAAGTTCAGAGAATGCAGAAATTCTAGTTTTCCTCATTGCCTCTTAATTAAATGGCCTCACAATCATTAATGGAGACATTAACAACCCCCTTCATGAAGAACCAGGCTGTTTGATATCCTACCCTGCATACACCCACACACCACATAAAACCTATACTTTGTCCTAAGCACGGAGCAAAGGCTCTTTTTAGTTATGTAAACATAGGACACCAGGCTGAACAGATCCCAGTGTACTTGAACCTCCTCACACCGCAGGGCAGGACATGGGCTGTGAAATGAGGCACACGCGAGGTGTGAGACCAGGCTCAAATCCAGGGCAAGCTCACAGCTAAGGCAAAAATTTCTCTGGTTGGCCAAGGCAGGGTGATTTCTGCCCAAGCCTCCAACAGACCCAAGTTCAAGAACGTGCGCACCAACACAGCCACTCTGACTCCAGAGAACATGAACCTAGGCACTGCAGCTTTATTACGGCTGCCATCAGGCACTTGGAAGTGCCCTGACTTGGAAGCCTGCCTCGCAAACGAGGTGCTTCTTTACAGATGAAGGCCCTGAGGTTCTCGGAGGACCACAAGCAGAAACACCTGGGAACCTTACCAGGATGGTCAATCCTTGGACCCCGGCAATCTGTTTTAACAAGCTCTCTAGGAGATCCTGATGCATGCTTAAGTTTGGGGACCACTGTTCTTGGGACAGAGGGTCTGATGCTTCAGAAAGGGCGGGCCCTGTTACCTTAATGTCAGTTTTGAGCTTCTCATAGTTGACATCAATGGGGTCCTTGCTGCTGTCATCAGAACCACCCCTGAGTAGACTGTAGGCCACCTCAATGTCCAGCAGGTTGTCCAGCATTTCCACCTTGGCCTGGAGGAAAGGAAAACCTTGAGCTAAGTACAAGGTGAGAGAGAAAGACCCCAGAACCCAGACAACGTCCAACACAGACAGTGACGAGGTCCCTCCCAGGTGTCGAGGGACAGCCCGTTCTCTCTTCATAGGGAACACGCCTAAGGATTCTGGAATGCTAAGGAGGCTTGCTCCCTAGGGCAGAAAAGGCAGAAACCACATGGCCATATGTGTGGGGTTTCTCTACTATGCACTGGTGACTTGTGGAGACCTCTCACTGGCTCCCTAATGAAGGAGAGAGGGAAAGCAGGGACAAAGATGCTCCCCCCTCTCCTATGGTTCCTTTTCCCCAGACTGATGTGGTTCAGCAAGGGCAGGAAAACCCAACTCTCCTACCCATGGTCAGGCTCCCAATATGGGGAGAAATCCTACTTTGAAATGAGAGCCCAGCAGCTGGCCGCTGCCCTCGGGGATCACAACACAGAGGGGCAGTGATGAGGGAGTGACGCCCAACCCTGCAGAGCCCAGACCCGTGGCCACCCCTGGACCGTGGCGCTACCTGCACGCTGTCTGCATTGTTCAGGAGCGGGGGCTTCTTCATCCCGAAGTCGTGGGGGATCAGCGTGTAGAAGCGGTTGGAGAGATCCAGGATGTGGGAGTCACTGCTGCCCTGGGACAGTGCCTTTGTGGGGAGGAAACAGAGGGAACGGCCTGAGGCACTGCTGAGCTCCCAGCACCTGGCCGGGCTTTCTCCTCTGGAAGCTGGATGCTGCTGCCAAGCCTGTGTGGCCAGGCCAGGAAACCACCTTCCTGCAGTGTCTGTCACTCAGCCAGGCAGCGGCAGGATCCCATCCTCAAACTGGGTGGCTCAGGACACATGGGCTTCCTGTACACGATTTCACTTGTACAGATACTTGTGCACTTATACACCCATAAACCCTGCACCACTATGCAAAATGTTCACTGGGGCATCTTGGTGGTGGGCACGTTGGCTGTTGCTGCAGAAGTCTTTCAACTTTCTGCATGTTTGAAAAGAGTTCACAACAAACTGTTGGGGACTTCCGTGGTGGCCCAGTGGTTAAGAATCTGCTTTCTAATGCAGGGAATGTGGGTTTGTTCCCCGTTTGGGGAACTAAGATCCCACATGCCGTGGGGGCAACTAAGCCCAAGCATCACCAACTACAGAGAAGCCTGTGCACTGCCACAAAGAACCTGTATGTCACAACTAAGACCTGGCACAGTCAGAAAAAAAGTTGAGGGGGAGGAAAAAGCCCCTTGCTATAAAATCCAATCAGGCACCCTTGGCCATTGACCTTCATCTTTAAGGGGGGGTGGGGAGGAATTTGTCTTGAGCGCCACCTAGAGGGCCAGGGTCAGGCACACGAAGGCGAGCCCCTCCCCACGCCGCACTCCTAGATACTGCTCCATGCAGAAGGTGCTCAGTAAATGCACAGAGACGAGGAGCTGGACCACTGGTCAGTACATGCTTGGCCGACACTCTCAGTGCCGACAGGAGGGTAAAGGGGCAACAAGTCAGCACCTGAAGCCCTAGGTGGGCTTCTCACGGTGACACGGGCTTGTCCTCATTGTAAACCTCTGCCTGTGCTACAGGCTGGTCTGCGCAACAGGCAAAGGACACCACCCCAGCCCCTCCGCCTGGACGTTCTGGAAAGCAAAGAGCTCGGGCTGAGGAAAGCCTTTCAGGTTTCCGGCAGCGGGTAACAAGGAAAGAGGTCAACTGCTCAGGACTGGCTGTAACCGGATTTAACCGCTACGTTTCAGGGCCTCCTCTCCAGTACCAGCCAGAGTCCACTGCCCTGGCCCGACTTCAGTGTCCTGTGTGGTTTTCCTCTTTCATGTGCCACTCCCAAACACAGGTGGAACCCTCCAGCCCCATCCAGGGAAGAGGATGGAAGGCACTGGGGACTAGGGGACCTTGGGAGATGCTCAGCAAGTTGACATGGAATGAACATGAACAAGAGCAATGCAGATATTTAACTTGCTACTTGATGATTTCCTAGTAACTGCAAAATAAGCTCAGCCTCTCTTAAGGACACACAAAATAAAATCAGAATATTTTTACGAGGCAGGAGAATGAAATTCCTCATCAGGCATACAGTGTTTACTTCATATCTGACAACTGAAAACACTGCCAATTCATTAGAATTGTGTCCATCTTACTTTCTCTTACCATACCTGGTGAATTGAAAACCATCTAAATCAGCGGAAACAGTACGTCTATTTCCTTAACCTTGAGTAAATGTACTGCTGCATTGCCCACCCAAGGATGAGAGGCAGCCCAGGAGACACCCCTGCCCCCCACATTGGGCAGCTGGAGGAGAGGTTGATGTCTTACCTGCTGGACCTCGCTGAGGATGGAGTATGCAGCCTGGATCTGCCTTTTGCTCAGCTTCCCTAAGGGCATCTTCTGAAGGTCAATCTGAGGAGACAGGGGGATTTTTTTCCCTTTGAAAGTTGGGCACTGTCCGGCGCGATGACGGGAGAGCTGGGCTGAACATCACCCCAGGCCTCCTGGGCTCCCAAAGCAGCAGCCACAGTCTGGTCCTCCGAGGGCGACCTGGTGACCCAACTCCACAGGCTCTGCAGCCCCGCCCCCAGTGCAGTGAACGGGAGTCTGTGAGAGAAGATTCTTGTTCATTTCATTTATGGCAGAGACTAAGCCAAGCCCCCACCCCTGGATTGGGTTTGAAACAGTCCCACACTTCTGGAAGACACAGCAGGACTCTCATCTAATTTCCAAGTGAGACCCTCCCTGCGGTCTCAGAGCCAAGGCCATCCCCGGCCAGAAAATAACCATAAAGTGGTGAAAGTTATTTTTAGAAGGACACGCTCCTGTACATACATACTGACATCAATATAACAATGTACCCCTCAAATCAGTCACCCCGAAGGTTAAACATCTGTCCCTACAACAGTGCTGCTCACAACACCCTGGCAACCAGCAGGAAGGCAGGGAGCTGGCTGCAGTGGGAGAAGCGTGAACTCTGTGGCCAGAGGTCTGGTTACCAGCTAGCGAGCGAGGCACCCACTCCCTATGGGAGCGACCTGCCTGAATGCTGGCTAGGTCCCCTCCTCTGTCAGCCCCCCACGGAGCCCCCTGCTCTGAATCCTGAGCCGCTGTCTCTAGGGTTGTTCCCAGCAGACCCCCTGAGCTCCTGGCCCCGGGACTGCACTTAGCCCATCTTTGCGTCTCCAGCACCTGCAGGGCCTGGCACAAAGATGAAGCTGGACAAGTCCTCAAGAAGTGGAACTGCTATCTGATTAGATGAAATATTAAGAGGATGTGAATGTGCTCACAGCCCAATAGGCACCAATCAGGGACCAGTAGTGACAGCGTCTGCAGCCTCAGTACTGTCCGTCCATCCCCAGGGAGAGCTGGTTTCTGGGAAGAGTTAAACAGTTGGAGTGCAGTCCAGACAAGAAGGTGGATAATATATTCTGAGCCAAGGACACAGTACAGTAAAAGAGCAGAGTGACCCGAGCATGGACTGTGAGTTGGCTCTAACGCAATTCTAGAGAGGGAACTCCAGAAGATGCTCCAAGAGCAGAGTGACCAGAGTGAGAGCAGAGACTCTGAGGGAAGCGTCTCCCGGAGCTGGGTAATTCTGGTGCTGGTTTTAAGAAGACCTGGTCTCTCTAACCTACACCCTACTGCACAGACACAGCCCACAAGAACAAGAGAAGGGCTCAACCAGACCAAGCCACCCCCACTCCTGACTGTGGGCTGCAGAGGGGAGGAGGCTGCAAAGCTGGAGCGCGGGCTCTGGACTCAGCGCACACCCTCCCCGCCCCAGCTGGGACTCTGCTCTGGGCTCAGGGCTCACACAGTGAGGGAGCACACAGTGCCCCTGGTTACTACGTTTCCTTACCTACCTGGCCACCCGACCCCACGTGGAGTCCACTGGGCTGGGAGTGGGTGCCCCACTCTCCACATGCTCAACCCACTTAGTTCCCTGTCTCTAGGTTGTTTTATAGTGTGTGTGCGCGCTTAGCTGCTCAGTCGTGTCTGACCCTTTGCAACCCCATGGACGACAGCCCACCAGGCTCCATTGTGCATGGGGGTTTTCCAAGGCAAGAATACTAGAGTGGGGTTGCTATGCCTTCCTCCAGGGCATCTTCCCAACCCAGGGATTGAACCCAGGTTTCAGGCATTGCAGGCGAATTCTTTACTGTCTGACCACCAGGGAAAGCCCATTTTAGAGTGTAAGACAATCTTAAAAAAAAAATTCATTTCACAGAAAGAGACTGGGTCTGATGACAGCTGAGAAATTGTATGAATCACAGAGAAGCCAGAAAGGATATATGCAACCTTTCTTTTAAAAGATTCATGAAATGAAGATGCCCCTGCCCGCCCCAGCACACCTCTTCTCTAGGCATTCTTGCTGAGCCTGCCCATAAGCTGTTCAAACTTGTCAGACCTCCCAGCCAGAAGCCTGGTTGTATATCTACTTGAATAAGATATCTGCACAAGCCCTAGCTATCGTCACATCTGTTAGGGGTTGTCTAAGACATGACCCAACAGTGTAACAACAGCAGAGCCCGAGCAGTCCTGCCAGGCTGGGCTCAAGACAGGGAGATGCAGGGCTGAGGAAGAGAAGCTGCTAGTGGTCTCTACAACCCAGATTTGTCTTGTCTTCTCCAAGGCTGGCTGGCAGCCTCTAGGAAGGCCCTGGGAAGAAGCAGAGAGGAAGCAAGCTGGTGAAGGGGCGGAATGGTCAAGGCTAACAATCTGCAACTCTTGCACTCAGTGGGTCCCTGCTTCTTTTTCAAAGCAGCCCAAAGGTTCGAGGCAGCAAGAACAAGGAGCCCTTCTACATCCATCTCCCAGGGGAACAAACAGAGAATACCTGTCCCTGGCTGGTGGTCCCCACCACTCTTCCTTGGACAGAAACATGACTGATCCACTCATCACTTCCCACTGCCCTCCACCCCTATAATTGGCTGGTATGAATTTTATCTGATGAAGCAAGTGTCAGAAGCTCTCTGCTGATCACAGCAGCTCTTTCACTGTAAATGGGCTCCATCTTGGACTTCCCATGACAACTCTGAGTGGCCTATTTGGTTGAGCCACAAAAGAACCATGCCCCACACTCCATTATGGCAACTTCAAGGGAAAAAGTGCAACGGGGACAACATACCATCTATTTCACAACAGGCCAATGATTCTCTGTGAAAGTTAGGTACCTGAGGCCTCAGCGCTCCTGTGTGTCTCAGGCTGAACACCAGCCACTGAACTCGTTGCCAACTCAGCACTCCAATCATCCACCCCAACAAATGTTCACAAATATAACAAAAGTGCAATAACCTCATACTCCACCATGGCTTTCTTCATACTTTCCACATCAAAGATCATTTTAATGAGGTTCTGCACTGGCTTGGGGAGCTTGGACTTGGTGCCAGGGTTTACCGTCAACTTCTTCACCGCCTCTTCATCCTGTAGGGAAAATCAGGAAGAGACCCAATTAAACCACAAAAGCAAAGTTGCGGCAGTGTCACCTGGCAGAGAAAGGATATAGGATGGAGTGCCACCAGCAAAAAAAGAACTAAAAAAGAAAAGGTTGTGTGTTCTTCAAAAAGGTTTAGCGTTAGTTGCCAGGAGGAACATGTAGAGTATGGACAGGATGAGACTGCCTGTGCACCCCAGGTCCTCGTGGCTGCTCCCAATTCTTATTCCAGACACCGCCGAAGCAGACAGTTCTGTATAGGCAGACCTGCAGGCACCCACACTCTCTTCATGCCCGCATGCCTCCCACACTGGGGGGGTTGCTGGTGCCCTGTGCCTGGGAACCTGCCCAGAGCCCATTCATGCCCCACGTGGACGTGCTGGCAGCTACAAGGGCAAACCGTGGACCCAAGGGACACTGGACTGATGGACAAATTCTGCCTCCTTTCTTCTTACACTGCCTCACCCAAGACTGAATTCACACAGCCTTCTCTATAGTGCCAAAGGATCAAGCAACCAGTCCCACTTCCTGCAGGCAGCTTGAGAATGTTAAAGCACATACAAGCATCATCCCTACCCCTCACCCCTGCTCCCTGGGATTGCTCTTCCTAATATACTAACAACTGCCAGCTGGGGATCCCAGGCTGAGCCAAGACCCTGCTTGAATGAAGGTGACTGGCGCTGGGCCTTGCTCCCGGAATCTGCCTGGCTTAACGAAGCAGCAGAGAAGAACCCGTGTGCTAGTTTTCAGGGCTCACAGTGGCTCTGCTCTCAATGCTGAGACACAAGTCTTCACATGCTTTCTCATCTCCTAGCTGTAACTTTACTTGAAGGCAAACTATTAATACGTTAGAAAGCCTTATTTATATGCATATACTATAACCAAGTATGTCCAACACTCAAGTCCAAATTCTCTACCCCAACATTAAACAAGAGTTAATTTCTGTTTTTAATGGTAAAGTTCATGACACTCTATAAACTAGAGAACTTACAGTTTATAAATTCTTCAAATCCCCCTTTGAGACATGTTAGACCTCAAAGATTTGGATTAAAACCTGTACCACTACAATAAACCTCTTTCCCTCTGCATAATAAATGTGCACCACCCCTCATTATAAAAGCAACAGGTTTTCATACAGAAACAATGTAAGAATTTTGTCAAAACAAATGGCCTCAACAGTATCAGTCAAGAGACACTGGAAGGTTGCCTGGTAATATACAGGGAGACGATCAAGCTACAAATAAAAATAATGGGAAATTATCAGGAAATAATTTAGGACTAAAAACTGTGACCCAGTGGATCATGTAGCCACTATAATTCTATCTTGATGATAAAGCAAGTCATGTGACCTTCAGATAAGAAACCTCACTATGAATCTATGAATTCCTCCTTTGTGTTTAAGGAGCAACTTCAAAGACCGCTCCTTTGTGACAGTCTTAAAAATGCTCACACTGTTCTTACAAGCTTCACTTCACACTTCATGGAACAGATTTTATTCATGAAAGGGCATGGTAAATGCTTTTCCCGTGTTCATTAGGATGACTGTGTAGCTTCTATCCTTTTTTCTACTCATGTTATATTACACTGATTTGATTTTTGCATGTTGAACCAACCTTGCATTCCTGGGATAAACCCTACTCAATCATCGTGTCTAAATCCTCGTGTGCTGCTAGATTCAGTTTGCTAGTATTGCGTCGAAGGTTCTGCATTTATATTCATAACTATATTGGTCTGTGGTTTTCCTGTGATGTCTTTATCCATCTTTGGTTATCAGGATACTGGCCTTGTATAATGAGTTGAAAAGTGTTCCTTCCTCATCTGTTTTTTGGAAGAGTTTACGAAGGACCAGTATTAACTGTTTAAATATTTGGTGGAATTCATCAATGATGTCATCTGATTCATGGCAGGTTTTTAAAAGAAAACCTTTTACTAGCACGAGCAAGTGCCGGAGCATGATTACCTGGCCATAGTCAATCTCCAGAGGGTAGAACTTTTTGGGATGCTTCGTAAAGGTTTTGGAGTGCCAGGCATTTCCGGTTTTCTCTTCATATAATTTCATAAAATGCTCAATGGCATCCTCCTTGGATGGCATCTGCTCCAGTTTGTTACTACCAATCACCGTGCCCACACGGCCCCAGGACCTGAATATCCAGTACCTGTGGGAAGAGAAGAGTAGCATCAGATACAATTTCACGGGTCGGCCAGTCATATTTCAGGATGAGCTTCCTCTCCCTGCCATTTCCCTTGAGGGAGAAGAGTTGCAAACACTCCGAAATGACGGTGACTGACAAACAGGGACAAGAGGAACCAGTATTAAACCTTTATTTTAATTTCTATTAAACTGAGAGTTGTTAAGTTTAAAGTAATTTAAAAATGCCCTTCCATATCATAGTGGCAAGTGAGCTATTAAAAGTACCAAAGAACAGTTTAACCCTGGATCTGGCAGCTGAACTTGAGGAGTAAATCCTGAGGCCTTTATGTGGTGGTGGTGTAGTCACTAAGTCATGTCCGACTCTTGCAACTCCATGGACCGTAGCTAGCCAGGCTCCTCCGCCCATGGCATTCTCCAGGTAAGAATACTGGAGTGGGTTGCCATTTCCTTCTCCAGAGGCCTTTACATAAAAACATCCAATTCCTTTTCCCAAATAAACACAGCAAGTATTGCCTGGAAGTCATGCATTCATTAACGACAGGTACTAAAAAGAATGAAGAACCTTTGGCTCAGATCAGAGGCTGAGATACCATGAAATGGGAAGGGGCAGGAGAGTGGTCCACAAGGTCAGCCACCTACAGACCTAGGCTAACATCCTCAGTTTCCATCTCAAGCTAGAGCTAAGTCCCAGGTACTCTAGGGGCAGGGCTGCCTAGCTTTGGGGGAGTCCATTTTTCTTAGTGAAAATCACGCAGAAGTTAAATCTCACACCACAATAAGTACAGATACAGCAGTAAAATCGGAGATTTCAAAGAAAAGCTGGTGCTTCCTGCTGGTTTTCTGGGCTACTGCCCAGAGGCATAAAAGTTCATTCTCTGTTGGTTTTTTTCCCCTCTGGAAATGTTTGGAAGATACCACATAGACCTAGCTTGAAAAAAAATCTTCTAACAACCCATAATGTCCTTTCCCTATAAAAACCAATAAATCGAGGCCACCAGGATAAGCCACCCATGTGAAATCACCAGTGTAACTTCCTGTGTGTTGGTGGTAGACAGCTCTGTTCTCACTGCCTGTGGTCAACGAACTACAGCACTCAGAGTGTTTTTACAAAAACCCTCCTCCTCCTCCTGCACTAATACACAGCTAGCTTTTGGAAGGTTATGTTAACAAGCAAGAAACCCTATCTTCAAACCTCCAAGAGTCGCCAGTAAACTAATGATATAGGATTTTATTTCTTTACAAGCTTTAAATAGCCACATGGATGTTATGTGCCCTTGTAAGGTCAATTTTGAGGTTCACGTTTTAAAACCTTGTTTTATTCAAATGGATAGACATGGCAGTCTTTTGCCTTTTGGTTGTGTTGTGTGGCATATGGGATCTTAGTTCCTTGATCGGGGATGGACCCTACATCCTCTGCATTGGAAGCATGGGGTCTCAATGACTGGACCACCAGGGAAGTCTCTGAGGTTCACGTTTTAAATGACAGGTTTGTGAGAAGCTGAAGAAATGGGAAGAGCCTGAGCCTGCCAGTGCCCACAACTTGCAGCTGCCGAGATTCGCCAGGTGCTGACGCCTCTCCCCGGGGCTGCCCCTCTCTCAGGGGTCTGCCTTTCAATGAGTAAAGCTCTTTGAATCTCTTGGACTTCAACGGGTAAACTGTTTCCATTTGCTAAGAAGAAAAGGTCAAGTTCAAAATACAAAGTGCTTTTCTGCCACCATAGGGTTTAGCAAGAATTCCTTTCACAGCTCTCCCACTTACACATAGCTCCCATTCCACAGTGGCTGTAACAAGGGCCCATCCGCTCAGCGGAGGACCACTCCGACTAGATAAGTACGGGCAGTCAAGCCAGCCCAGTCTCTCAGCACCCCAGGACTGGCTCTTACCTGGCTCTATGACGTTGAAAATAAAAAATAAGCAAAGAAGCAAACGCCTTTGGTAACCAGGTAGCCTGAGGCGACACGGATGACCGAGGACAGCAAGGCTGTGCAGGGGCCACGGCCTCTTCCCTCCCTCACTGAAGACCTCACCGCACACCTATGACTGAGCGGCGGCTGGTCCCCAGGTGCGTGGACGGCCCAGCTCCGAGGGGCCTTGCTCTCAGGAGCGTGCTCCTCTGGACACTTCCCCACCCCCAGGCGCACCTGCTCTCTTTGTCATCCTCCAGGAGCTGCAGCTTGTAATACGAGTTGGTCCCTTTGACGATGTCCACGAGCCCGAGGGTGGCGCTGAAGACCTTCCCACCTTTCTCGAGGACGTGTGCGTTGTGTTCCAGACCTGTCAGGACAGAGCTCCTGGGAGTCTGCCCCCATGGTGGGGGAGGGAGGGGACCCTGCTGGTTCCGCAGGACCAGGGAGCCCTGCAGCCTGCTCTGTTCACTCCCATTTCCTCACCTGAATCAGGGTCGACGGCTGCGCCTCCTTTAAGAGTTAATTTCATCCTCTTTTCAGATTTGTTGGTACCTTGGAAGGAAACAGAGAAATGCAAACATTAAAAATAAACCAGAAAGGGGAAGGTGGCAGGCAGGGCAAATAAGTCATCTTTGCCTGTATCAGAGTCAACAGGAGATGTGTGCGTTTCCTCCCACCACCCAAAGTTGCTGCCATTCTGGGTCAAGGGAAAACGAACTGAGGAGGCTGGTGTGGGCAGCACTCATCAGACCACAGCACTCATCAGACCGTCGGCGCACAGAGGGAGAGGCTCTGCACCGGTGGACCCGATGGGGCCACAGGAGGGCGGGGCTGCCTAGGGCCTCACCTTCCTCCTTGACGGGGCCCTTGCTCTTCTTGCAGGGCGCGGCCCCTGACTTCCCTCTCGGGGCCACTGCTTCAACAGGCTCCACCTTCACCTCAGCCCCCCAGGGGGACAAGAGGTGGGTGGAGAGCAACTCCTGAAGGCTTTTGGTGGAGGCAGAGATGTCCTGGAGGAAGTCCTCAGACACGACGCGGATGTTGGCTTCTTTTACTTCCTCCATCTTTTTATTCATCTTGTCCACCTCCTCTGTTCAAATTGGAAGGAACAAAACGTGAAATCTCAAATTATTCCAGGGTGGTTACTTACTCAGTACTTTCCTCACCACTCAGTTTTCTTTTCCTTCAAAATCTAGCGCTCAGGAACTTTGCTCACTTTGCCACTGGCAACAACTCTCCTTTTCTAAGGTGTGATGAATGAGAGCTGCTTTCTCCAAACCCTTCTACAGAACAAGATGTCAACAAGGATTTCACAGAGAAGGCGAGTCAGGTTTGTATGGGAAAAGTGGTGTAGTGCTCTCCACTCTTGGAGACTTAAGACGGTCATCGGTATAATAAGCCTGCAAGAAATCTGTGGACCTTGAACTCTGCATTTCAAGCCTGCTTAAGCTGTGAACTTTTGTTCTGGTGGAAGATCTACCAACATCTTGTGAACCATGTTAAGCGACAAGAAGAGTGGGCTGGTCTTCAGACACGTGAGCACAGACCAAAACAGGGAGCAAGGCCAAGTTATGAGAGCCCAGGCCCCTTCACAGAGAACCTGAACCATGCCCGCAATGAGAGACACACTCCTAGGGTCCCCCTGTGTGTCAGACACTGGGCTCAACACAATCACGAGAGACAGACAGGGTCCCCCTGGTTCTCAGGCCAGTGAGACTTACTTTTGGTGCTGATACACAGGGAGGCCTTGTTGGCCGTCCCTGTCAATTTCCCCCCGAGTTTCTCGATCGTGGCCTTCACTTCATCCTTGTTCTGGGAGAGCTTCCCAAGAGTCAGGATCTTCATGTTGGATAATGGCTTGTCTGGAACGGAAAACAGGATCATGAGACAGGGCTGCTGCCTGTGGTGGGGGAGAGTAGAAAACTAGGCAGCAGCTCCCAGGGAAAAGTCAGACAGGCTGCAAGGCCCCTGAATGGCCTCAGCACCTTCTCTGATCAGGGAGAAATGGGTCTCCTCAGGGAAAAGGCCACGTAAACAGCAAAGAGCAACAGGAAAGCAGAGGACAGGACAGCAAACCACACCAGTCCTCGGCACAGAAAGGGCCAGCTGGTAATGAGCCATGCACTGACACTGTTCTACGATTAGGCCATGAGCAGGGATGTCTGGGGGCGTCTGGGTCTGCACCACAGATAAGGAAGGACCAGGGGTCTGGGCAGTGGTGGGCAGCCAGAGTCATCATATTAACTCACAATTCCTTCTGTTATTTTTTTCCCCCCATTCTACAATTAAAAACAAACTACAATCCTCAGAGGATACTTATTAATCAACCCCATTTAAAAAAATCAGTCTTGTCCATGACAACCACAGGAAGCTCTGGTCAGCAGGACCACACTGAGTTGAGATGGATTCAGGCACCAAGAACCCTGGCGTTTCAGGGGTTCAGCACTAATGCCCGGCCAGGAAGACCTGGATCAGGAGTGTGCCTTCTATCTGTTGCAAATGGAGACATATAGAGCTGGTGACACATTTCCACAAGTGATGCTGTGGAATCCTTTAAGCCACCCCTGTGAGAGTCCCTTGGAATGCATGGAGATCAAACGAGTCAATCCTAAAGGAAATCAGTCCTGAATATTCATTGGAAGGACTGATGCTGAAGGTGAAGCTTTAATACTTTGGCCATTTGATGTGAAGAACTGACTCATTGGAAAAGACCCTGATGCTGGGAAAGATTGAAGGCAGGAAGAGAAGGGGACAGCAGAATGAGATGGTTGGATGGCATCACTGACTCAATGCACATGAGTTTGAGCAAGCTCCGGCACTTGTCGAAGGACAGGAAAGCCTGGCGTGCTGCAGTCCGTGGGGTCGCAAAGAGTTGGACACAACTGAGCGACTCAACCGAACTGTGAGGGGGGAACAACCAGAGACACCCACAGGGTTTAACTGAAAGCTGGCCGAGGTTGCCACAGGGAACAGAACCACTGAGCTGTGAACTGCGAGTGAGGGGGAAGCGGAGGGCACGCTCAGCGCGGCGCCCGGATGCCGACCCCGCCCAGCCCACAGCACATGCTCCTGAACCCAGCTGCAAACGGCAGGGTGACTGGGGATGACCACACGACCTCTCCCCAGGGGACAGAGGGAGGGCACTAGTGGGCTCACATTCACAGATGAATCCTCACCCTCCACCTGCCACACGGTGGTCACAACCATGCCACGTGTCTCTTGAGTAAACAGACAGCGGCCCCTTTCTGCCAGGAACACACAGACTGATCTCACTGTCTTTGCTGGTGTGGAATACCTCTCATGTCGACCACAGTGTGTACAGCGGGTCTCTGAGGGGACAGAGCCCCAGTGTCACATTAGGCTTGGGATGAATGGTGGGGGTGGAGGTGGGGGGCTGCTCGGAGGCGGAAAGGTGAGACCTGGACTGACTCTGCCTAGCAGTGCAGACTCAGGCAGGCAGGACAATGTCCCCACCGGTAACCGTCTCCCTGATCCTACTCAGAAGCCCCTCCCCAGCCTTTCTCCTCCTGCTGGGGGTGGGGTGGGGACACAAGGGCAGAGTTTGCCCATGGGATCGGCCAACAGGAGAACCCAGCCGGATCCCCTCTCCCCGCTAAGCTCAGGGCCCCAGCCCTCCCCACCCAGGCTGCGCCCGGAGCTGTACCTGAGGGGCCGGAGGGCACAGCGGCAGGCGCTGAAGCTGCGGAGGGCAGGGGTGCCGCCCCCACCGGGGCGCTGCTCTCTGGGGGGAATATGCGGTCCTGCTTTTTGATCTTCAGTTTCTTGAAGTAAGAGATTTCTCGGAATTCCTAAAAAACGTAAGTTGTAGTTAAGAAACCAGTTCTCCCTTGAAATGACCAACTGACAAAGCAAAGAATTTGAGAATCTTTTTCTTCTCACAATAAAGAATAACAAAATAGGAAAACTAGAGGCCTTTAGTATGAAATACAGTTGATACAGTATTTCAACAACAACAGTTGGAATACTGTTAATATAGTACTTATTACCAGCACTTCTATATTTATAATAGAACTGGTACTATGACGCTTTAAGAGGAAAAATATTTTTCTTAAAAAACAAAACACAAAACAAAAAACCCTGCTGATTATCTGGTCAGGGGACCCCTGCTGGAACCTGATTACAACCCTCGGGCCTCACTCTTGAGTTACAATCCTAAGGGTCAAGAGGCATCTTCCTAGGGTCATATGTCCTTTCCATGACCAAAAGCCCCCCCGACTCTCCATACCCTGGGAGAGAGGTTATTACCTGGAAGGAAATCAAGGCAATTCTCTCTCCTTCCTAGAAGTGACCATGGATGCAGGCGGCCTGACAATGGTCAGCGTGCAGCAAAGTCCCCCTGCACCCCAGGTGACCCCTGTGGGCTCTGCTCTAAGTAGTCACGCAATAAACATCACATGCATGCGGCTCAGGGGTACCGGGTCCCTACTCTCCTAAGTCTCCATCCCATTAACAAACAGTCCTTCCTCACTGTATCGCACACGGACCTCTGCTCAATGTTATGTGGCAGCCTGGATGGGAGGGGAGTTTGGGATAGAATGGATACGTACATATGTATGGTTGAGTCCCTTCACTGTTTATAACATTGTTAACCGGCTATACTCCAATACAAAATAAAAAGTTAAAAAAAAGAGAAACGGTCCTTCCCTGCTAGATCCATGGTCAATGACCATCCAGTGGATAAAACACATGCTGGGCATCTAACATGTACCACACGTCACAGTGGGTTTAAAAGAGTTTTGGTCTTTGAGAAACAAACTCAGCCTTGACTGAGAGTCAGACATGAGAAGGTAACCTCCATATAGGAGCTGGCTTCTAAACCAGAGGCGTGCTAAAGTGATGCAATGCTGGGAACGTTGGGAGGGCTCCTCAGAGGCAGTGACCTGCTCAGCTGGCTGGAAGCAGACAAGTAGGCAGTTAAGTAAATGCATCGGACGGGTATTGTGATGTATTGGGAACACACAACTGTAGTTGGTTCCCCACTGCTGAGTGTGTAATGAAAGAGATACAGATGAGGATGGACTGGGGAAGGGGTAAGACGGTGACAGAGAGAACGTGTATGTCAAGTGGTGAGAGTAATATATGAAGAGGAATAAAAGAGCCAAAAGAGGGGCTGCAGAAGGCAGCTGGAGTCAGATCATGGAGGGCTTTGGAAAAGGGGGGTTCAAGTTAAGGAGATGCCCTTGATTCTGTGATCCAAGCCCCTGGTGGCAGCCCAGTCCCTACACAGGGCCTGTAAGTCCATGAGTTCGCCTGGGCAGCAAGCACTGTTGACCTGACAAAATGTCTTTGCACACCCAGGTATCCTTTTATAACAACCTTTAAAAAACTACACATAAAAAAAAAAAAAAAACTACACATAGATGCAGCGCAACCGACATATCAAGAACAAAACAGTTCATGCAACAATCTTATCTTTTCCCCAACCTAAGATACTGAAAGGGATACAAATACCACAAATGGGCTCAGTTACATTGACATTCTCAGAAGAAATGGGAAATATTTCTAGAAGAAATGGGGAATCACTGTGAGGTTTTAAGGGTGGGGCAGCAACAAAGTCAGATTTGTTTCAGAGCAGCTGCACAAGAGGTATTCAGTAATTACGGTAGGAGACAGAGAAGGCAGGAAAAGAATGTGTGCAAAAGGGGAAATGTGGGAAAGTGGCGATCAGCCCCGATGCAGCTGACAGTTACACACGCTGCTGGTCCAAACGCTCCACCCCAGGGAGAAGACACAGGCAGTGAGGGAACTTGACAGACACCGACCCCAAAGCCCGGTGAGTGGCAGGGCCACCGACCCAGGGGGTGCTGGGTCCTTCCAGCAGCCAGCCCCCTGACATTGCTGGTTCCCCAGCAGCACGGCTCCTGACAAGGTGCCCCAACTGAGGCTTTCTGCATTCTGAGAACTCAGCAGAGAGAAGGTGACAGGGGACACGTGAACCCTGGGTCCTACTCCTCCTCCAGCACCTAGGCAAGGAAATGTCTTTGAGAAGCACCCTCCTGTCATAAAGGCAGGAATTGCCACTGGTTCACCACTGTGTCCCGTGTGCCTAGAACAGCGCCTGGCAGAGGGTAGGCACTTGAGAAACAGAAATTAAAAATGACTCACAGTCTTCACAGTTCACACCAGCTAGACAAACCTGTGCTCCAGCTGGAACTGCACTGGTTCTCCATCTGTGTAGTTTGCAAATGTACAGAACCAGTGACATAATTTTGTATTCCGATTATGAGGAAGGCCCCAATGTAAAGAGGTCTGAGACACTGTACTCTGCAGTCGTGGTGGCCTCGAGTGTGGACAAGCACGCACACACTGCGTTTTTCTGTAAAAAAATCCCAGGATTGCTCCTACCTCCCACCTCACTTACCTTTGGGGTCACCCACTCCTTCCGGTTGGGTGTCTGTGTCTTGACCATACACTTGGTCCAGGCAGTCACGTCCCCGGTACAGTAATAGGCGTCGCCCTTGAAGACCAGCTGGCCTGAGCATTCCTCACATGGAAGCAGGGCGCCAAACACCAAACCGTCGGCCACTCGGTCCAAGATCTGAAGCCAGTGAAGAAACACGTCAGGGAGGAAAGGAGGGGGGCCGTGAGAGGACATTTGCCAATGTGGGATGAAGAGTTTGCACAGACTTCACTTGCTAAAAAAGGGAGTGCCCTGAGGCTCCCTAACATTCCCCAGGGGAGGCGGTTCATGGTTGGAGCTTGGATCTTAAGTCCACGCACAAAGTGTTCCTGCAGCTACCCCTTCCCTCGGTGACTTAGAAATAGAGGGAGAGCCCAGAGCACCCACTATTTCTGAGTGCACTGGAGTGACGGCAGGGCCTGCTGGGGAAACAGCCCCCGTGGCCCCTGGGGAGTCCGGGAGGAAGGCAGCGGAGAGCTCCTCGGGCCCCAGTATGCGGCATGAACACATGAGGCAGACGTGCGGCCCACCTCAGTGCTTCAGCGCCTGCCCCTTCCTGCCCCCGAAATGGCGACCTCGATGGGGATGACCATGCAACACGACTGTGGAATGTCGCTCCCAATTAATACCGGCAGGTGCTCAACCGGAGGGCCTCCCACATTCCACCGGGACAGTCACCGCACACGGCCTGGCCGCCTGGCTCGCGACTCCCGAAACACAAGGGCAGCTCACCGCCGACTCCCCGGAGGGCACTTGCTGCTTGTTGAAGATGAGCAGCTCTTTCAGGTCGTTTGTCGAGCACGCTTTCTTTAGCTCGTCCTTGACGTTCCAGATCAGGTCGTTCTGGGCCTGCGAGCGACAGTCAGCAGCTGAGAGATCGGCTCTTCTCAGAGAAAGAAGCCCAACCAGAGGAAGGGTCCACCCTGGCCCTGATTCACAGCCCTGCACTGAGCAGAGCTGCCCTATCCCAGGACTCTGCTCCCTGGGGTGTTCCAGAGTCCCTGGAACCAGCCCCTCAGAGACAAATCCCAGGACATGCACGCAGGAAGGTTTACCTGTCCAGCACCGAAGGGAGGAGGGACGGCTCCCCAACTACCTGCGATCAAGTGGGGGCAAGCCCCAAACACCCCAACCTCCTCAATCGTGAGTTATACTTGCTCACTATCGTGAACAGACTTCAGCTCTTCTGAAAACAGAACTGTAAATCTCTGTGGTAATATTTATGCAGTGCTTACTCTTCGTGGGCACTTTTCCCGTCACTATTTATTCTCACATCTGCTTTGCTTAGGAAGGCAGTGGCCTCCCCACAGCAGGGGAGCACTTCCTTCCGCTTTAGGGGACTGGGCGAGTCATGCTCGGTTAGGCCTGAGACCCCACCTCTGCAAGACAGATGGAAATGCCAGCCCTCTCAGCACCGGGTGAGGAGGACTTTAACGTGACAAAGCTGCATCACACACACAGGTGGGACTGGTTCCCCTGCCCCATGTCCGTAAGGGCCTCTCAGTAATACTGACCGCTGGGACTTCCATGGTGGTACAGTGGCTAAGAATCCGTGCCTCCACTGCAAGGGGCACAGGTTCAATGCCTAGGTTGGGGAGTTAAGATCCCACATGCTGCACAGTGTGGTCCAAAAAAAAAAAGTAAAAATAAATATAAATATGCATCACTTTTTAAAAATAAAATACACAACTAAAAATATCCACGCCTGCAGGACCACGTAGTGAGCCTGGAACGAGAGAGGACGAGGAAGAAGTCTAAGGGTGCATGGTGAGAAGGAAGCAGCAGAAGGATGTCACCTACGTGACCAAGGACGGGAAGCCAGCACAAACGGATGTGCCGGGTTGGGGAGCGCGTGGAGCACGGAAGGAAGAACACCAAACCCACCGCAGGGGCCCTGAAGCCAGGGATGGCACAGAACAGACACGTTTTAAACTGAAGGACAACTCACACCGAATCTGTGATTCATATTAAGCATGGAAACCACATCCCCAAAAAGAAACTGACTGCGCCCTCCTAGTTTCCCAAACACTCGCCATTTCCTGGTTGATAATTCTCACTTTGCTTTGATACACGTTTACCAACACGGTAATGAATATCTCTGGTCAATGACCACTGATCTAATGGGCAGTTTTCTCCTTTTACTATATGCCTTCTATTTTTTTCCCCCAAGAAGAGATTTTCAATTAAAAAAAAAAAAGCCGAATTTTATTTCTTTCAGCCATTCTCTGTGCCAAGAACCTTGAGTATCCTTGAACTCAATACCCAGTTTCCAACGTGCTCTCGGTCTGGGATGCAGTGATGCACTGTGTGGCTGAGGCATGACACGCCTATCCCAGCAAGAGGCCAAGTGGGAAGCGACAGCTCGGCGCCCACCAGCCTGGCCACTGGTCTGACGCTGAGAGCCCACTGTGGATGCTTTCACGTTGCTTTGGGAAGAGGGAAGAATGTCTCGGGGGAAAGCCAGGCTATTGAACAACAGCTATCGATTTGGGAGTTTTAAAAGCTCTTACAAAGCACGACACCCGCACCTCCTTGAACTTTCTCCCCAGCATGAGGAAGAGAATTAGACTCAACGGCGAGAGGAGACATGCAGCTTGGGACTCACCTTGAGGGCCTTTTCAAGCTTAATCTCCTTGTCTTTTTCTTTTTTAGATTTCTTCTTGGCCACTTCATCTAGTCCATCCACCTCATCGCCTTTTCTCTTTCTGAAAGAGACGAAGGATGTGAGAAAAGAACCAGAACCACTGAAACCCTGAAAGCCAATGCCTCGGGTGACGCAGCATCCTCTAACACCATCTTCACGCCACTCTAACGCGGCTCGGCCAGGTGCTGCCCACTCAGGAGCTCGCCATCTGCTCAGGCCTGCAGCTGCCACTTCACGACATACTCCGCTGCAAGGACGGGCCAGCAGTCGCTCCAGAGCCTTGGAACAATCCGGCGCAGCACCCAGGGCTTAGGCCCCATCAGACATCAAAATGCTACCCATCTCCGGGCATAGACACGATGGCCTGGAAGGTCTGGCAGGGACTATGCTAGAGGTTAAGGCCACGGCTGAGGGCAGCAACCGCAGAAGACAAAGGACCAGGGTCAGGCACTGAGTCTTCAAGCTAAGACACGGGGCTGCTCCTGAGGCCAAGAGGCTGTTCTCAGATGTGGGAGGCTGTGCTATCATTTAAAGCCCAACAAGAAGCAGCAGTCTAGGTGCTGCCAGCTGGCCTGCCCCAGCCAGGTCAGCAAACGCTGCTGACCACGTCCAAGAGCATCACCCCTGACTTGACAGAGGGCCCCGAGGGTCATCAGTAGCCCCCAGAAACAGGGCAGGTCAGCCACGGTGGTTAATGCTTTCAGCTCTCACAATGGCCTGAGATGGAACGCCTGCATTTCCCCTCATTCATTAAAGTGGGAAAAAGTATACCCTCTACTTTGTAGGATCGTGGTGATGGTTAAATGAATTATCCTGCAAGAGGCTTAGCACAGTGCCCAGCACACCAGAAGTGCTCAACCAATTCTGGTGGTTACGGCATAAATGGAAGCTTATACATTCTTCTTACACCTATACCGAGTGTCAAAGCACTCTTGAGGACTCTAAAATCCATGCCTTTGACTTTCTAGTTTTCTTTAACATTCCAGAGCCACATGTGCTGTACAAAAAACTTGTGCACTTATTTCATTTTTAAAATTTACTATTGCTTATATGGCTGCTCAGGGTCTTTGTTGCTGCATGCAGGCTTTCTCTAGTTGCGGTGCGAGGACTTCTTTATTGTGGTGGATTCTCTTGTGGCAGAGCATGGGCTCTAGGGCACACGGGCTGCAGTAGTTGTGGCACACAGGCTTAGCTGCCCTGCGGCACGTCGAATCTTCCCAGACCAGGGACTGAACCCGTGTCCCCAGCATTGCAAGGCAGACTCTCGACCACTGGACCACCAGGACGTCCTAAACGCGCGCATTTAGAACTGAGATAGTGCTTGAAGGCTGCGTCTACACTTGAGGATGCCACAGGGACGTGAGAGTGGGTCATGGATTGGTGAGAGGAAAGGTGGTGGTGGACTCCAGTCAGGGGAATGCTCAGACGGGCTAGTCAGGAGGGTGCAGCGGTCTGATACAGACTCTGGGCCTGTGTGAAGCTCTTCCCTGAAGCCCCATGGACACCCCCCACCCCCAGCCCTCTACCCACCTTTCACCCTTGATTTCCGGGAGCTGCTTCTTGAGGGTTTCTTGGTCCTCTGCAGTGAGGCAGCTGAAGCCCATGAGCTGGCTTGCACTGAACTCAGGACGGAAGCCCAGCTCCTCCCGTTTCTGAACAAAACACTTTGGGTGGTACCAGCAGTCAACCATGCCCAGCTGGGGCTTATCGGGGTACACCACCTTCTTGGACAGGCGCACCTGGCCCTGTAGGAGAATCCACACGTGTTACCAGAGAGAGATAAGGAAGGGTGGTCAAACATCGGGGCAGCCCAGGGGCGACCAGGTTCACACTGAAGGTGATGGGAGGGCTGCTGGAAGGTTTTGGCTGTTTTATGCCATTAAGGATTGTGTTACCCTAAAGTCTCTGCTCCCCATTTTTAAATAAAGTTAAGTCCAACTAGCTACCTACCCACCCAGCTGCCTGGGCAAGTGACAAAGTGGTAACATCACCCTGAGGATGCTCTGCAGACCCCGGTGTAGAGGTAAGCACAATGCCTGGGACGCTATACTGCAGGCTTGAGGGAGCCAGAAGTGGAAGTGTTAGTCACTCAGTCATGTCTGATTCTGCAATCCCATTGACTGTAGCCCGCTAGGCTCCTCTGTCCAAGGAATTCTCCAGGCAAGAATACTGGAGCGGGTTGCCATTTCCTCCTCCGGGGGATCTTCCCGACCCAGGGATCGAACCTGGGTCTCCAGTATTGCAGGCAGATTCCTTATCATCTGAGCCACCAGGGAAGCCCCCTGAGGGATGCAGAGCAGGCCCCAATCCTAGCAGGGATCTTCTGCAACCTCCTCCCCAGTCTCCTCAGTCTTTTTATGCAGATGAAGGCTCCCTAAAATGCGGTAGCAAACCCGTAAGCCAGCATCCAGTCCTGCCATCCTGCCCAGGTCTGACATCCCCACTGAGTTTCAGGCCCGTGGGCCCCAGATGGGGAGGCTTGGACCAAGTGGCACTGATACAACGCCATCTCAGGCCTGGCCACGCTCTGTGACAGACGGCCTTGGGCGCCCTGTGACACTTTTAACTTCTGCCTCAAATTCTTGTGGGAGAAGGCAGCTGGAGAAGATCCAGCAATTTCATGTTTTTCCTTTCTGAACACTCACTGACTCGCCTTAATTTCCTGTACAATACTGAGGAGGTAGAAACTTTCTCATCAGTGCCTTGAATTAATCAACCAGCATGTTTGCCCAAGATGAGAGGATCTCGGGTAACAAGGCTAAAGGGCACAGGCCGACCCCTCGACCTGCGTCTGAGCTACTCAAGACAGCCGTCACTCCACCCGACCAGCTGTCATCCTACAGGGGTGAGAGCTGGAAAGGAAGGAGGGTGGACGAAGTGCCCGACTAAGTGGAAGAAAGCCTGGACGCTGACGCTAGGGAACAAACGCACTCCTTAAACTGAGTCTACCATAAAACACAACCAACAGCTTCCTGCAGCCCTGTGGGGGTCCAGAAGAGACCCATTGTGTACATGTTTTCCAAACTCTCCCAGGTTTCCTAAGAGCAGGTTCAGAGACACACACAAGGATGGCACTGTGGATAACCAGGGCTAGATCTGCCCACAGGAAAAGTCATTGTTATCTCCTGTCTCCACTAAGATGATTCACTTTATTTTTACCTAACACCTAAAGCCCTATTCTCTTTTTTTGAAATATCCAGTGACATCCTACGCGAGAAATCCTGAAAGTCAGACAGACCAGGCCCCAAGCTCTCACCTTTTCTATCTTCTCCATGCAGCTCTTGCACGTGCTTCTGTTGGATTTGGCGTACCCTGCCCCAAAGTCAATCAGCGTCTTCTCTGTCTTGCTGCCAACTCCATCTTGGCCTTTGCCTGAAACATCTAACAGAGCCACACTCATTTCAACAGCCTTAGTGTAGTTCCAGAGAGCCCTGTCCTCCTCCTCTACCTCTTGGGATTTCTCTACCAGGACACCTTGTGTTTTGGGCAACCACAGGTGGTCCATCTCATCTACGTTTGCTTCTAACTACTGTGGTTGGTTAACAGTTTCTCCTCTGGCAATAAAATTAAAAAATTTTCTCAGGCTCCTAGAAACAGCACAATGTTAGCTGGTGCTGGTCTTACCACCCCCACCCCCCGGCTCCTCCTCTGCAGCCCCCTTCCTCACTTTGGAAAGAACTTAGTAAGTGCTTACTATGACGTATAATAGTAGATCAACAGGAGATTGAATGAACAAACTGAGACACTCTTCAGTAATTAAAAAAAAGAATTGATGACACACAAGACAACCTGGATGAGTCTCACAGACATGCTGAACAAAAGCAGCTTTCAAGAGAATAAGATACTGTTCTTTTTTCTCTGAAATGTTAAATCACACAAAATTAATTCAAAGGGACAGAAATCAGAACAGTGGTTACCTTGATGAGAGAAAGGATAACTTGGAAAGGGCATAAGCGACCTTTCTGGGGGCTACTTATTGACGGGTAAATGTTAGATGTGTGCATGCATTTGTCAAAATTCACTGAATTGTACATGTAAAGTCTGTGCATATAACTGTGTATTATTTTAAAAATTCTGGATGAAAAATTTCCAAATACCAAAAACAGGTACTGTGAGAAAACAGATATTATCACAAGAACACTGACTCAAAGATGAAGCCTCATTATGATGAAACATGTGTCCAGCAAAATGAAAAGTAATGAAAGTACTTAGGGATGGTGTGGAAGTGGAGAAATGAGTACATTACACATTGCTGGTACAGGTAGAACTGATACAATCTTTCTGTAAGGCAGGTTGGCACACACACCTTGAAACAGTTCATCTCTTTCAGCAGCATTTCCTCCTCTTAGAATTAAAGAAATAACTGGACAGATGCCCAGGATATATGAGAAATTTGTTGACAGTTCTGTTTGTAACAGAGCTAAATAGTTTACAGCCTCATTTCAAAAGCAAAAGAGTCTGGACTTGAATCTCGCCTCGGGCGTTCACCACCATGCTAACCTTGGGCTACTCAACTAACCTCCAGGTGTCTCAACTCAATTGGAAAAACTGATAAAGCAATGGGGCAAAGATTCAAACTACCATAATATATGCCAAATACTTGAATGATGCACAAAATTTAGCACGATCTGAATAAATGAATTCAACATTATCTTAAACAATAATGATGGAAATGTGTAACTTTTAATGTGAGAAGAGTAAATATTAAACTGTAAAATGCAATGTGTAGACCACAGGGAAATACAAATCAAGATTATGAGGTATCACTTCAAAACATTAAGAAGGATATTATTTATAAAAATCCTGAAAAACCAAAAAATCCAGAACACAAAAGTGTTGATAAGGGTGTGGAGAAATAAAAAACCCGTGTGTTTTTGGGGGGATGAGTAATCCCACAGCTGCTGTGGCAAACAGTACTGCAATTTACACAAAAAACTGAACGTAGAGTATTGATATAATTCCACTTATGATAATTCCACTCGTAACTCCACTTATGAGTATATAGATAAGAGAACAGAAAACAGGGTCTGGATCAGATAAATGCATACCAATATTGACCAATTACCAAAGGTAGAAACAACCCAAATGGCCACCGATGAATGAACAGATAAATGATATGTGGAACAGCCATATTACAGAATTCTTATCCGGCCTTTAAAAGGAAGGAAATTCCGACAGATGCTACATGAATGAACCCTGAAGACATGATGCGGAGTAAAATAAGTCAGACACAGGTGGACAAATACAGTATAGGCCAAACACAAAAGGATAAATACTGTGTGATTCCACTGTATGGGGTACTTAGAAGTAATCAAACTCACAGAGACAGAAATAGTGGTTGTCAGAGGGTAGGGGGAGGAAAAAAGAGGAGTTAATGTTTAATGGGTATGAAGTAATAGTTTAGGAAGATGAAAAAGTTTTGAAGAAGGATGATGGTGATGGCTGCATGGCAGTGTGAATTGCACTTAACGCCACTGAAATGTACACTTAAAGTGGTAAGCACTGTGTTATGTTTATTTTATCACAAAGAAAAGGTGATAGAATATTAAAAAAGAAGTTAGTATTATACTTAAGGTAGAATCCTTTTTCTGCAGGAGTAAAAACACATAAACACACAAGCATCAATATCTGAATAGAAAACATTTTCTAATAGGACACCCTGCAATATTAATGATAGTTCTTTCCGAATTACAGGATCTGGGACAATTTAAAACTTCTTGTTCTCAACAACAGCCTGGAGTCACAATCATAAGTTAAACTGGGCCAGTTCACAGGAAGGCAGAGAAATGAGAATACAGTCTCAGGAGATCGCCTTCAAAGGATGATTAAAAAAAAAAAAAGAATCAACCATTTAAAATTTAAAGGCATCTTTATGGAGAGGCAGGAGACCCAGAATAGCCAACACAATATTGAAGAGGAACAAAGTCAGGGAACTGACACTGCGTAACAAGACTCATTATAAAGCTATATAGTCAAGCCAGTGTGATACTGGTGAAATACACAAATCGATAAATATGCCAGAACACAGTCCAGAAGCCACACAGATACAGTCACTTGATGTTTGGTAAAGGAGCAAATTAACACAGCGGAGGACAGCTTTTTCAACAAGTGGTGCTGGGACAATAGGACATATACGTGCAAAAAAAATTTAATCTAGACAGATTACACCTGTCACAAATATTAACTCAAAATGGATCACAGATTTAAATGTATTGATTAAACATAAAACTATAAAACTTCTAGAAAATAACATGGGAGAAAATCTAGATGACCTTGGGTATGGTGCTAAGCTGCTTCAGTCGTGGCTGACTCTGTGTGACCTTATGGACTTCCAGGAGCCTGCCAGGGCTCCTCTGTCCATGGGATTCACCAGGCAAGAATACTGGAGTGGGTTGCCATTTCCTCCTCCAGGGGATCTTCCCGACCCAGGGACTGAACCTGTGTTTCTTAAGTCTCCTGCATTGGAGTCTCAACCACTGTACTGCCAGGGAAGCCCCTGGTGTAACTTTTTAGACTGTACCAGACCCAGTACATAAAATAAATCATTGATAAGCTAGACTTTATTAAAAACAAAAATGTCTACTCTGTGAAAGATAGCACCAAGAGAATAAAAAATATAAGCCACCGACTGAGAGGAAATATTTGCAAAAGACATATCTGATAAAGGACTGCTGTCCAAACTATACGATGAACTCAATAAAACAAAGTGCAAAGATGCTCAAAATCACATGGTACTTCTTGTTATTCAGTTGCCAAGTTGTTTCTGATTCTCTGTGACCCCATGGGCTGCAGCATGCCAGGCCTCCCTGTCTCTCATCATCTCCTGGAGTTTTCCCAAGTTCATGTCCATTGAATCAGTGATGCCATCCAACCATCTCATCCGCTGTTGCCCTCTTCTCCTGCTGCCTTCAATTTTTCCCAGCATCAGGGATCTTTCCAATGAGTCGGCTCTTTGCATCAGGTAGCCAAAGTAATGGAGCTTCAGCTTCAGCATCAGTCCTTCCAATGAGTACTCAGGGTTGATTTCCTTTAGGATTGAATGGTTTGACCTTCCTGTTGTCCAAGGGACTCTCAAGAATATTCTCCAGCATCAACTTGAAAGCATCAATTCTTCGGCACTCTGCTTTCTTTATGGCCCAACTCTCGCATACATACACGGCTACTAAAAAAAGACTACAGCTTTGACTATACAAACTTTTGTTGGCAAAGTGATGTCTTTGCTTTTTAATACACTGTCTACGTTTGCTGTAACTTTCCTGTCTTCAAGAAGCAACTGTTTTCTAATTTCATGGCTACAGTCACCGTCCACAGTGATTTTGAAGCCCAAGAAAAGGAAATCTGTCACTGCTTCCACCTTGTCCCCTTCTATTTGCCATGAAGTGATGGGACTGGATGCCATGATCTTTGTTTCTGAATGTTGAGTTTTAAGCCAGCCTTTTCACTCACCTCTTTTACCCTCAAAAGGCTGAGTTTCTTTTCGCTTTCTGCCATTAAAGTGGTATCATCTACATATCTGAGGTTGTTGATATTTCTCCCGGCAATCTTGATTCCAGTTTATAACTCATCCACTCTGGCATTTTGCATGCTGTGCTCTGGATATAAGTTAAACAAACAGGGAGATAATAACCAGACTTATCATACTGCTTTCTCAATTTTGAACCAGTCAGTTGTTCCATATAAGATTCTAACTGTTGCTTCTTGACCTGCATAGAGGTTTCTCAGGAGACAGGTAAGATGGTCTGGTATTCCCACCTCTTTAAGAGTTTTCCACAGTTATGAACCACAAAGTCAATGGCTTTAGCATAGCCAGTGAAACAGAGGTAGATTTATTTTGGAACTCCCTCGCTTTCTCTATGATCCATGAGTGCTGGCATTTTAACCTCTGGTTCCTCTGCCTTTTCTAAACCCAACTTGAACATCTGGACGTTCTCGGTTCACGTAATGTGGAAGGTTGAAGGATTTTGAGCATAACCTTACTAGCATGGGAGATGTGTGCAACTGTCCAGTAGTTGCAACATTCTTTAGTACTGTCCTTCTTGGGAATTGGGTCAGTCCTGAGGTCACTGTTGGGTTTTCCAAATTTGCTGACATACTGGGTGCAGCACTTTAACAGCATCATCTTTTAGGATTTTAAACAGCTCTGCTGGAATTCTATCACCTCCACTAGCTTTACTGGCAGCAGTGCTTCCTAACGCCCACTTGACTGTACACTCCAGAATGTCTGGCTCTGGGTGAGTGACCACACCATTGTGGTTATCCAGGTCATTAAGATCTTTTTTGTCCAGTTCTTCTGTGTATTCTTGCCATCTCTTCTTGATCTCTTATGCTTCTATTAGGTCTTTATGTTTCTGTCCATTATTGTGCCCATCTTTGGATGAAATGTTCCATTGCTATTTCCAATTTTCTTGAGGGGCACTCTAGTCTTTTCTCTTCTGTTGTTTTCTTCTATTTCTTTGCACTGTTCACTGAAGAAGGCCCTCTGATCTCTCCCTGCTATTCTCTTGAACTCTACACTCAGTTGGGTATACCGTTCCCCTTCTCCCTTGCTTTTCGCTTCTCTTCTTTCCTCAGCTATTTGTAAAGCCTTCTGAGAAAACCACTGTGCCGTCTTGCATTTCTTTTTCTTTGGGATGGTTTTGTTCACTGCCTCCTGTACAATATTATGAACCTCTGTCCATAGTTCTTCAGGCACTCTGTTTACTAGATCTAATCCCTTGAATCTATTCATCACCTCCACTATATAATCATAGGAGATTTGATTTAGATTGTACTGGCCTAGTGGTTTTTCTCGCTTTAATTTAAGCCTGAATTTTGCTATAAGGAGCTGATGATCTGAGCCACAGTCAGCTCCAGGTCTCATTTTTGCTGACATATACAGCTTCTCCATCTTTGGCCACAAAGAATGTAATCAATCTGATTTTGGTTTTGACCATTTGGTGTTACCCATGTGTAAAGTGTCTCTTATGTTGTTGAAAAAGAGTGTCTGCTATGACCAGTGCATTCTCTTAGCAGAACTGTGTTAGCTTTGCCCATATGGTACTAGGGAATTGCAAATTAAAACAAGATACCACTACAAACCTATTAGCTTGCCAAAATCCAAAACACTGGTAACAAACATTGGTAAGGACATGGAGTAACAGGAACTCTTGCTCATTACTGGTAGGAATGTAATGGTCTGGCCACTTTGGAAGAAGCTTGCTGTCTAAAGATACTCTTAACCATACAATCCAGCAACTGTGTGCCTTGATATTTAGTATTTATCCAACCAATTAAAAAACTTATGTCCACACAGAACCCTGCATGGGGACATTTATAGTAGTTTTATTCATAATTGCCAGAACTGGAAGCACCTGGGGTGTCCTTCAGTAGGTGAAGGGATAAACTGTGGTACTTCCAGACATTTAGTGCCCCAGTACTTCCAGAATATTTAGTGCCCCTAAGAAATGTTATCAACCTGTGACAAGATATGCAGGAACCTTAAATGTATACTACTGAGTGATAAGCTAATTTGAAAAGGTTACATACTGTATGATTCTAATGACACAATATTCTAGAAAAGATGAAACTATGGAGATAGGAAAAATATTAGTGGTTGCCAGGGGTTGGGAGATGGAGGGATGAACAGGTAGAATGCAGAGGAATTTTACAGAGGGATGGAAATACTCTGAATGACATTATAATGAAGGATATAAGTCATTATACATTTGCCCAAACCCTTACAGGAAAGATGTACACCACCACGACTGATGGCTAATATAAACTCTGGACTTTGGATGAACCGATGTGTCAACGTAGCTTCAGCTGCTGGGAGAAGCTGATGGTGGCAGAGGTCATGCCTCTGTGGAAACTCTCCACGTTCCATACTTTTTGCTTAATTGTGCTGTGAACCTGAAACTACGCTAAAAGAGGGGCTAGTAAATAACAACCACAGCAAATTTAAAGGCTACATGTCAAGCATCTGGAAGTAACATACCCTGCACCCAACAGGACAACTCTGGGTCACCGAGATGCTGCTGGAGTAACGGGAGAGTGAGCCGAAGGGCCTACTCTCTGCTCTCACAGAACGGGCCCCTGGCTCCAGGGTTGGGGCGACCCCCGCGCCTCCCCACTGCGCACACACCTGTTGCTCCTCCAGTCTCGGCCATCTTCTTGATCTTCTGCTGGTCATCCCAGCGGAGCTCGGAGAACCCATCCACCTCGACATCAGGGTGCCAGATGGAGTGGCCGACCTTCCAGAAGCAGGAGAGGTGGTGCCAATGCGGGATTTTCCCATCGAACATGGGCGACTAGAAGGGCGGAATCAAAGGCGGAAAAAGAGCTGTGAGCCTCAGGCGTGGCCCTCAGCACCAGACATCCCAAACCGCCCTGCTTATCTGTAAACAGAGGACGCCACCCACCCCTCAAGTGAGGAAGCTGCCTTGCCTGCCCTGGGGACGGGCACCAGGACATCCCGGGGGGCTGACCGGCACTTCAGCTTTTAGCTCAGCCCTGAGCGTGGTCACCAAACTTGCCACTGCATTTCAGTCGCAGACTCAGCTCAGAGCTGGTGAGGGTACAGGAGATGCCAGTCCTGCTTCCCGTGGCCCCCCAAGCAGAAGAGACCCCACCATTGCCAGGACCCGCATGGCCCCCAGGGCTCTGTGCACTTAGGACAATGGGGAATGAGTCCCCGATAAGCGCCGGGCTGAGCAGATGTCAGAGAAGTGTCATGCTGGCAGCAGCCACGCAGATGTGCACGGAATGAAGGACTTCGATGAGGGACCGGCAGGGGGGCGCCCCACCCCCAGGAGCTGGAGGGACCCTGCTGCCCACCAGCCACCATGGGACTCCCCGCAGCTGTCTCTGAGGAGCCAGCACCCCCATTTCGCGGTCTCATGGGGGTGGGGTCAGACAGATGACTCAGCCCCAGGTCTTTCCACTACACTGCTCTACGTCGCTCGGCAGGAAGAGGTACTTAAAAATATACGAACGGTTCTGACTGAAGGCCCCAAACATCTGCTTTGATAGGACAGAAATCTAAATGTCAAGCAGATGGCATAAAACTGCGTTAAAAATAAACACCAAACAGAACGTTGAGGATGGAGTCATGCAGACTCGGAAAGTGCTCAGGAAAAGCAGGGACAAGCTCTCCCAACCGGCCTCTCCTACTAGGTGAGCAGCCTCTCTCTGGGTTCTATCGACAGCACTGAATAAAACACAGTTAACGGCTGGGGCACAGAAGCTATGGCTGTCCCCTGGGATCCCCAGCTCTAACCAGAGCCAACAGCACTTCCTCAGGTCCCATGACAGACGCCCCTTCCCATAGCTCCCCAGAGTTAAGAAGATCCATTTGGGTTATTATTTGATCAAGATCTGTGTCCTGCATCAGGTCTGGAGCTGCCAGAGAGGCGCCAAGCGATGCCTGTCTTGCCAGCACAGTCACGGCAGGCACTCAGAGCATTTGTGGGGTGCCCCAGGTCTGGAGGGAAGAGGAAGAAAGGAAGGATGGAGGGACTCCTGCTGTGGGAAAGATGCTCCCTCCAAGACAGCCCTCCCCACCCACAACCAGACAACAAATGGCATTCAAGAACAGACTTGTGTCCTGGCTTTCAAATGTTCACCAAGGCAGCCAATATATCCTTAAGCACCTGGACGTCTTGTGACAGCATCTGCAGTGGCCTTGACCTGGCTCTGCCTGCCCTGGAAACCCTCGCTAAGCCTCCTCTAGGTGCAGAGAGGGGGCCTCTGGCTCATGGCTCTACCCCCACCCCCACCGGAACCTACGGCCACAATTTCTTCTGGCTCTCTGAGGCCCCCACACTTGCTCCTTTTAACTTTGGCCTGAGTGCTGTGTCTCCAACCACCGGCACAGTGCCAAACATGCAAAGCCTCCACCAGGGTATACTCAGCACAAACTCCGGGACTGTCGAGGCCGCTGGTCTCCCTCCAGAGGAAAGAACCCTTGATCAACGCAAAGCCTTATACTTAAGAACTCAGGACTGAGGATGAGATGGCAGGAAAGTAACCAGACCAAGGTCACAAGACTACTGCCTCACCAGGCAGCCGCCCAGCTCCAGTAAGGAGTAAAATCCTTGGCTGGAGACTCAGCAAACATGAGTGCCCACCATGCACCAGGGTCCTTACCCAGCCACTCTCAGGCTGCTTCCTGAGAAATGGGCCATAAAAAGAGGCGACACCAGGGCCAGCCTAGCCCACAGAATGCAAAACAACTGTTACCGTGAGGAAAGTCACCAAGCTGTTTCCTGCAGGCCCTTCCAAGAACACCAAGGTTGGGTTCATTTCCCTCCAGGCTGTCCCAGGGCCTGCCAGCTAAAGTATCAGGTATTTGATACTCTGAGAACAATCCTCCCACACAAATGTAAAAGAAGGTATTTAAATCCAAAGCGGGTGGGGGAAGAACCAGCTCAGCCTACAGGACCTACAAAACGTTTGTGTTAAAACTCCACCCTCAATTACCATTAGAGAAAAATCACACTTAATTTTAATAACAAAAATTTCCTTCACTACCAAGTAAGCAGAAGGAGAGCCCAGAATGTTAGACTTTGTTTAGTTTAGGAAGCGATTACTCAGTGCAACTGCCTGGACTAGAGCCAACCAGCCTCTTCACTGCTCACCCGCGTCCCAGGAGAACAGGGTCCTCTCTGACTGTCCAGTGAAGCCTATGGATGACGTCCCTTTCTCAGAGTAACATTTTTAAATGCACAATAAAATACGTAAGTTCACAAAGGAAATCAATGGTATTGAAATAATTATGAAAACATTAAAAAAGTTTGCTGGGATACAGTAATCTACAAGTCGCTCAGTCTGACTCTTTGCAACCCCATGGACTGCAGCACGCCAGGCTTCCCTGCCCTTCACTCCAAACTTTAAAGCATTAAATAACAAGATACAGTACCCACTTCAATAACTACTATAATCTTATTGCTAACAACTACTGTAATCTTTCTGGAGAAGGAAATGGCAACCCACTCCAGTACTCTTGCCTAGAAAATTCCATGGGTGGAGAAGCCTGGTGGGCTACAGTCCACGGGGTCGCAAAGAGTCGGACACGACTCTTTCACTTTAATATTGTTGCCACGTCATGCCATGCTTAGTTGTTCAGTCATGCCCGATCCTTTGTGACCCGAGAGGCTGTAGGCTGCCAGGCTCCTCTGTCCATGAGGATTCTCCAGGCAGGAATACTGGAATGGGTTGCCATGCCCTCCTCCAGGGGATCTTCCCGACCCACGGATTGAACCCAGGTCTCCCACACTGAAGGGGGATTCTTTGCCATCTGAGCTACCAGGGAAGCCCACAGTCTTGTTGAGATGAGTATAAATGGTTATTTAAAAAATCCCCAACAACTATAAATGATATGAAAATAACTACTACTGATGACAAAAACTGCAGTTACTGTTAATGTGCCTTTGCTTTGTGGCTTACATTCATAACTGTAGGAAGTAATGAATTGTAACCGAAGTCCAGGGAAGACAGGAATCTTTTCTCATTGAAACTCATGGACCTCTCGAGTTCTATGTGCCATCCCACAGACTCCAGGTTAAGAGCCCCTGCACTAATGGGGACTTCATGAGATCAGCCAGCCACCCAAACGTTAGGATGAAATGAAAAGACGCTTCTGGGGGCGATAAGGCTCCTCAAATAGTAGGCCTCGTCTACTCCTCCATCCTTAACTTTCTGCCACTTCTGTGGTGAGCTCCAATTTGGCACCCACCATGCCAAGGGCACAGCTCCATCAGGTGGCACCCACCCCAGCAGAGCAATGTTTACCAGTCATCACCCCTTTAACCAAATTGGGAGCTCCCAGAAATGGAGTCTGTCCTTGCACCCCTGGTACCTAACACCATGCCTAGAACCTAACTGGTGTTCAGTGAGTGTTTACTAAGTGATAAGTGTTGGGTAGTGAGCTAGGTGACCCTGAGAATGATACTAAGATGACAATGCCAATCCCTGTCATATTGTTGGAGCCCGCCAGGCTCCTCTGTCCACGTAATTTCCCAGGCAAAAATACTGGAGTGTGTTGCCATTTCCTTCTCCAGGGGATCTTCCCAACCCAGGGATCAAACCTGCATCTCTCAGGTCTCCTGCATTGGCAGACAGGTTCTTTACCACTAGTGCCACCTAAGAAGTGACAAACTGTTGCTAATTCTAACTCCCAGATGGATCAGGATCTGTTTATTGGACTTTAACCTTTGTTTTTCATTGCTCTTGTTATTGTAACCATATATAATAACCTGCCTCTGGGCACCCTACCTCTCTGTCTAAAGAGATTAACATACATATCCCCTCTCTGAGGGCTTCCCTGGTGGATCAGATGGTAAAGAATCTGCCTGCAGTGCGGGGGACCCGGTTTCGATCCCTGGGTTGGGAAGATCCCCTGGAGAAGGAAATGGCAACCCACTCCAGTATTCTTGCCTGGAAAATCCCATGGACGGAGGAGCCTGGCACATTACAGTACATGGGGTTTCAGAGTTCGACACGACTAAGCAACTTCAGTTTCTTTCTTTCCCCTCCCTAAGGTTGGCCATTTTGGGAGAGATTTGCAAGAAAATGATCTTTACTTTCTCAACTCCTTCCCCTCTGTGTCCTATAAAAGAAGCGGGCATCCAGATCCCAACAAGACAGCTGATTTAAAGACAACAGTCTGCCATTTTCTCGGTCAGTTGGCTTTCCAAATAATAAAGTTAGTATTCCTTGCTTCAATTAGCCTGTCGGGCAGTAAGCAGATTGAGCTGGGACTCGGTAACAATATTATGAAATGAGATAGCCTAAGTACACACTAGTACCCATTCCCCTCCACCACCTAACTACCGCAAATGCAGCAATACCATCTAGTCATTCCTAAAATACCTTACCGCTTCACCCGTGGAGGGAAAATTAAGCCATCTTGACCATGAGCACTAAGCTTGGACAAAAGCTTTACCTTGGTTGGGGTGGGGAGGACAGGGCAGGTGGGAACTAGAATTACACAGACAGACGGGAGCTTTTGGAAGCTGAAAGAGGCAGGAATCTCTCTGCCCTGGGAGGGTTCTCCAGACACACCACCTCACTCCAACACCCCTCTGGCCTGCTCGGAAGCCTCCGGGACCACCGGAGAGAATCTTGACCCTATTAAGAAGCCCAGATGAGAATCCCCAGGAACCACTCTTACTCAAACCAGAAAGCTAAAAAGACAACGTTCTGTGAACTTGAAAAGTTTGGGGGAAAATGTTAAACCATAGCGTAAGCCAAAAGTGAACGCACTGTACTGAAATGACATCGACTTGCATAGTTTTGCATAATTTAAAAAAATGAGCGGTTGTTGAAATGATAGCCAAAAATAGATTAAAAAAAAAAATCCAAATCGTCACTTGCCAGTGGCCACCGTCAATGTAGGACAAATATCTTCCAAAACAAGGTAGGTCAAAACCAGACTAGCTTCAAAAAACCACGAGTCAGTTTCCTTCCCGAAGCGAACGGCAATAAAAATAAACCCAGAAAAGGATAGAAGTGGCTCATTTTCACAAAGTAAAAGGTCCCACCGGCTGCAGACCGTATTTCCCGGGCTTTTCCTGCAAGATCAGCAAAACCTGACGGAAGAAGGGTCCTCCCGGCGGGCTCGTCCCGCGATAGCAGCTGTGCCCGCAGGCCCCGCGCTGGCTGGGAGCGGTCGGCCAGGCCCATGGCTCCGGGCCGGCCCTCCCCCCACCCTCCTCGGACGCGCGAAGGCCCGGCTGCGCACAAAGCGCCCCTTCCGCCCGCACCTGCACCATGAAGGCCATCCGGATCGAGTCCTTGGGGATGCTCTCTTTGCATTTCTTGCAAGACGCGCGCCCGCTCTTGGCGTACTCGACCCGGTAGACCTTGTCTGAAGACTCCGCCATCCTTTTCCTGCCGCTTACTGCTCCGGGAGCCCGACGCCGCGACCTGGAGACCCGCTTCTGCTACTGCCGCCTCACCCACCGATCCGCTAGCCACAGGCGGCTAAGCGCCTAGAACCGTCGCCGCCGCCGCCTCCGAACACGCCGCGCAGGCCACCCGCCGCTCCCGATAGATTGCTGATGCCTGGCGGCGGGCACGCCCCGGCGCCAGTGCGCACGGGGCGGGGCCGCCGGCGCGCGCGCGCGCCCCCTGCCGGCCGGGGGCGGGGCGGTAGCTCCCCGACGCCTGCGGCTGCGCGACCTCCCTCCGGGATGCTGAGGGCAGAAGTCAGGCTCACCCCTTGCCTGCAGCTCTGGGAAGGACGGGGTTTCACCATTTGTCCCCTTTAACTGTTTGTCCCCAGGAAGGCTTAAGTGTTCTCACAACTGATTCCACCCTTGTCGCTTTTTAATGCATGTGTTCCCTCTCCGTTGAGGGCTTCCAGATCTGGAAGGGACTGGACTGGCTGGGGAAAGGCCTTTGGCAGCCAAAGGACCTGGGCAGGCTCTCGGCCCAGGTTTGACTGCAGTCCGCGGACCATTGGAACCGAATACTAACTGAAATCTAGCATCGCCTTCATATGAATTTTAATGCATGGATACAAACTTTGGGAGTCTCAGCAATAGTTATCACAGCACTTTAATATCACTTTACAGTTGTTTGGGATGTAAATTACAAATTGGCACTTACCAAGAGCATTGCCAGTGACAACAACAAAGGCATTTGCCATCTGCCTCTACAGAGATTGAAGCCCATGCTGCTAAAGCTGTTGACCTTCAACAACCCTGAGGGAGTGCAGGGTGGAGTGAGGGGCACTCTGTGCTCCAGGGACTCTGATGGGACAAGTCTTTAGATAGTTGGATGTGTTTAGGAACAGATTTTATGATCTCAATTCTTACATCTCCTCATATCTAGAGACGCACTAAATCCCTTCATGGTGACATCAGATCCTCATGACTAACAAAAACCTTTTGTAAGTTGAGTGTTTCATGGCAGTGAACTCCTCCTTCACCAAAACCTTATATATTGACTTTCCCCCACTGCTGCTTTGGAGCAGTGGCTCAGACCTAGCTGAGATGCTGCCTCCCAGCCTGCAGTCCTCATTTTGCCCCAAATAAAATGTAACTCAAAACTCTTAAGTTGTACATCTTTTTTTAGTCAACAGGAAGAACTCAGTATTAAGCTCATCACTACTTAAATTTTGGTCATTGAAAGACCTGCCGCCCTGGGTCTTGTTATTTAATGTGGAACTGTATATACTTGGTTTCTTTTAAAATTCTATGCATTTTATTTTATTCATCTAAAACATGATTATAATGGAATATGCTCTATTTGAGAATATTCCATTCTATTGAGGAAAAGAAAAATAAACAGGATGAATGAAACAAAACTTGGTAAACATAGAGAAGGAAAAAGCTAGAAGTTTTTGAGATGAGGATGTTGAGTAGGCTAGTAGGTTGTGAGACAGACCTAGGCAAGCAGCTTAAGTAGTGACCTGTTTGATATGTTGCATGTGAATAGAGTAAGTGGAATATACAATGCAACAAATAAAAGAATTTTACTTGGAGGGTAACCAACTCAACAGGCATCATCATTTGACCTCTGGGTTGACAACTGTGTCATCCCTAATAGCCACTCACTGGTGATAATATTGTGATCCCATTCTGGCTTCCATGCGCTCTGCTCAAGAACTGCAGATAAAATCTGCTCAGCAGATTATTGGCGAGCTACATCTGTGCCCAGGTGTGCTTGCCCCTGTGTCTTTCTGATAGGTGACTGTGAGTTGGCTCCAGGTACTTACTCTCTGTTGAATAACTTTGAGCATCCTCAGTTCCAGTCTTCATAACCCCACTGTCAGTCTCAAAGGGACAGAACAAATGAACATTGCAGGACCCCAGGTTTAGATGGTGTGCCCCACGTCTCCTCCAGCCTGTCCTGGGTATGTTATCCACCCCATGTTGTTCTCCTTGCTGCAGGAGATGCCAATCAGGTGTTTCAAATTGATTTAATAAGCCCTGCAATTCAAGCATCTTAGTCTGTGGAGCTTTCTGTTTTGTGACTTCTCAGATAACTTGCCTGATAGTGTATCTGGAAGCTACCATTGCATTAGAGGCTCATAGACTTCACTGGATTGACAAATGGGCCCTGGGTGCACACACAAAGGTTAAGAATCCCTGCCCTACATATATCTGAATGAAACTATAATTTGAAAAGATACATGCTCTCCAATATTCATAGCAGAACTGTATACGATAGTCAAGATGTCGAAACAACCCAAATGTCCATTGACAGATGAATGGAATGGAGTATAAGCCATAAAAAAGGATGAAATAATGCCATTTACAGCTACGTGAATGGGCCTAGAGATTATTATACTAAGTGAAGTGAGAGACAAATACCATATGATATCACTTACATGTGGAATCTTAACATATGACGCAAATGAACTTATCTATGGAACAGACTCACAAACATAGAGAAGGGATTATGCTTGCCAAGTGGGAGGTTGGATTGGAAGTTGGAAATGCAAACTGTTATATATAGATTGAATAAATAGCAAGATTTTATTGGATAGCTCAGGGAACAATATTCAATATCCTGTAATAAACCCTAATGGAAAAGAATATGAAAAAAATTTGTATAACTGAATCACTTTGCTATACAGTGGAAATGAGCACAACCTTGTAAATCAACTATAGTTCAATTAAAAAAAAGGTGGGGGGAATTCCTGCCCCAGAACACCAACGAAAGCCAGGTATATTCTACCCCTCTACTTGATATTTCTGTTTGGATATCTTACATGGACATCCAGTAATGTCCAAAACCTCTCCCAGTGCTTTCTACCTCAGCAAATGGTCCATGGTTCTCTGCATTGCTTGGGCTAAATGCTTTGTAGTCAGACTTGACTTTTTTTTCTATTCCAAATTCGATCCATCGCTGAATGCTGACCTCCTGACCTCCACGGTCTCTCAGTATCTTCCCATCAACATAGCACTGGTTTCGGGACCACCTGCCTATTTGGCAGTTCTGGGAGTTGTCTCCTTCCATGCTGGCCCTTTTACATTCTTTTCTCCCCACGAAAGCATGTGAGGTCATTTTAGATCTCAACCTATGTTACTTCCATGTCCAAAACCTAAAGGCTTTTCATCACACTTGGAATAAAATCCAGAGTTCTTCCTATGGCTGAATCTGAGCTCTGGCTGCTTCCCTGACTTTGTTGCCATCATCTCCTGAGGGCTCCCGCTGTCCCAGCCACATTGGCTTCCTGCATGTTCCTCAAGGCCACTCCCACCCTGGAGATTTGCATTTACAACCCCCGCCCCACCCAATAGTCTTTACCAGTGAGCACAAGCCTCACTCCCTCTCTTAATTCAGCCTCTGCTCACACGTCTCTGTGACCACCCCAGCTAAGATGCTTCATCTGTACGCCATCTTCATCTTCTTGCCCTGCTTATGTTCTTCTTTGCACTTACTATTTCTAAGCAGATTTCATATACATGTATATGTTTATTGTCTGTCTCCTTTACCAAAATGTAAGCTCCACTAGGGCAGCGGTTTTGCCTGTTGTTAATATCCTGAGTGCACAAGCACTCAAAATACTGGTTGAGTGAATGAATGAATCCGCATTTGGTACTTCCTCTGCACTGCCCACCTGTTTAATAATAATGTTCCTTTACACTTATACAGATTTTCATGTTTTACAAAGCATCTTCCCAAACAATTTTTTTTTGCTCCTCATTATAATGCCATATGAACTGTGAACTTTCAGGTGTTCAAGCTGGTTTTAGAAAAGGCATAGGAACCAGAGGTCAAATTGCCAAAATCCCCTGGATCATCAAAAAAGCAAGAGAGTTCCAGAAAACCATCTATTTCTGCTTTATTGACTATGCCAAAGCCTTTGACTGTGTGGATCACAACAAACTGTGGAATACTCTTAAAGAGATAGGAATACCAGACCACCTCACCTGCCTCTTGAGAAATCTGTATGCTGGTCAGCAAGCAACAGTTAGAACTGGACATGGAACAACAGACTGGTTCCAAATAGAGAAAGGAGTACATCAAGGCTGTATATTGTCACCGTGCTTATTTAACTTATATGCAGAGTACATCATGAGAAATGCTGAGTTGGATGAAGCACAAGCTGGAATGAAGATTGCTGGGAAAAATATCAATAATCTCAGATATGCAGATGACACCACCCTTATGGCAAAAGGCGAAGAACTAAAGAGCCTCATGATGAAAGTGAAAGAGGAGAATGAAAAAGTTGGCTTAAAACTCATCATTCAGAAAACTAAGATCATGGCATCCGGTCCCATCACTTCATGGCAAATAGACGGGGAAACAGTGGAAACAGTGGCGGACTTTATTTGGGGGGGCTCCAAAATCACTGCAGATGGTGACTGCAGCCATGAAATTAAAAGACACTTACTCCTTGGAAGGAAAGTTATGACCAACCTAGACAGCATATTAAAAAGCAGAGACATTACTTTGCCAACAAAGGTCCATCTCGTCAAGGCTATGGTTTTTCCAGTAATGATGTATGGATGTGAGAGTTGGACCATACAGAAATCTGAGCGCCAAAGAACTGATGCTTTTGAACTGTGGTGTTGGAGAAAATTCTTGAGAGTCCCTTGGACTGCAAGGAGATCCAACCAGTCCATCCTAAAGGAAATCAGTCCTGAATATTTATAGGAAGGACTGATGCTGAAGCTGAAACTCCAGTAATTTGGCCACCTGATTCGAAGAACTGAGTCATTGGAAAAGACCCTGATGCTGGGAAAGACTGAAGGTAGGAGGAGAAGGGGGCGAGAGTATGAGATGGTTGGATGGCATCACCAACATGAGTTTGAGTAAACTCCAGGAGTTGACGATGGACAGGGAGGCCTGGTGTGCTGCAGTTCATGGGGTTGCAAAGAGTTGGACACAACTGAGTGACTGAACTGAACTGATAATGCTTTAAAAGTTTTTTTTTTAAACTAATACACTATTATATTTACTTAGAAGCATTTAGACTGTCATGAAACTGTTATAACTCCCCCTACCTCCAATTACAGGGGACAATTCAGTAACAGAACAATTATTTCCTATAAGCTTCATGAGACAACTGAGAAAACGACCATGCACCTATATTAATTTGTCCTGTGTGCCAACACGAAGCTGCTTTGAATTCCCATGCTGATTTACAACCAAAAACAATACCAGGTGAGGTTGGTGGCCATGAAAAATATCACCAGTACAGGGTTGTCTAAAAATTTATTTGGGAATTCTTGTTAACAATAATCCCCCACCCCCAAAAGGGGCAGTTTAAAAGAAAATCTTACACAGTTTTACATTTCAATTTTTTTTTTTTAATTTAAAAGGAATGAATTGTGTCCAAGAGGTTAAATGTTTGACAGACAAGAAAGAAAGAAAGAAAGAGAGAAAGAAAGAAAGAAAGAAAAAATGCTGCCCTAGAACTACTTCATTCATCACTAATCATTATCTTCAACTTTGTTGTCTTTGTTTTCCTCCTCTTCACTTATCTCTCCTTCTTTGTCTTTCTCCTCTTTTTTTTCCCTCTTGTTTGGATCAGCCTTGACATCATCTTTTTTTTTTTTTTTTTTTGCCATATCAGCCTTCCTTTGGCTCAGGATGCAGCAAGATCCTTTTGGTACTTTTCCTTCCACAGTACAGTCTTCTTTTCAGGCTGCCTGCCATCTGCAGTGCTGTCGCTCACATCTCTCCCAGTTTCTTTGCGTCATTGCCAATAGACAGACCAGGATCTTCTTTGGTTTTGGGATGGTACATCTAACACAAGAAACGGGCCAAAGGAGGCTTTTTGGGTGGTTGGAAACCCTGAACTTCTTTTTGTTTCTGTTTTGGGAGAAATAAAAGTTTTCATTTCTGTTTTATAAGGGGCCTTGTCCAGTCTTGACATTTTCCTTTCTCTTCATCAGAGAAGGCTTTCCACCTTTCTGAGCATTTTATACGATTTTTTTTCCCCTTGGTGTGGACCATTTTTAAAGTCTTTATTGAATTTGTTACAATATTGCTTCTGTTTTATGTTTTGGTTTCTTGGGCAATGAGTTGTGTGGGATCTTAGCTCCCCAACCAGGGATAGAACCTACACCCCCTGCATTGGAAGGTGAAGTCTTAACCACGTGACTGCCAGGGACATCCCCTTTCTGAGCATTTAAAGAATAACTTAAGAATGATTGAAGCATCTGAATGGATTTTCCTGGGCTCCTTCTGGCAAGTTTATGCAAACAGCCTATGACGACATTTGACCTCAGGCTTCTCAGGGCCGCCTCTGTCTTGCCGGTGTTTAGTTACTTTTCCTCAGAGAGGCACAGAGTTGCTCAGCGCCCCTTGCTCTCACTTGCCTCAACAGTGTCTCCAGGGGTTTCTGAATCCCAGTTTTCACGTAAGAGGGTGAACCTGAAAGGCCTGAAGTGAAGTGAAGTTGCTCAGTCGTGTCCGACTCTTTGTGACCCCATGGACTGTAGCCCACCAGGCTCCTCCATCCTGGAATTTTCTAGGCAAGAGTACTGGAGTGGGTTGCCATTTCTCTGAAAGGCCTAGTGACAGCTCATTCCTTGATCCTTTAAGCCTTGCCTGCTGCCTCCCTGGCCCTTCCTCTCTCTCCCTCTGCCAACGTTTCCACCACCTCACCCCTCAGGTTATCCTGCCCACCCTCTTCCAATACATCCGTTGCCAAAACTATCTTTCTTTATTTTTTTAAAATTGATTTATTTTTAATTGAAGGATAATGGCTTTACAGAATTGTGTTGGTTTCCACAAAACATCAACATGAATCAGCCATAGCTATACATATGTCCCCTCCCTCTCTTTTTTTGAATTGGCATTTTTAAAGAATTTATTTATTTTTTATTGAAGGATAATTGCTTTACAGAATTTTGCTGTTTTCTGTCAAAGCTCCAAAGTTAACTTTTTAAAAAAATAAAGTTGATCATGAGGTCTACTGTGCTCAAAACCCTCTCTTGAATTTCTGTATCAAAACGTTGACAACCAACACAATATTGTAAAGCAGTTATCTTCTAATTAAAAATACATTTTTTAAAAAAGGGAAAAAAATTATTTTTTCGACTCTAGGACTTCCATGGTGGTCCAGTGGTTAAGAATCTGCCTGCCCAAGAGGTGCACATGGTTTCAATCCCTGGTCCTGGAAGATCCCACAGATCTCAGGGGAGATAAGCCCGTGATCCACGACAAGAGAAGCCACTGCAATGAGAAGCTGGCACATTGCAACTAGAGAAAGCCTGCACACAGCAATGAAGACCCCGCATAGCCAAAAGTAAATAGTGAAATTTAAAAAAAAATACGTTTTGATTATACATGACAGAAATCTGGCTAGAAAGAAGATGGATCAGAAGGGCAACTTAGGGAGAGAATACTGAAGTAGCTGTATAAGAGAAGGAAAGTCAAAGTTAGTTGCTCAGTCATGTCCGACTCTTGTGACCCCATGGGCTGTAGCTTGCTAGGCTCCTCTGTCCATGGAATTCTCTAGGCAAGAATACTGGAATGGTTGTCATTTCCTCCTGCAGGGATCTTCCTGACCCAGGGATTGAACCTGGGTCTCCTGCATTGCAGGCAGATTACCATCTGAGCCACCAGGGAAGCCCCAAGAAGAGAAGGAAGAATCAACCAAACCTTAGAAGGACTGAATGTGGATGGCAGTAGAGATAGTGGGATCCAGGGACTGAGATGCCTCTGGGTCTATCTCTGCTTCTTGTCTCCACTGCTCCAGAACATTTTTCTCATAGAAGACTGGCTTCTGCTATGTACAGCAGAGATTAAGGCCCCTGATGTCTCTTGACCTCTCGTTTTTTATGGCTTGTATCATTAGGGGGAGGGTCCTTTCCCCTCTGTTTTGCATAAGACATTTCAGGTGAGAATTCTGATGAAACCACTGTGGGTCAGATGCCTATCACTGAACCAACCAACAGGGACTCAGAGGTCTGGTCACATAAGAACATGGAGCTTCTCTACAGCAGCTATGTAGATGGGGTGAGGGGTGGTCCCCAGAGAAAGAAGGGGCTAGGCAGACAATAGTTACTCCACTTTGCCCAACCAGACCCAGACAGCTGGTGGCCTGAAGGCCACATTTGGCCCACAGCATTGTCTTAAACAGGCTTAAGATGGTTTTGAACTGTTTGTTAACATTTCAAAACCTGAATGTTTCTTATAAAAGCCTGGATTTCTGTTTTAACTTGAAATGTGGGAACCCTGGACCTTGAAGTCTCATGTGGCAACAATTGGCTGGAGCTGAATGAGTGTTGCTCATTTAAAATGGGGTATTCAATTGTTGTTGTCCTCTCACCTCTTGCTACTTCCCTGTTATCTATTGTTACATAATCGACCACTCAAAACTATGAGGTGAAAAACAATAAAGTCACTTATGGTCATTACTTGCCATGTTTCTAGGGGTTTGCTGGTTTTAGCCAGATGTGTCTCACCCAGGGTCTCAGGTGGACACAGTCAGAGGGGGATGAGGCTGAAGTCAACCTGAAGGCTTCCTTTTGGTGGCTGCAGCTGGCTCTTGGCTGGGCTGTAGGCTGAAGCATCTCCACATAGCCTCGCTGCGATTTGGACTCCCTCACAGCATGGCAGCTGCCCTCTCTTCTCAGGGAAGACTCAGTCTCTATGCTCTGTGTTCACTTTTTAAGCTACATTCTCTCCAGGAGCTGTTTTCATTTCAGATAAGAAAATGGAAATAAGCAGAGAAGAATGGACGGGCTCAAGGTCACCTGGTATTAAAGCCAGGATGAGAACTAAGACTCTGCCTTTCCCTCTCAGTTTATAGATTACGCCGCTGTCTCCTCCATCCTTTTCTCTCTGATGAAAGCTCCGGTGTCTTCTATCCCCTTCCTTATGCTGCAGCTGGCTGTGACCAGACCTGGCCCCTCACTAGGTTTCAGCTCTTCTTTGGCAGAAACTCTTTTGCTCAACTTTTTTTCTGTATGACAGCTTGATGCCTGGCGCTTAGTTGGCTCTCAGAAAGTGTTTATTTAATCAAATCCATAGTTTTCAAGTACCCTCAATTTTCTAAATTAAATAGCTACCTCCAAAGGAACCTCAATTCCTGGTGTATGTGGGGATGGGCAACCGAGCAGGGTCAAGTGTGTCCCCACCTGCTCACCATCTCTCAGGACCTCCAGAGATGCCTGAGGAGCCCCAGAGTCCAGATATTATTGTTTTGGGGAGAGATGTATGTGTGTGAGAGAGACTGAATTTAAGGGATGTATTGTGGTTTTTCTTTGATAAAACTAAAAGACAAAAACAAATAATAAGTTAAACAACACAGGTATAAATAGAATAAAGAATGAAAATCTTTCTACTCTCAGTCTCTCCCTATATCTATTCCCACAGCTCAGAGGTCATCACTCATCTTTGTTTATGGTTCAGCCTATAACCTGCAAGATTCTTTACACACACAGTATGAGTTGAATACATATTGTAACCTACATTTTTTAATATCCCAGAAATACCATTCCTCTCAACGGCTTGCAAGTTTATACAATAGGTGAACCATACTTTTGTTGGTTTGTTTGGAGGGATGATAAGGTTATTTATGTTTATCTCTACTGAGTTTTCATATTTCACACATGACACACAAGCACATCTATTTTGTAAAATATTTAGGTTTAGTGGTTTAGTTGCTAAGTTGTATCTGGCCCTTGAGATATGGACTGTAGCCTGCCCGGCTCCTCTGTCCAGGGAATTCTTCAGGCAAGAATACTGGAGTGGGTTGCCATTTCCTTTTCCAGGGGATCTTCCCGACCCAGGGATCAAACCCAGGTCTCCTGCTCTGCAGGCAGATTCTTTACCAATGGAGCTACCAGGGCTGTGTTCAATACAGCAACCACTTGCCATGTGTGACTACAGAACACCTGAAATGTGGTGAGTTTGAATTCAGACGTGCCATATGTGTAAATGCACAATGGATTTTGGAGACTTAGTATGAAAAAACTAAAGTAAAATATCTCACTGGTAATTTGTTTATATTGATTATATGTTTGATTATATGTTGAAATGATAATGTTTTGGAATATTGGGTTAAATAAAATATATTGTTAAAATTAATTTTGTGCTTCTCTTTTTTAAATGGCTAAAATTTGAAATTACATAAGTGTTTTGCATTATATTTCTTTTGGGCAGAGCTGATTTAGAGAAAATAAACGTGTACAGAGCAAAAGAAGAAAGTTCAATTTCATAATCTAACCTCTTGCCTCCCTAAGTTGTTACTGATTTTTATTGCTTTCCAGTATGTATTTTAAGACTATGTACTTTATCCTGAATTATATTTTTTCTATATTCTTCAGATTTTGTATGTATATAGTGCTTTTGTTTATTTGTCTTTGAAAAGGTTTATCCTATTACTTTTCATAAATACTTTAATTGCAGAGACTTCCCCAGTGATCCAGTGCTTAAGATTCTGTGTCTCCAATGCAGGGGGCAGGGTTTTAATTCCTCAGTGGGGAACCAAGATCCCACATGCCACACATGTGGCCAAGAAAATAAAATAGAATAAAATAAAATAAATACCTTAGGGAACTTCCCTGACTAACCAGTGGCAAAGCCTCCGTGCTCGCAGTGCAGGGGGCCCTGGTTCGATCCCTGGTCAGGGAACTAGATCCCACATGCCACAACTGAGAGTTCACATGTTGCAACTAAAGAGCCCAAGTGCCGCAACTAGGAGCCAATGCAGCCAAGTAAATATTTAAAATAAATACCTTAATTTCAAATAAAATAAAGACAGTAAACTCTTCTGGTTTCTACACAACCCTGATCCTTCTCCAAGATGCATTGTTTTGAATACTGGCATTGCCACTTACCAAACTGAAGACAAGAAATAGAAATCCTAATATCTGAATAATAGAAATCCCTATTTTTCTCTATCCCAGAAAGAGAAGAATAGAAATGGAGAAGGAATTATTTCAAGAAATACTGATGGTATTTCCCCAAAATTAAAACAAACATGAAAAACCTTTCGTTGCAAGATCCATAGAATTTCAGATAGAAAAGGAACAACCCACCTAAAGACTCATACAGAAGTATAAGGATACCAAAAATAAGGAGAAAATGACAAAACCTATATAAAGAAAGAGCAGAACACACAAAAGAACAAGAATCAATTTGCCACCAGATTTACCAACAGCAAAACCATGTAGTATTGATCAGAGAGACTTCAGAGGGAAATATATCTTTTATGGGAAAAGCTAAAGACATCAAAGTTAGCTAGCAAATTAACATTAAGAATACTGTAGTGGGTTGCCATTTCCTTCTCCAGCGGATCGTCCCAACCCAGGGATCTAACGGGGTTTCCTGCATTGCAGACAATGTCCTGCATTGCAGGCAGATTCTTTACCAACTGAGCTACCAGGAAGCCAGCTAGGTCTTAAGAGAGAAAGATACAAAATAGACAAAATAGAAAGACACAAAACAGGCAAGGTCTCAGAATGCCTTCCACCTTTTGATCACACACAATAAAGGAAGCAAGAACAGAGTGGGAGAAAGTTGAGGCATCAGTGCAAGTAAAAACTGCACATCTTGATGGGCCTGACAAAGGAACTCCTCTTGTGCTATACTATTATAATTAAAAACCCCACATGCTAGTAAAGCAAGCATCAATTTGAGGGAGTCACTCATAATCTAGAATGCTTCAACTTGGAGAAACATCTGAAGTGGGGTTTGGGGAGGATCTGAACACAAAGATGTAAGCACGCAGAGAAAGAATGTGCATTATCTTTTAAAAAGCTGAGTATAAGTCTCTACAATAGAGAGAGCTTCTGTGAAAGAAAACAGTGATAAATTGTACTTCATCAAAATGAAAAACTTGAGCTCAGGTGACACTATGAAGATGCTAAATAAGCAAGCTATAGAATTTGAGACTACGTTTGCACAGGTGTACCTGAAAAAGAATTTGAAATCAATATATGTTAATATTAAGCAAACAAGCAACCTAATAAAGACATGTAAAAGACTTGAATAGACATCGCAGGGAAGAAAACGTATGGATGGTTTATAAGCACATGTGAGGAACTCAAGAGCAAGTCAGCAGGATTACAGATTAAAACCATGAGATACTAGTTCATACCTAATGGAACAGCTACAATTGAAAAGGCTGACAATTCCAAGTGTTGGTGAAAATATGGAGGAAGTGGAGTTCCTTCACATTGCTGGTGGGATTGTAAATGGAACAACTACTTTGGAGAATTCTTTGACAGTTTCTCATAAAATTATGTATACATCTATGCCATGATCCAAGAATTTCATTCCTAGATACTCAAGAATAGTGAAAACATATTCTGTAAAAAGAAAAGAATCATAGCAACTTTATTTACATAGCCAAGCACTAGAAACAATCCAAACATCCATCAATAGGATAAGAGACAACCAATTATATTACATTCTTTCAAAGAACTATGCCTCAGCAATAAAAAGGAATAAACTACTGATAACAAAGATAAATATTAAAACATTACATTTAGCAAAAGAAGCCAACTACAGAATATTAATGCTATATGATTCTGGTGATGGAAACAAGAAGAGTAATTGCAGCAGGTGTGGGTGGGTGACTATGGACTGGAAGAGGCATGGGGTAATAGAAATGTTTTGTATGTTATTTTGAGTTTTAATAACTTAGGGGTTTACAATTGCTGAAACTCACCAAACTGAATACTTAAGATCTGTGTATTTTATTGTGTGTAAATTATACCTTGATTTTTTTAAAATGGTTATTCTTTTTTAAGAAGACAAAATAAAACAATTAAAATGTTCAGAACTGAGTGATAATGAAAACATTTTGCTTCACAGTTGTGGAATCCAGCAAGATTGGCCCTCTAAGAGCAATTTGTAGTCTTAACTACCTATATTAAAAAAAGAAGAAAGCCCATTTTTCAAAATGAGTTAACGCCCATATTTAAGAAGTGATAATAAATGTTCAAATGAATGGATAAAGAAGATGTGGTATATATATACACAATGGAATATTACTTGACCATAAAAAATGAATGAAATAATGCCATTTGCAGCAACGTGTATGGACCTAGAGATTATCATACTAAGTGAAATGTCAGACAAAGACAAATATCATATGATATCACTAATATGTGAAAATTTAAAAAGATGCAAATGAACATATTTACAAAACAAAAATAGAGTCACAGATGTGGAAAACAAACTTATGGTTACCAGTGGGGAAAGAGGGTGGTGGAGGGATAAATTGGGAGACTGGGGTTGACATATGCACACTGCTATATATAAAATAGGTAACTAATAAGGACATATTGTGTAGCACAGGGAACTCTACTCAATACTCTGTAATGACCCATATGAGAAAAGAATCTCAAAAGAAGTGGGTATATCATTTTGTATATAATGATTCATATATACATGTAATATGACACATACATATAATTCATTCACTTTGCCGTACAGCAGAAACTAACATAGCATTGTAAATCAAATATACTTCAATAAAATTGTTTTAAAAAAAGAAGTGATAATAAGCAACAAGGTTTTACTGTATAGCGCAGGGTACTAGGTTCAATATCTCATAATAACCTGCAATGGAAATTAATTGAAAAAAGAATATATATATGAATCACTTTGCCATACACCTAAAACTAACACAGTATTATAAATCAGCTATACTCCAACTTAAAAAAATAGGTAAAAAGGGGGAAGTGACAAAAACAATAATCTCTAAGTATAAAGACAGAATAAAATGAATAAGAGCAGAAATCAGTGATCAGTGAAATAAGAATGAAGGTAAAATAGAAAATATCAACTAATTGAAAGTTTTTTAAATTTTATTTTAATTATGATAAGATACACATAACATTTATAATCTGAACCGTTTTTAAGTGTGTGAACCATTTCTAAGAGAACATATTCAACAGTAATGTTAAATACATTCATGTTGTTGTGCAACTGCTTTCCAGAATGCTTTTTAGTAAAAGTCAAAGTGTATACTTATGAAACAACTTCCCATTTCTTCCGTCCTCTAACTCCTGGCAACTAATGCTACTTTCTGTTTCTATGAATTGGAGGTTTGTTCTAGGTATTCACGTAAGTGTGGAATCATATAGTACTTGTCCTTTTCTGTCTGGTTTATTTCACTCAGTATAATGTCCTCAAGTTTCAACCACGTTATAATGTAGTATGTGTCAGAATTTCCTTTGTTTTTAATACTGAATAATATTCCATTGTATGTGTATACCCCTTTTTATCCACTCACCTGTCCATGAACACTTGGGTTGCTTCCTCTTTTTGGCTATTGTGAACAATGCAGCTCTACTTGAGGTCCTATGTTTAATTATGTGAAATTACTGGATTATATGGTAATTCTATTTGAAAATTTTTGAGAAACCACCATACTGTTTTTCACAGCAGCTGTACTATTTTACATGCTCATCTACACTGCTTAAGGATTTCAGTTTTTCCACATCCTCCCCAATTTTCTGTGGTCTTCTTTTCTTTTTATAGTAGCCATTCTAATGGGTGTAAGATGGTGTCTCAACATGGTTTAGATTTGCATTTCTCTAAATGATTAGTAAGGTTGAGCATCTTTTAACATGCCTGTCGGTGTTTGTGCATCTGGAGAAATGTCTGTTCAGGTCCTTTGCCCATTTTGTAATAGCATTGTATGTTTTCTTACTCTTGAGTTGTAGAACTTCTATATATATTTTTAACATTATCCCCCTTATCAAATATATGATTTGCAAATACTTTCTCCCATTCTATAGATTTCCCACTCTGTTGTATATGTCTTCTAATCCACAGAAGTTTTTAATTTTGGTTAACACTTAATTAATTTTGTAGTCTAACTTATCTGTTTTTACTTTCGTTGCCCGTGCTTTTGGTCAAATCCAAAAAAAAAAAAAAAAAAATCACTGTTAAGATCCATTATCATGAAGCTTTTCCCCTATGTTTTCTCCAAAGAGTTTTATATATGCCCTGCCTCCTCCAAAGATAAAATTTATCTTGCCCCTGCTCAAGAACCAAGCATGGGTTGGAAGTACGCTGTAACCAGTCACCTGGACTCTGAACCAGAGCTGTCTCTGGGTTTTACTGTGTGTGACTTTTGCAGTGTTGGCAGTCAAAACTTTAGTGGTTCTTGGTCATCTGCTGATGTGTGTATTAGAGATTTTATATATATGTTCACCTCTGATTTTGTTTGTCATGGCCCATGACTGGTGATTTAGTCTGTGGGGGGCAGGGTGGGGAGGTGAGAGTGGGTGCATGCTCCTGCAATGGGGGTGCTGGTAGGTTATTCTGCCTGCAGGAGTTCCCATCCCTCTTGGAGAGAGCAGAAGCCTGGAGCCATGAGAGGCTCTCCAGTTCCCACACCTAACCTGGATGTGACCTCATAGCAATGACTAATGCTCCTAAATTCTTCCTCCCCCTCTTAGCTGTTGTCTGGGTGTGCAGCTTTCCTTACCCACTGTATAGCTATTAGCATAACTGACTCTATCTTGGGCACTTACAGTTTCTCCTATCCTTCTGTTGACCCTACCCAGGACTGTACTGTGCAGCAAATCATTTCTCTGTTGTCAAGGGCATTGTAATTAGTAGATACTGTTTAATAATTATTAGGACCATGTAGCCTCTATGCTCTGTTATTCCCCAGACAGTGATGGAAACCTTCACTGATATATTCCTGGTGCCCATGAGACTAGTTAGTCATTTGTAAGTCTTGACTTAGGAATGCATGTGCTGTTTCCAAGCCCCTGCCCTCATTTCCTAGGTTAACTATAAAATTGTCCCAGATGTGGAGAGCAGCTGCAGATGCTTCCAGATCAACCTGATTATGCTCCCACCATGTAAGTAAGTGACTGTATAATAAACCAATCCATTGATTGTAAGGAGTGGCCTGCCTCATTTTTTTAGTCTCAAGATGCCTTCTCAGTTCAGTGGGCAAATTTCATTCCCTCCATCCTCCAACACCAAGCCTTGCTCCTGCGGCACCTTCTGCTGTGGTGTCATCTGGGAGTTTCCCCACACATCCCACCCTGTCTACTCTCTGTTGTTTGGGGCTTTCTGAGGTCTGGGTCCACCATGTGTTGTAAGACCTGGGATGCCACGTCCTGCCTTGCCATCTTTGGGACCCAACCCTGTGTTCCTGGCTCTCACCAGCGTGCCCCTCTTCTATCAGGAAAGGCTCCTCACTGGTTAGTTCCTCTATCAACTGGGCTACAGCACCCTACCCACCTGAATCTCATTGATTGGAAAAAATACACTATCGAAAAGTTGAGAATTATGTTTTATTCTCTGCATTACTGAGAACTTAAGCCCAGGAGGCAGCCTCTTGTATAACTCTGAGGGCCTGTTTGAAAGAGACAAGGAAGGAGCCAGGAGTTTATGCGAAAAAAAAAAAAAATCAACCAAACAAAAAGCAAACAAAAAATAGATAATTAAACATCAAAAGATTACTGGTAATAAGAAAAAAATAGAAATATCAAATTAGTGAATGCAGTGCTTTTCTATGTATGGGAAGATGCAAAAGTCTGGGCTTGCTGAAATTAGGCTTTGATATGTACGTTAATTATCTAGAGCCAGTATCCTGTTTTTCTCCACTCCGAATTCCCTCAGGACACACCATCAGCGGTGACTGCAGTAGCTGAGGACTTAAAGGCCACAGCATCCTTGTTCACTGAAACGGCAGGTGACATTCTTGGTCCACAGCCTCAGCCAAAGGGGTTTTACCTTCCTGCAGCCTGAAAATTTGCTCAAACAAGTCAATGACATCCCCCCACCATGGAATCCAAGAGTCACCCCACCTCCTTGTCACCACAAAACCTGCCTCCAATAGTCACCGCTTTTTCACTCTGCTCCCAAGCGCAGCCCTAGTGTGGCCCTTCGTGGTGTGTGTGCCCTCCACCCAACGCTGTGATACAGGTGACTAATAAGCCGCCATCGCCCTCATCTGCTCAGTGTCAGCTGTCATGTGTTCAATCATCTCCTACTATTTAGGGCAGGGATCACTCCTTCACTAACGGGGTGATGAGGAGGTGATCAGAACACAACGATGGCATGCTTTCTTGTCTTCCCGTGCTGTTATGGGCTTATTGATTACTTTAACATATTTCTTCCCTGGAGACTTCCCTGGTGGTCCAGTAGCTTAGACTCTGCACTCCTAGTGCAGGGAGCCCAGGTTTGATCCCTGGTCAGGGCATTAGATCCCACATGCTGCAACTAGAAAGACCCCATTTGCTGCAATGAAGATGGAAGATTCTGAGTGCTGCAACTAAGACCCAGCATGGCCAAATAAATAAATACACAAATTTTAAAATATTTTTTATTCTTTGGCTTCATGGGATTTGGGGTGGGTTGGATATTACAACATCCACTCAATCTCTCTCCCCTTAATTTACTTGGCTTTTATAAAAATCTAGATTGTTACTTATTTTTTTGTTGTTGTTCTTAAAAAAAAAAATGCTGCCATTTCACCCTTACACATTTGTCTTTGTATACCTCTGCTATGATTTCTGAGACAGAGTCGTGGAGGTGGGATAATGAATTTAAAACTTTTAGAGAATCTGGCAAATTGCTCCTTGAGGAGGATATACTGATTTATGCTCCCTCCAGCAGTGTTTGAGACTAACAACATCTCTTGGAAGTTGTGAATGTGTGGGGAAATGCACAGTCCCTTGAATTTTGAGACTCTAAGATTTTCTGATTTTATTTGTAATGATATTGTTGAAGAATAACACACATACAGTAAAGTGCACATGTCTTGAGCAAACAGCTTGATGGATTTTTACTGAGGGAATTCCTCTGCATGACCACCGCCCAGTTCAGGATACAGAACATCCCCAGCTCCTCAAAAGCAGCCCCCATGTGCACTCCCTATTATTACCTCCCACCAACCACTGCTTGGCTTCTGTCCCTATAGTTTTGTTTGCTTTTTTGAGCTTCATGCAAATGGATTCCTATTCTCTGTGCTTTTTAATGCTTAACTTTTGCTCACCATTGTGTCTGTGAGAGTCACCCCATGGTTGCGTGTGTTTGCACTTTGTTCACTGATTGCTGCATGTTATTCCACCAGGTGACCACACTTCAGTGTACTTCTGTTGATGGATATTTAGGCTGTTATTGTGTTTTTGGTTGGTCCAGGTCTCATTACTATCCACTAGAATGTATTGGGTTGGCCAAAAAGTTTGCCTGGGTTTTCTGTCACGTTTGCAGAAAAATCCAAACAAACTTTTTGGTCAACACAATACATAAATTTTGGAGCTCCTTTCCAATTTAGGTCAATTTTACCTAGGAGTGGGATTGTAAATCATAGGGTCTGCATACATTTGATTAGATTCTGCCAGTTTTCCAAAATGTTCCTTCCAATTTACACCCCTGAAAGCACTGTCTCAGAGTTCCATTAGTTCCACATCTTTACCAACACTTAGCATTGTCGGGTTTTAATATTTTTTATTTAAATAGTTTTTTACTGTCAACAAAATTGAATATCTTTTTATATATTTATTGGCTATTTCAATTTCTTCTTGAATTTCTTGTTCTGGGACTTCCCTGGTGGTCCAGTGGTTAAGACTGTGTGCTTCCACTGCAGGGGGTACGGGTTTGATCCCTGGTTGGGGAGCTAAAATCCCATGTGCCGAGAGATGTGGCCAAAAGAATAAAAAAAAAAAAGAGAGAGAGAAATGTCTTGTTCTACCTTTTGCCCATTAAAAAAATATTTCCCACATTGTTTACTCTAAGAGTCATAGTTCTTTTTAAATGACATAAACATGCCTTACTTTATTTCCCTTCCAAATGCTCTCTACCCTACATTATGTTGCCTGGTTTATTAACAGAGTGAGATGAGAGGAACAAATGCTCTTGCATGATGAGGGAAGACAGAAATGATGCTGGGAGACTGTGGTGGGCGGTTGGAGCCAGGGGTCTGTGCAGAGTGAGAGGCGGAGAAGGACTGTTTCCATGGCCACCTCTACCACGCATGGCCTCACCCTCCTTTGCTTGTCTTCCTTTTTAAAAAGCCACAGTATTACAGCCTTGTTGCTTCCCTGATTTTATAAGTAAAACTTGCAGCCTTAGAAACGAAGCAAAGCCACGTTACTTTCAGGTGAGGACGGTGGTAAGACTCGGCCCTGTTCACATTTTGGTGGCTGCCCCAGAAGGTGGCGTCCACACGCAGGCTCTCTGTGCATCCGGCTCTTGTTCTCTGCTGGGTCCCTGGGGCCTGGAGCAGTGCCTGGCCTAAATATGGTGGCATGGATGACTTCAGGGCTCCCCCTCATTTTGATGACTGCCTCCTGAGCCCCATGCATGAGAAAGATGTGTCATTTGAGCTGAAGGAGCACCTTGGGTTTGGAGCCCTCATGAAGCCCTTTGGTGGGGAAAAAGAAATGTCCATGAGAGTCAACTATTTAGTTCCAAACACAGACTACAGTTGTGCTATAACCAGTACCCCTTCCCCATCAGTCTGAGCCCTGGTATCTTTGGAGCCCTCGTGGTCACTGTTGCTGCAGACTTCAGATGGAACCATTTCAATAAGACAGAGGAGTTTTGGTGAGAGATGGAGAGGTAGGGGTCTGCCATTTCTCTCAAGAATTTTCCTGGGCTTCTTAAGTTTTGTTCTCTTCCACCCCCTAGTACTGATCTACATGCCAAGGAGTCTTGAGCAGGGCACACTTGGAGGCCGCATCTCAAAAAGGGGTAACAGAAGGGCTCTGGAATTTTCAAGTGATTGGCAACACTTAACATAGATTATTCCAAAGGGACACCTGGGTCAGGCAATTTAGAAAAAACAGCTTCCGTAGAAATGAATCAATGAATGAATGAGTGGACGGCAGCCCCTACAATGACCTTCGTCATGCCAGTTGCACTCCTCAGTTCTGTTCAGTTCAGTCGCTCAGTTGTGTCCACGTATTTTCGACCCCATGAATCGCAGCATGCCAGGCCTCCCTGTCCATCACCAACTCTTGGAGTCTACCCAAGCCCATGTCCATTGAGTCGGTGATGCCATCCAGCCATCTCATCCTCTGTTGTCCCCTTCTCCTCCTGCCCCCAATCCTTCCCAGCATCAGGGTCTTTTACAGTGAGTCAACTCTTTGCATGAGGTGGCCAAAGTATTGGAGTTTCAGCTTCAACATTAGCCCTTCCAATGAACACCCAGGACTGATCTCCTTTAGGATGGACTGGTTGGATCTTCTTGCAGTTCAACGGACTCTCAAGAGTCTTCTCCAATACCACAATTCAAAAGCATCAATTCTTTGGCGTTCAGCTTTCTTTATGGTCCAACTCTCATATCTATACATGACTACTGGAAAAACCATAGTTTTGACTAGACGGACCTTTGTTGGCATTTATAAATACTTAAAAAATTTTTCTTTGACTTGCCTTGAAAGAAGTGGGTGTATGGATTTCCCTGGTGATCCCGTGATTAAAAATCTGCCTTATAATGCAAGGGACACAGGTTCAATCCCAGGAAGACTCCACGTGCAACTAAGCCCTCCAGCCACAATGACTGTAGCCCTCTCACCTAGAGCCTATACTCCACAACAAGAGAGTAGCCCCTGCTCATCAAAACTAGAGAAAGCCCGTGTGCAGCAACAAAGACCCACCATAGCCAACAAATAAAATAAATCTTAAAAAAAAAAAAAGGTGGGAGCAAACCCAACAGGGCCTGGTGAAGATGTAGGGCCCCTCAGTGGTGGGCTCAGTTCAGTAGGCAGGTTGAGCCTGGCCTGAGCCCAGCTGCGCTGCCCCACCTCTTTGCGCATGGAGGCCAGTTTTCTGCTGAGCACCTTTTTCACACAGCAAATAAGCCTAGTTTTTTTTGAAACATGAGACTGACATAAAGAAACTCACAATTGCCTCAGAAAATTATGTTCCCTGCTAAGCCCACGCAATTGTCCTGGATGTTGATTTTCTGTCACGAATTGGGGCTTTGTTGTGATGGACTGAAATGTTCTAGAAAGAACTGCCGAGAGATCAAAGCCTCATCTGCAGGTCTGAGGCTGATGCAGGAACTTAAATGCTGGCAGCAAGCTCATTTCTCGAGCAAGAGCAGAGCCACGAACAGTATACATTTTCATTCCCACATTTCTAGTTTGAAGATCTCTGTCCCTGTTCTCTTTCTTAGTGATTGAGACAATCTTATTTTATTCCTTTGTTCTTAAAAAAAAACATATAAAGGAGAAAAGAGAAGAAAATAAAGCTACAGGTAGCTCACCAATTCAAGTGGGTAATAGCTTCCTCAAGCCACAGTTACATTACCATACAGTTGGGAAACTTTGTATTTATGAAACAGAATTGCCTTGGAAATCATTACATAATTCTAATCAGAATGCAGACTTCCTAACTGCATTTACACAGAGGCATTTTTTCAACTGTTATGATTTATTGTTCAATAACTATTCCTTTTTTAAAAAAATAACATCAAAACCAGTGATTCTTCTTTCTGTACAATTTCCGAGGGCAGAAAATTTAGTTAGAGCTAAATACACACATAATTTAATGTTTTAAGGTTTGATTGTTTGAATGACAGTAGAACCCTATTGTAGTGTGATTTGTGATTTGACTTATTGAGAAATAACTTGAGTTGAATTTAATTCCCTGGAATACAATAATAGCAACCCTCTACCCCCGCTCTCCACCCCCAGACTTTAAAAAAAATTTTTTTTTGCTGTGCTGCAGGATCTTAGCTCCTCCACCAGGGATTTCTACTCATACCCATGCCCCTTGCAGTGAAAGCATGGAGTCTTTTTTTTTTTTTAAGTTTTTAAAATTTAAATTTAGTTATTTTTAATTGGAGGATAATTACTTTACAACACTGTGTTGGTTTCTGCCATATATCAACATGAATCAGCCATAGGTATATGTATGTCCCCTCCCTCTTGAACCTCCCACCTCCCACCGGAAGCAAGGAGTCTTAACCGCTGGGCCACTAGGGAAGTTCCCATCCCCAGACTTTTACAACAGGGAGGGATCTTGGAGCTGTGTCTGGTCTCCTTGATTTACAGTTCAAACTGAAACGGAGCAGTACCCTATGGTCCTTGCCTGCCTTTTGTCTGTGGAAAACATTAATCAAAGAATAAGTTTAATCAGAGAAATGAGAAATGCTGAAAAAAGGAAAACAGTCAAAGGAGACTAAGCAATAATAATGTAGTTATTAAGCATAGTCAAGGATCTTTAGTTCCCTCTCAGGGGCTTCCCTGGTAGCTCAGACAGTAAAGAATCTGTCTGCAATGCAGGAGACCCAAGTTCCAACCCTGGGTTGGGAAGATCCCCTGGAAAAGGGAATGGCAACCCACTCCAGTTATTCTTGCCTGGAGAATTCCATGGACAGAGGAGCCTGGTGCGTTATAGCCCGTGGGGTTGCAAAGAGTTGGATGTGATTGAGGGACTAACACACACACAAGGGCTATAGATAATATTCTGAGGCATATCCCATGAGTTGTCTTGTATATACTAAAACACCAGGTGTAAAAGTTAACTACATGATGACCAGACAGTGCCCAGGACAAGAGCTGCCACAATTCTGAGAATTAGCCACAAAGAAATGGGAACAAATGGACCCTGAAACTGAAGATTAACTGTACCTAAAACAACCAAGATGATGCTGGTCAGACCACTGATGACCAATTTGAAGATGACTGTTAGAAATGTACTGTGTTGTTTCTGCATGTAGCCCCCCAAACCCCAGTTGCTGGCATCCAAAATAAAGCAAACTTTCCTTTCCATCAATTTGGCTTGTTCATTGGCTTTTGAGTGGTGAGCAGCCGGATCCCATACACTCTTGGTAACAAGACTAGAGGTACTGTGATTTCCCAAAGGTCACCCAGCTAGTGAGGGCAGAGTGGGAGAGAACACAGCCATTCTAGCCCAGGCTTTCTCCACTCTGTCCAACAGGAATATGATCAGTCTACACGACAGAGGATGAGATGGCTGGATGGCATCACCGACTCGATGGGCATGAGTTTGAGTAAACTCCGGGAGTTTGTGATGGACAGGGAGGCCTGGCGTGCTGCGATTCATGGGGTCGCAGAGTCAGACACGACTGAGCGACTGAACCGAACTGATACGGGTTGAGGGCTAGTGTTCTGGATAGGTGCATTCTCTCATTGTGAGGTCAAAGTGTGGGCAGAGGTATAAAGAAGTGGCAGTGAGCAAACCAGCAATGATGCAGACTCAGGAGGCCAGGACAATCCAAGACAGGCTTGGTCACCTCGATTGTACCACAGGTAGGACATGGAGGGCAAGGACCCCTCTCCAGACCCAGCGACTATGCCCTGGAGACACAACCAAAGAGGCATTCTTTCAGAGCTTCCCAGAGCCTAGAGTAAACTCATGGACTCTCCTTAACCATAGGCTGAATCCTGTTTTAAAATAATCTGCTCACATAGCTGGTTTTCCCATCTAACTTGTGAATCCTTCAGGACAAAGGCAGTATCTGGTTCATTTTTGAAATTCTACCGGGCACAGTAACTGGCACAAAAACAGTTCATCAAATGTTTGCAAAATAAACAATGGCAACTTCCCCATTTAGAGCCAACCCCAGTGCAGAATAAACTCACAACCACCCATTGTCTAATAAAGTTGAACTTATTCATCCCTGTGACCCACAATGCTATTGCTAAAAAGATGCTTGCCCACGAGCATCAAGAATAGAGCATTGCAAAAATGTTGGTAGCAGGATTGTTCATAACAACTCTAAAAGGAAACAACCCACATTTCAATGGAATGCCTGGGTGAGTGCTAAGTTGCTGTAGTTGTGTCCAACTTTTTGCGACCTCATGGACTGTAGCCTGCCAGGCTCCTCTGTCCATGGGATTTCCCAGTCAAGAACACTGGAATGGGTTGCCACTTCCTACTCCAGGTGATCTTCCTGATCCAGGGACAAACTCAAGTCTCTTGTGTCTCCTGCATTGGCAGGCAGATTCTCTACTATTGCACAACCTGGGAAGTCCCACATAGTTCATAATAAAAAGTTTCAAACAATACACCACCAACAAACAAACCTCTATGGAAGCTCTCCATAGTACTTTCATCTTTTCTGCCCACAGAGGTGGGAAGGAACCTGCTGGGGAGCCCAAGGCCCTCGAACAGTCTGGCTCTACATGTAATGGGTTTGAAACCCCATCCATTTCAGTGCCTATCTGCTAAGTGCTATTCTTCTGATTGCAGGGGTCTGTCTGCAGGATAGATAAGGACAGGGAAGGGCAGCTGTCCTTGCCCCAGAGGGAACTGGGTGTCTCCCCAAAGGACCACTTCAAGCATCCTTGAGGGAGGAAGAATAAATCAACAGCCTCCCGCCACCCCATCACAGTTTACCAAGGGTCTGTGCCTAGCAGGTACCGAGTGTCCATTAGCAGACACCCTCTTTGGGGCTCAGCATTCATACATCCTTGTGAGAAGCAAGCTTTTTTCCTCTGGGAGATCACAAAACTGGCCCTTTGACAAGTATAGCATATAGTTTTCTCAAAAAGCAAGGGAGGAGGAGAGCTTTTGACAGAGTGCCTTGTTGGTTGTCTATGTCCTCTTCCCATTACATGGGGCACAGTAGTTTATAGCCCAGGTTTTCAAGTCTCAGGAGGACCTGGGTTTGAATCTTGGCCCTAGCTCTTGTCCTTGAACAAGGTGGCAACCTTTCTAATCTTCCATCCATTCATCTGTGAAAGGGACATGATACCAGTGGGACCTATGAGGCTGCTGTGAAGATTCAGGGAGCATGTGAAGCCCCTAGCCCGGCCCAGAGAAGGAGCTCAGTAAACATTTACTGAATGAATGGCCTCTGGCCAGCACTCACCAGCCTGCGAAGAGCCCGTGCTCTGATCCTCACATTCATGGATTGTGACCGAAGATGTAACAAGATGGTGGATCCAGATAAAGGCCAGGTCACTGGTACTTAGGATGGGCCCAGCTGGCCGAGTCTTGATGGGTTCACCAGATTCTAGTCTCTCATCCTCAGCTGTCTGAGTCTCATAACTCAATGTTACCCATACACCCAGAAGAAAGCAGCTGGAAACCAACTGAGAGAGTGATATCAAAGTCAGGGCCCATGTGTTAATTTACTACCAGAAACACCAGCACCCAGTGGAGACCTGAATTTGAAATGAACTGGTCAGAGTTATCGTCCTTTTAGGAAAGAGATTAGGACTATCCCTGTGCTCTGGACTGGATCCACAGAATGGACCAGCATCTGGGTCCCCTGGGCAGCATGCCTTCTCGTCTAAACAGTGCAGGAAGCACCAACCCACTCCTGCGCTGTGTTCAGGTCTCCACTCTGGGTCCCAGCGCCTCACCTGTGAAAGGAAGGCAGCAGCCAGTCACTTTCTCCGGACTCTCCTCAGACAGACGACCGCAGGCAGAGGGGAAGTGAGAGGGGCCTGGGAGGGACCGCACGCACAGCCTCGCTCCTAGAGCACCCCACCACCTGGCCCTGGCTGAGGCTGCGATTAGAGACTGGGGCCAGGCCAGGCCTTCGTGCAGCTCCCTGTGGCCAGGATGGTCCCAGACGCTGTCACCAAATCCTCTACTGTGCTCATCTCGCCTCTCCAAGTCCCAAGACAATTTTTTTTTTTAATCCAGAGAAAGCGATCTCCAAACAGACCCTGAAGACAGTTGTGAGGGAACACAAAAATAGGGGCAAAGTGCCACCTGAAGGGATGGGTGAGGTAAGGGCCAACTGCTGGCTTGGCCTTGCTTGTTGTCTGGGTGTCCCAGTGACTTCTCAACAAACAGCACCCTCTTCTCTACCCTGGGCTTTAGAGGCATTGAAAAATAAATCAAAAGAGGAAGGAAAAACATCCCCCTTCTTACAGATAGGGGTCAGCTTGGAGGATAAGACTCTGGGTCAGGGGTCTTTGTAATACTGAACTCCAGAAAGAGGCGGACTTTAGGAGCCTGCCGGGACCTATGTGGTGGGTGTGGGGACAAGGGTGCATCTGTCTCCTATGGGCAGGGGAGTTAGGAGGCAGGAGAGGTCAGGACTGTGCCTGGAAAATCTTTCCCACCAGGAGTGAGGAAGAGTCCTTCCCTCTTAACAGTGATGGTGGTGGGTTTGGAGGTGCTCATGGGTTCCTGTATACTTGGAACCGCAGTTTTTTATTAAATAAGTATGAGGCATCTCTTATCCCTTCCTTCTTTTTGTTTGAAACATTGCCTATATGATCCCATGAAAATGTTTCCCTCAAGAAAAATGGTACTGATGAACCTATTTATAGGGCAGGAATAGAGATATAGACACAGAGAATGAACATGTGGACATGAGAGGGAAGTGGAGGATGGGGCAAACTGGGATGTAGCATTGACTTATGTACACTACCATGTATAAAATATTAATAGGTAGCTAGTGGGAAGCTGCTGCATAGCACAGGGAGCGCAATTCAGTGCTAACCTAGAGGGGTGGGATGGGCGGGGGGAATGGGAGGGAGGCCCAAGAAGGGAGGGGATATAAGTAAACATATAGCTTATTCACACTGTTGTACAGCAGAAACTAACACAAAGTTGTAAAGCAATTATACTTTAAAAAGAAAAAAGCAGGAAAAAAAAGAAAGAAAGAAAACACCCCCAAGCCCAGTGTAGCAGCCTCTGTGGGTGCCCCCCCCGCCACTTCCCCTGTCTCCTCTCAGGATGTTCCACCTCCATTCCAACAGCTGAGATCTGCTCTGGTTGATGATGTAGAAATGCTCCAGCTCCCTTGCCCTGGGGCTGGGATCATTCTGAAGCTTCTAGAATTTCCCTTCTGGATTAAGCTTCAACTGCCCTCAGAGGGAACCATTTGATAAAGTAGCCTATTTTGGTGACAGTCCCTCTTATGTCTCATTTCTTCCCCACCTCCCTCCCACTCCAAGATAAACCACCACCCAAGTCCTTGAGTCAGGTCTGCTTTTGGGGGAACCCAAACTAAGGCACTCTGGGCAGAGCGACTCTCTTCCTTTTCACTCTGTCCTTGGGACGGGCATGGAAAGCTCTGGATTTTGAGAGTACACTCTCATCCTGTGACTGACGGTTCCAAGTTCAGTTCAGTTCAGTTGCTCAGTCATGTCCAACTCTTGACTACCCCATGGACTGCAGCACACCAGGCTTCCCTCTCCATCACCAACTCCTGGAGTTTACTCAAACTCATGTCCATCAACTTGGTGATGCTATCCAACCATCTCATCCTCTGTTGTCCCCTTCTCCTGCCTTCAATCTTTCCCAGCATCAGGGTCTTCTCTAATGAGTCGGCTCTTCGCATCAGGTGGCCGAAGTATTGGAAGTTTCAGCTTCAACATCAGTCCTTCCAATGAATATTCAGGACTGATTTCCCTTAGGATGGACTGGTTTGATCTCCTTGCAGTCCAAGGGACTCTCAAGAGTCTTCTCCAACACCCCAGTTCAAAAGCATCAATTCTTTGACACTCAGCTTTCTTTATGGTCCAACTCTCACATCTATACATGACAACTGGAAAAACCACAGCTTTGACTGTATGAACCTTTGTTGGCAAAGTAATGTCTCTTCTTTTTAGTATGCTGTCTATGTTGGTCATAGCTTTTCTTCCAAGGAGCAAGCATCTTTTAATTTCATGGCTGCAGTCACCATCTGCAGTGATTTTGGAGCCCAAGAAAATAAACTCTGTCACTGCTTCCGTTGTTTCCCCATCTGTTTGCCATGAAGTGATAGGACTGGATGCCATGATCTTAGTTTTTTGAATGTTGAGTTTTAAGCCAGCTTTTTCACTCTCCTCTTTCAGTTTCTTTAAGAGGCTCTTCAGTTCCTCTTTGCTTTCTGCCATAAGGGTGGTGTCATCTACATTTCTGAGGTTATTGATATTTCTCCCGGCAATCTTGATTCCAGTGTGTACTTCTTCCAGCCCAGCATTTTGCATGATGTATTCTGCATATAAGTTAAATAAGCAGGTGACAATATACATCCTTGACATACTTCTTTCCCAATTTGGAACTAGTCCATTGTTCCATGTCTGGTTCTAAATGTTGCTTCTTGACCTCCATACAGATTTCTCAGGAGACAGGTATGGTGGTCTGGTATTCCCATCTCTTTAAGAATTTTCCACAGTTTGCTGTGATCCACATAGGCAAAGGCTTTAGTGTAGTCGAAGCAGGAGTAGATGTTTTTCTGGAATTCTCTTGCTTTTTCTATAATCCAACAGATGCCTTTCTTTGGGATTGAAATGAAAATTGACCTTTTCCAGTCCTGTGGCCACTGCTGGGTTTTCTAAATTTTCTGACAAAACATGGTCCACTGGAGAAGCGAATAGCAAACCACTTCAGTATTCTTGCCTTGAGAACGCCATGAAGAGTATGAAAAGGCAAAAAGATGTGACACTGAAAGATTAACTCCCCAGGTTGGTAGGTGCCCAATATGCTACTGGAGAAGAGCAGAGAAATAGCTCCAGAAAGAATGAAGAGGCTGAGCCAAAGCAAAAACAATATCCTGTTATGGATGAGACTGGTGATGGAAGTAAAGTGTGATTCTGTAAAGAACAATATTGCCTAGGAACCTTGAATGTTAGGTCCATGAATCAAGGTAAATTGGAAGTGGTCAAATGGGAGATGGCAAGAGTGAACATCGACATTTTAGGACAGTTCCAAAGAGCCGCCTTTTTATAGGTGGCCAGTCACTTGTCCTGGTTCTTGAAGGACTGTCCAATTCACACCTGCAGTCTTGGTGTCCATCTGCTCTAGCTTTTCTCTTGGGAGAAAGTGTCCTGTCTTGGATGATAAATTATATTGTCACCCTGCTTCCCTGGTGGCTCAGATGGTAAAGAATCTGCCTGTAATATAGGAGACCTGGGTTCGATCCCTGGGTCAGGAAGATCCCCTGTAGAGGGGAATGGCTATCCACTCTAGTATTCCTGCCTAGAGAATCTCATGGACAGAGAAGCCTGGGAGCTATAGTCCCTGGGGTCACAAAAGAGTCAGACATGACTAAGAGACTAACACTTTCCCATTTTCAGGAAAGTTGTGGTCAGCAGGAGGAGTGTGATCTGATAGGACCTAGACTGTTAGAGCTGGAAGGGGTTTGGGATTCATCTAGTACAAGCTATTTGTTTACAGACGAGGTAGTGGAGTCCCTGGGCACTAGAAGCAGTGCTCACGGTCAGGCATTTAGCGGCAGAGCTGCCCTGGAGGCCAGGTCACCCCCTGTGTGAAACAACCCAATCTTCCCTTCCCTGGGCCTAGAGTCAGGGTCTTCCAAGCAGGCTATAAATTGCCTTTACCACATTGATCTTACTGTGGAGTCAAAGAAATCTTTATTTTTAATAACTGGCTATGTACTAAATCTCTGATATTAGGAAGCCTAACTAGGACTTGGGGAAGCCCTATTTCCATTTCATAGTCTGGAAATAAGTTGCCCTGCTGTCCACTAGATGGTGTCCCATACACGTACACACCCCCAATGCTCACATCACTGGGGCTGCACAAGTAAGCATGATGTTGGGGAAAGATCTAATCCGCCCCACTTTGGCAGTCTCGTTTTGTTTACTGGCAGCACACTCTAAAAGAGATTTGGGAACTGGCAGGAGAGGACGAAGATGTGCCTTTAGACAGTCTCTCTGGTTGCTCTGTTGCAAGACAGGAGGCAGAGAAAAACAGGGGCTGTCGGAGCCACCCTGGTGGGAGGTGATGGTGGCGTGGACCATGACTATGTTCGATAGGAATAGAGAGATGGATCTGGAGGCTGGGAAGACAGGCAGGCCTAGACGAAAGATCGGATCTGGCACTTCTCGAATTTACTAGTTTCCATCTCTCTGTCTATAAGATGGCAGAGGTGTTAGGTTATCAATGTTAGATTGTCAGTGCCACATCGATACTCAAAATAGGTGGACTTTTTGGATAATAATGAGTAAAACAGCTAAGATGTATTGAGTGCTTGTGTGAGCCCTTCTAAGTATGTTACGTGTATTCCTTTCCTTTATTCCCCCTCAAACACACATCTTGGGCCCCTGCCTAGATCAGAATCTTCAGGACTGCTGGACCTGAGCCAGTGTGTTTTGACAAATCTCACCACAGGTGACCCTTATCCATCTCTGGCCCTGGCGGGAGAAGCAGCTGAGGCCCCGTCTGTGAGGCGGACTTGGGCCTCTCACCTGGCAAGGCTGCTGGTCAAGGCCTCCCAGTGGCCTTAGGCCACGTCTCTCTTGTACTCCGACCTTCTCCTCACTTCAAACTGCCACATACTGCACACGCCCTCTTGCCTCGTTTTTCCCTTTCTTCTTCACAGAACACCTCCAGGCCCTCTCAGTCTCTCTCTGTCCCTCAGCCCTCCGGCAAACTGTGCGCAGCCCTGGAGCAGATCTGTGGTGGTGGCCCCTGTCCCCTTAGGCGAGAAGGCCTGGCCACCCATATTCTCCAGAGGGGCCGCTGCCCTCACAGCCTGGCTCCTGTCCTCTTGCCGGGCAGCGTCTGGACTCCATCTCAAGGCCCACAGCTGTGCACCACAGCCCTCCCCTCCCCTTCTTCCTGCTCGCACCCCGGAGCACATAGAGGGGAGTGGAGGGCCTGGGCCCACAGAGGCCTGAGGACACGACTGTAGGAAAGCTCTCACTTTGCTGCCCCACACCCCACAAAAGGGAGAGCCAGAGCTGGATATAGTCCAACAACCACTCATCGGGTATGGACTGCACACCAGTTGCCAAGCTAGGCTTTGCGGTTACCAAGTCTCCTTCCTCCCACCTAAGCGCCTCACTTCTGCTCGCAGGTGCAGCCACGAAACACCTGTTACAGGACACCTGATGTAGAGAAGGTGCCCATGCATTGATCACAGGGGAAAGGGGGATGTTAACTGAGGCTGCGAGCGCCTGAGAAAGCCTCCAAAGAACGCTGAAAGTGAAGTCGCTCAGTTGCGTCCGACTCTTTGCGACCCTGTGGACTGTAGCCTGCCTGGGCTCCTCTGTCCATGGGATTATCCAGGCAAGAATACCAGAGTGGGTTGCCATTTCCTTCTCCGGAGAATACTACTGCCCCTTAAAACTTTACTTAAGTGTCACATCCCCCTAGAAGACATCAAGTCCCATTAAGAAGACCCCCAGGAGCTCCCAGCAACCCTGACGTAGAAGATAGATGGATCCCTGGGCTGGACAACTGGTGTTTGTCAAGTGGAGTAAAATTGAAGCTTTGTTTTCCCCCAGACACTCAAAGGACAAAGCTAGTGGCAGAAGCTGAGCTCTGCTGGAGTAAAGAGATAAGGTGCCCACTCTTGAGGTCAAGGAAAACTTCCCTGTCTGCATATGCATTGGAAGCCTCCTCAAGGGTCAAAAAGGGAGGGGGCCCCACCCCATAATAAGTGTGGACATGCACCCACAGGCTTCTGTGGTGGGATCCATCTTAGCAAAAAAATTGTGCATGCAGGTCAGGGAGGGTCACATTGGACTGGTGTGAAAATAGAAACAAGATAATTGACCAAAGGTAAGCAAAGACCCAGAAGGACAGTCCTATATAAGTGATCTACATCACCTCTTTACTGCTCCTTTGCACCTCTTCATCAGAGAGGACACCCACACCCTTTCTTTCCAGGGCATATTTCTGCCTTGCTTCTGTCTTAAATAGATAAACTGTTTCTCTGTGTGCTCTCCCATAAATTGTGCTGTGTCTCTAATAATAAATTTCATACCTATTTTTGCATTTTTTGCCCCCTTGAAACATTTTTGCTTTCAAACAGGGCAAGAGCCAGGGCCACTTTGCTTCTAGCCTCTAGCCCCTGGTCTAGCAGCTAGGATTCCTAGTTTTCATCCAGGCATTGTGTGTGCAATACTAAGCTGCTTCAGTCGTGTCAGATTCTTTGCGACCCTATGGACTGTAGCCTGCCAGGCTCTCTGTCCATGGGATTCTCCAGGTAAGAATACTGGAGTGGGTTCCCATACTCTCCTTCAGGGGATCTTCCTGACCCAGGTATCAAAGCGGAGTCTTTTACTGTCTCCTGCATTGGCAGGCAGGTTTTTTTGTTTGTTTGTTTTACCACCAGTACCACCTGGGGATCTCTTTCATCCAAGCTCGCCAGGTTCAATTCCTGGGCCAGGAATTAAGATTTCTCTTCAGGACCTCTCACAGCTGTCTCTCTGAGATTACCCTATGGCAGTTACTGCATGCTATGGAGAGCTGTGATTCCCAGGGTCCCCCTGAGGTGAGCAACTTCAGGCTGGAGACATGTCCCCACTTCCCACCCCCAGAAACTAGTGTCTGCTGCACGGTAGGTGCTATGTATTTGCTTGTTGAATGAATAGGAGGTGCCATCTGAGTCGGGCCTTAGTGGGTGGGGAGGATTTAGAGGATAAAGTGGGTAGGGGTGCAGGGAGTGGGAGGTGGGATCAGGAAGAAAGGAAGCACAGAAAGAGGCCGGCCACTTTGGGGTCCCCTTGGCCGGTTACTCTCTGGGGCATCTGAGCAGCGGGCCGCTGCCGCCCCCCCCGCCCCCCCCCCCCGCCCCGCCCTCCATCCCAGCAAGCTCTGCAAGGCCAGCATCCTCTCTTAGAGACAGGAGCACACACCCAGGGGCTACACCCCCATCCCCTTGTTCTCTGGCCTTAAAGGGGGAGATGTGTGTGGGATTGACACCCCTCCAACTGGGAGTGGCCCCCTCTCTCTCCCTCCCCAGCAGCCGTAGCTGAGCCTGTTGATCTCATCTCTGGGTGAGCTTTAGAATCACCAGGGAAGCTTTTTAAAAATATTGATGCCTTATTTAATTGCTCTGTGGTGAGGCTCGGGGATCATCATTAAAGCTCCTCTGGTGATTCTAAGGCGTGGCCAGCATGGAGATAGCACTGAGCCAGCCCCCTGGGGCAGGACCCACTCCCAGCCAGGAGCTTCTCCCTCCCTCTGCTTTGGTCTGCTCCAAGCCCCCTTCCTAGCAGTTTCATCTCAAGCAGTACATCCCAGAGCCCTCTTGGCACTGAATTATACCCATCCCAGCAGATGGCTGCAGGGAGAATGACTGAGGCTGGAGCTGTAAAGACATCTCTCGGCAAATAAAGTGTTCAATCATCCGGCCGAGAGCCAAGGCTAGAGAGATTCTCAGCCCCCAGTCCCTGGAGAGAAAGACAGGGGGCCCAAGGAGCACAGGGTGGGGGAGAGCTGGCCAGGGCTGTCTCTCTGAGAAGCCACGGCAGTGGAGGGAGACAAGGCAGTGTGTTGAGAGGCAAGTATCTGGGCCTTTGTCCAGGAACTGCCAGTGGGGACATCAGCAAAGGATCACAGCTTCCGCCCACGTGGCCATCCTGTCTGTGGGATGCCGCAGGCAAGTGGAGAGAGAGTTGGCTAGGCATGGTGGTGAGGAGCCAGGCCTGGGGGCTGGTGCCCAGCTGAGCTTGGTCTGTTCCTTGATCACAGATGGTCCTCCAGGCAGCAGTTCATCGCGGTGCCCTTGGGCAGGAGAACTTTCACGCTTACCAGACAGTCAAATGCCCAAATATGGTGCTTCAAGCCAGCAGCATCATCCACACACCCTACTGACCCCCCATTTTGGGCTCTCCAGTTCTGATTCCCGACAGCTCTGAGAAGGCAGTAGTCCCAACACAAACTGGAGTTGCATCTTGGTGGGGGGTTTCCATGGCAGCTCTAATAGCACAATTGCTGGGTTAGACAGCCCCTGCTTGGCACTCTTAAAATTTCACAGCACACATGCTGAGGTTTGGATTGACATGGTTAAATTGAGTCACCACTCTGACTGGACATATTTAAGAGGTTTTTTTCCCACATAAGTGAAAGTGAAAAAACATATATTCCCCTATAAATGAGGAAGTGGGTTATCTGCATCCTCTGGTTAAGAATTTCACTCTGCCTGCACATCCTGGAATCGCGCAGACGGAGGTGAGGGCGTGGAGGGTGTGGCTGGGTGGCTCGCTGTTCAGGTACCTGACACCCCGAGGAAGGAGTACCAATGCTGTGCCCGTCAGAAAGGAGGTTGGAATGATGAACATGGTGTGTTTCCCAGGGGAGGGCACAGACCCGGGCGAGTGCAGCCTGGGGTGAGGACCTTGGGCTGCCAAGAAAGACGATTTATTCCTCACCCAGAGGCGGTCATCAATTTCCAATTAGCTGGAGGCGTGGAATTCCAATTAACCCGGGCAGCTGCGGGCTCCAGACTCCATCCTGTTAATGAAAGCATCGGGCTTGCTGGAGACAGCGATGAATAAGGATGGAAGTCAAATTAGGTTATCCCTAGAGAGGGACATCCAGTCTGTCAGCTCACCTCTGGCAGAGCTGGGCATTCCCTTGGGCTGGGCTGCTGGAGATGGGAGATTTTTACCCTTGAAGCTGAGCCTCAGGGCTCTGTACTCCCTTCCAGAGAAGAAAAGACAGTGAAAGTTGCTCAGTCGTGTCGGACTCTTTCTGACCCATGGACCATGAAATTCTCTAGGCCAGAGTACTGGAGTGGGTAGCCTTTCCCTTTTCCAGGAGATCTTCCCAACCCGGGGATCGAACCCAGGTCTCCCGCATTGCAAGCAGATTCTTTACCAGCTGAGCCACAAGGGAAGCCCAAGAAAACTGGAGTGAGTAGCCTATCCCTTCTCCGGTGGATCTTCTTGCCCCAAGAATTGAACTGGGGTCTCCTACTTTGCAGGCGGATTCTTGACCAACTGAGCTATCAGTTGGTAAAGCAGGGGCTTAAGCCAGAGCTGTGGGGTTTTCTGCCATCTTGGTCTTGTAGTATGCAGGAACACTGGAGTTCCAGGTCCTGCGAGGGCTCTGGGTGGAGGGCTGCACTGACTATCCATGTATAGATGAGGCAAGGGGACCAGGAATGGCTGGCCCCTCAGAGCAATGGAGGCGGCTCAGACTCCATGATGGTTATTCTGATCAGCCTTAGGTTCCAGCTCTTAGATAAAACCAGCCTGTTTGCAGTAATAGGAAAGGAGGGAACACCGACTGGGGGTAACATGCTTTAGAGCGGTTGTTGGGCAGTCTGTGGGAAGCAACTGGCAATCCCTTCTGCAGAGGCAGAGCCTCTGAGGAGTGGCAGCTTCCCTTCCTGATTTGCCCTAGTCTATCAGATGCAAGCAGGCTTTCATAAAACTCAAGGAGACGTCTGCTGAGAACATTAATTCAACGGGCAATGAAGTGCTTCTCTGGGGAACCTCCATGCTCGTTCTCTCCTCGCCCCTCCCCCTTGGCTGCTCAGAGGGGTCGGGTCTGAGGTGTGGATGGAGCCCAGTCTGAGAGCCCTGCTGACCCAAAGCTCAGACAGCCCAAGGCTCAGGACCAGCCCCAGGGTGGAAGCAGCTAGGTGCTTTGACAGGCTGGGGACATAACAGAGGAGGTGGGCGTGCAGCACCCAGGACACTACCTTCATGACCGTCATAAACCCTCCCATTACTGAGTGTGTCCAGCACTAGATGAGGAGGTGAAGATATGTGGGAGGAAGGAGGAGAGTGGGTAACAGAACTGAACAAACACTTCTTCGGCGAAACCTCGAGGCTGAAGGGCCAAAGACTTGGGTTGCATTCACAGATGTGAATCCTGTGAACCTGGTTCCTTGGCTCGAGCACGGAAAGTCCGAGGAGGAGCTGGGCCTGTCCACAGACCTGGAGGGAGTGGCCTTTACAGAAGCCCTGCTGGGTGAGCCAGCCAGACATTACATCCATCTAAAGACAGAAGATAAAGCATCGTCCCAGGCAAGTGAAGTCCACAGCAGAACAGGGACATAGAAGGAGGCTTCCATCAACAGATCCCATGCTTTCTGTCCTCACTGCTTGAATTCAATAGTTCTCAATCTCTGGATCCTTGAAGAGTCTTGAGGATGGGCTATAAATATGAAGATCCCCAGGCCTCACTCCCAATTCTGACTAAGGAGGTCTGGAGTGGGTCCCAGGGATCTGCATTTTAACCATGAGGGCCCATGGGCCCACACTTGGGGAAGCACTGCCTTGGTCCAGCAAGATGAATAAATGTCAGTGAAGATTTCCAGTTGCTTTAAATTCTCAAAGAGGATCAAATTAATTAGCAAGCATTTTCTGAGCACCTATAATTATAGCCTCAAATCAGGCCTGGCCTCATGGGTGAGCACATGGGTTGTACAGGGCCCCACAGATAGAAGGGCCTGCAGGCGTTAGGTTTAATGCTCTGTAGTGGGTGCCCTTGAAATGCTTAGTAACTTGATGAATTTGAGCTTCTGTAAGTAAGTCTGGTGGGAAAGGATCATGACAAGGACTTGGAGGCTGAATTCACAACCACTGTCTCTGTGGGTTAACCATCAGGATCTGGCTCTCAGGCCCTCCTGTGCCTGGACTCCAGCGGTTTGTTCTCCACCCCGACCCTGCTGGCTTGCAGCGTCCCTTGGTGTCTGGTGGCTGCTGGACAGCGGGGCCCAGCCTGTCTCTGACCCCCACCCCCAAGTTCCTGGCACTGGGTCCGGGAGTGGGGGTCTACGCATTCTGGGGATCACCCCTCTGTTGTGGATTGGGGCAGTGGGCCACTGGGACCAAGAGACGCCTGACTCAAAGTTCCTAGTCCTGGCTTCCTGACCTCCAAAAGGTTGCAGTTCCCTGACTTCAATGAAAAAGGTTATTGAACATCTTTTACCTGAAATCTCATTTAATTTTCTTATGTCCTGGCGCCTAGGACATGTGTTGTTGTTGTTGTTCAGTTGCTCAGTTCAGTTCAGTTCAGTTGAGTCACTCAGTCATGTCCAACTCTTTGCAACCCCATGGACTGCAGCATGCCAGGTTTCCCTGTCCTTCATCAACTCCTGGAGCTTGCTCAAACTCATGTCCATCATGTAGGTGATGCTATCCAACCATCTCATCCTCTGTTGTTCCCTTCTCCTCCTTCCTTCAGTCTTTCTCAGCATCAGGGTCTTTTCCAAGGAGTCACTTCTTCACATCAGGTGGCCAAAATATTGGAGTTTCAGCTTCAGCATCAGTCCTTCCAATGAATATTCAAGACTTATTTCCTTTAGAATTGACTAGTTGGATCTCCTTGCAGTTCAAGGGACTCTCAAGAGTCTTCTCCAACACCACAGTTCAAAAGCATCAATTCTTTGGCACTCAGTTTTCTTCATGGTCCAACTCTCACATCTATACATGATGACTGGAAAAACCATAGCCTTGACTCTATGGATCTTTGTTGGCAAAGTAATGTCTCTGCTTTTTAAAATACTGTTTATGTTGGTCATAGCTTTTCTTCCAAGGAGCAAGCATCTTTTAATTTCATGGGTGCAGTCACCATCTGCAGTGATTTTGGAGCCCAAGAAAATAAAGTCTGTCAGTGTTTTCATTGTTTCCCCATCTATTTGCCATGAAGTGAGGGGACTGGATGCCATGATCTTAGTTTTTTGAATGTTGAGTTTTAAGCCAGCTTTTTCACTCTCCTCTTTCAGTTTCTTCAAGAGGCTCTTCAGTTCCTCTTTGCTTTCTGCCATAAGGGTGGTGTCATCTGCATGTCTGAGGTTATTGATATTTCTCCTGGCAATCTTGATTCCAGCTTGTGCTTCATCTAGTCCAGCATTTTGCATGATGTATTCTGCATATAAGTTAAATAAGCAGGGTGACAATATACAGCCTTGACATACTCCTTTCCCTATTTGGAACCAGTCTGTTGTTCTATGTCCAGTTCTAATTGTTGCTTCCTGACCTGCATACAGATTTCTCAGGAGGCAGGTAAGGTGGTTTGGTATTCCCATTTCTTTAAGAATTTTCCACAGCTTGTTGTGATCCACACAGTCAAAGGCTTTGGCATAGTCAATAAAACAGAAGTAGATGTTTTTCTGGAACTCTCTTGCTTTTTTGATGATCCAGCGAATGTTGGCAATTTGATCTCTGGTTCCTCTGCCTTTTCTAAAACCAGCCTGAACATCTGGAAGTTCACAGTTCATGTACTGTCAAAGCCTGACTTGGAGAATTTTGAGCATTACTTTGCTAGTGTGTGAGATGAGGGCAATTGTGCCATACTTTGAACATTCTTTGGCATTGCCTTTCTTTGGGATTGGAATGAAAACTGACCTTTTCCAGTTCTGTGGCCACTGCTGAGTTTTCCAAATTTGCTGGTATATTGACTGAAGCACTTTCACAACATCATCTTTTAGTATTTTAAATAGCTCGACTGGAATTCCATCACTTCCACTAGCTTTGTTCATAGTGATGCTTCCTAAGGCCCACTTGACTCCACATTTCAGGATGTCTGGAGTGATCACACCATCGTGGTTATCTGGGTCATGAAGATCTTTTTTGCATAGTTCTTCTGTGTATTCTTGCCTCCTCTTCTCAATATCTTCTGCTTCTGTTAGGTCCAACTCTTTTCAACCCCCTGAGTTGTAGCACATCAGGCTTCCCTGTCCTTCACCATCCCCCAGACCTTGCTCAAGCTTGTGTCCATTGAGTTGATGATGCCATCCAACCATCTCATCCTCTGTTGTCCCCTTCTCCTCCTGCCTTCAATTTTTCCCAGTATCAGGGTCTTTTCTAATGGGTCGGCTCTTCGCATCAGGTGGTGCCCACTGGTATGTGAGCAGCACTCAAAAAAGTTCTGGGGAGTGAATGAGGAGATGGACAAACTCTTTAAGGTAGATACTATATTTTCTCTATTTTATAGGTAAGATATTGATGTCTAAGGAGGGCAAGCAGTTCACTGGAGGTGGAGAACCAGCACATGGCAAATAAGATTTGAGTGCAAGTCAATACTCCAACCCCTCCACCATCTCCCAAGTGTGAAGTCATGGCCCAATACCCATCCAGTGCCATTTACCTGTGTAAGCTGGACTTGCTCCTGGCATGGTCTCCAGGGAGGGGGATTGTGAGCCCAGTGTGAGATTTGTCACTGGATTTTCACTGGTCCCACTCTCCATGGACCAAGGAGAGAGAGAGTGTAAAGAGCTATGCTCACTAAAATTCTCTGATTCAAAGGAATCAATTTGGTTTCTTCCAACTGCTTAAAACAGAAACCTCAACTCAAAATGACCTAGACAATATTATTATTTCTTGTAATAGAGCAGTTTACAGCTCATCAGACTCTCGGGCTTGATTTCAGGGCTCTTTCTGTCTCTTACTGTGCCGTCCTGAGGGTCGGCAGCTCCAGCTGTGATGTGCAGATGCAATTACTGGGACTGGATTAGACCAGTCATTTGAGTGGAATGAGTGTTGACGCATCAACAACTATGTTTCCACATCATCCGTGCACAGGCAGCCCTGCTTTAGGACCTCTTTGGAAAGCATTGCAGAAAGAGGCTGTTGTTCCTGCTCTGCCACGGGCCACTGTCCAGCCTGGGCAGCCTGAGGAGTCCAGCATATCACCGCACCAGCGGTGGCCTTGGGGGCAGTGGTCCCAGAAGCAGCAGCGATGCAGCTTCTCGATTCTTGGTAGTCAGCCATTGCTGGAGGAGCCTGCATCTGGAGAGGAAGGGAAAGTGACAGCCAGGACTTGTTCCTTAGCACACCTGAGGTGCCCCTGGGGAACAACAGAATTAACTGGGGTTTCTGAAGGTGGCTGGTATCTGAGCCTAACAGATGGGAGAGGGTGAGCTAGCTAAGCTCGGTTCTTCTTACCAAAGTGATCCTATGGCCTGCAGACACTGGTTATGTGTACAGTGTCTGCGAGGCCCCCACCACGCAGGCTCTCTGCCAGCTCTACCTGGGAAGGAGTTATGACAGCTGGGACGCACAGCCAGGGGAGACCTTGAGCAGGTGCCCGTGGTCACCAGTGTTACCACTGGCTGTGGTGCCAGGACATTGGGGGATTTTTCTCTTCTTCTCATTTCCCTCTCCTCCTTTTATTTTTTTTTGGGGGGGGAGGAGGGGTGTAGTTTTCTATACTGCTAAATTTAATTTTTTTTTCATAGAATTTTTCAAATAGATATTATATCTCATGGTCCCAAACTAAGAAAATAATCAAGACTTCCATGGTGGTCCAGTGATTGAGAGTCTGCCTGCCAATGCAGAGGACATGGGTTCAATCACTGGTCCCGGAAGATCCCACATGCCATGGGGCAATGAGGCCCGTGAGCCACAGCTACTGAGCCTGAGCTCTACAGCCTGGGAGCTGCAACAAGAGAAGCCACTGCAATGAGAAGCTTGTGCACTGCAGCTAGAGAGTAGTCCCCACTTGTCGAAACTAGAGAAAACCAGCATGTAGCAACGAAGACCCGGCATAGCCAAAAGTAAATAAAAATCAGTAATGAGTCTTCATTATAGGTCCATCTGCCAGTTTCCCTTCAGGTTCCTCCTCTTTTTCATTATATCTTTTGGTTTATCCTAATATATAACAACATGTATATACTTCTAGAGTTTCTTTATGCATGTATAAGTAAATGAAAAAAAATTTTTTTAAATGTCTTCCTTTTTCATACATACATACTTCTGTGTACCTTACCTTCACCTAACAATATATCTCAGAGGTCTTTATCAGTACAAAGGGCATCCTCAGTGTTTGTACGGTTGCCCTGTGTTTTATAATGTATTTTAATATCTGGAAGGCCAGATTTAGAACATGATAATACCATGATTTTAAAAAAGTCTCCTATTGATAAGCCTTTAGATTGTGTCCAAACTTTTGCTATTCCAAATGATGTTGCAGTAAAAAGCCTTGTATATATATTATTTTGCATATGCATAAGTATTCCTATAGGATAAATCCCTGGAAGCATAATTGCTAGGTCAAGGAATATGAAGCAGTGCTGTGCTTAGTCACTGAGTCGTGTCCAACTCTTTGTGAACCCATGGACTGTAGCTCGCAAGGCTCCTCTATCCATGGGGACTGTCTAGGCAAGAATATTGGAGTGGGTTGCCATTTCTTCCTCCAGAGGGTCTTCCCAACCCAGGGATCAAACCTAGGCCTCCTGCATTGCAGGCAGATTCTCTACTGTCTGAGCTACCAGGGAAGCCCCATATGAAGCTGTAATTTTGATTAATTCAGCAAATTGCCATCTGTAGATGTTGTACTAATTAATACTGATAAGAGTGGTTTCCCTCACAGTTTTGCCAACAGAATGTGTTATCAAATTTTTGGAATTTTGTCAATCTGATAGGTGCAGCATATCTCAGTATAGCTTTAAAATCTTCTTTATTGGACTAGATTTTCATACGTAAAATGGACTCATTTTAATTGTGTCTTTTAAAGAGTTTTTTTCTGAATAGTTAACACCATTCTTTTAAAAAATTATTTATTTATTTTATTTATGACTGCACTGGGTCTTCATTGCTGCACGCAGTCCTTCTCTAGTTGTAGCGAACAGGGGCTGCTCTCCAGCAGCGGTGCATGGGCTTCTTATTGTTGTGGCCTCTCCCGTTTTGGAGAACGGGCTTTAGGGCCCGTGTGCATAGTAGTTGTAGCTTGGAGGCTCCAGTGTTCAGGATCAGTAGTTGTGGTACCCAGATTTAGTTGTCCTGTGGCACGTGGAATCCTCTCAGACCAGGGATCGAACCTGTGTCCCCTGCATTGGTTGGCAAGCTCTCAATCACTGGACCACCAAGGAAGTCCCTTTTAAAGAGTTTTGACAAATGTATATACCTGTGAAATCAACACCTCAATCTGATATGTATCTTTGAGTTCTATAGGAAGTAAGGCCCCACCCAGGTAGAGGATGGAAAGGTGATGTTGACCTTCTCAGATCCTTGCGACCTCAGTCAACTAAAGCTTGGACTCTGTCAACCTTTTCTCCAATTCTGCGCTGAATTCTCCTCTGCTTATGCTCCTTCATGAATACGCCTGTTCCCTTGGCTTAAAGCTTCCCCAGTTGTGTTGTTGGGGAGACACTGCTTTGGGAAAGATCTTTGGAACTTTCCTTTCTTGTTCCAAGTAATAAATCCTTCTTTCTTCCAATCTTTGGCTTGGTTTTGTCTTTTTTTCTCAACAGCCACCAAGAGGTGAACTCAATTTTTGGGGTAACATCCCAAAGATGGAGATAGTGGCTGGGGAAGCAGGCTAGGGCATCAGTGGCCAGTGTTCTCCACACAGCCAGTAGCCCAAGCCTGAGAGGTGAATGAACTAGACTCAGGATGTGTAATTTTATGGTTCCTTTTTTTCTTTTATTTGAACATTTGATCTATTTGGAATTTATCTTGGTCGTATCCTGTTGTGTGGTGTGAGGCATAGCTCCTACTTAATTATTTTTTCCAGATGGCTACCTGGTTTTCCCTATTCCATTTTTTTAATAGTTCATCTTCTCTTCCATCAATTTGAGGGTCTCTTTTATCATATACAAAATTCCTATATTTTGAGGCCCATTAAAAACTTTCATTCTGTTCCATTGGTCTGTGTGTTTGAGTTGTTTTAATTACTAAAGCTTTATGATATATTTTAATATTTGGGAGGCCTTGTCTCCCATCATTGCTTTTCTTTGTCAACACTTTCCTAGATATTCTTTTTCGTTTTTCCATATAAACTTTAACCAGTTCATCTGGTTAAAAATATTAGTATTTTTTGTTGTTGTTATTTGTAATGGGTTGTCTCAATTTTATAAACTAAATTTTGAAGAATTTACATTTTTTATTATGTCTTCCTATCTAAAAAATGGTATAATATTCCATTGGTTCCAGCCTTCCTTTGTGACCTTCCATATGTTTTGAGATTTTGCCCAACTCTTGTTACATTCGTTTCTAGTTGCTGGCAGGTAGCAGGATTTTTCGCCTACTTCTTTTTTACTTGAATTTGGAAGAAAAAAGTTGAATATATAAACTTTTTGATTAAAAGTAGAAATCATTAATTTGTAAAAAGAAAAGGGGAAAAAAAATGAATACATTAAAAAAAATAAAAGCCCAAAACCAAAGCTGGACTCTGAGGCAGGCTGAGTTCTGGTGGCTAAAAATACTGATGGAGGCCACGCTGCTCCCCTCTCCTTAGTGAGTTTCGTTCTGGGGCTCTGGAGTCCTGGTTAGTGCTCAGCCTGGAAGGGAAGGGTGGGAAGAAGGTTGGGGCTTCCGTCCACTCAGCTAATTTGGAGTCTATACTTGCCTGAGGCTATTCCCATGGCAATGGCACCCCACTCCAGTACTCTTGCCTGGAAAATCCCATGGACGCAGGAGCCTGGTAGGCTTCAGTACATGGGGTAGCGAAGAGTCGGACATGACTGAGTGACTTCACTTTCACTTTTCACTCTCATGCGTTGGAGAAGGAAATGGCAACCCACTCCAGTGTTCTTGCCTGGAGAATCCCAGGGACGGGGGAACCTGGTGGGCTGCTATCTATGGGGTCACACAGGGTCGGACACAGCTGAAGTGACTTAGCAGCAGCAGCATTCCCATGGCAGAGAACCCACTTCACCAAAACTCCTAAGCTAAACAACCTCTCCTCGCTGAAAAATAAACACACTTACTTTCTTACTCTTTGAGAACCTTCTCCTTGTTCAGTGAAACTCGGTTCCATTCATGGAGTGGGAAGGCCCAGGTAGGGGCTCATGTGAAACTTTGCCCTGGGATCCATTTTCAATATCTGTGCAACACTGTGTGAACCAATAACCTTGCCCGCTGAGTACCAGTCACAAAGAAGCTGCTCTGGCCAGTGCAGCATGTTGAGTGGTGATTGGTGGGGAGATGGCAGGAGGCAGGGAGAAGAAAGCTTGGGAAGCATCCTGAGCGTGGGACCACATAGCAAGTTAGCTTTGCTCTACAAGACCTCTATTAACGTGTCTTCTCTCAATGTCTTCTCTTCAGGCCAAGTGTCATGGTAGAATCAGGGGAAGCCCTCTGACTGTCATGTAAAGTCTCTCACTTAATGTTTTTATGAAATGGAAGTTTCTTCCCATAATTGGCTTACATACATCCTATAGCCTATAGTTTTACCTAGTCCATTCTTCATTACAATATTTTAACTTATAAAAATATTTATACATTAAATTTTATTAGAAGATATTTTGGTGAATATTTATATTTTATCATTTTGTTGCAGGAAGGGGGACCCCTTCTAGGGCCCTAGAGTGGGCTCTTATCTAACACTCAGACTTCCCTGGTGGTCCAGTGGCTAAGACTCTGCACTCCCAATACAGGGGGCCCTGGTTCAATACCCGGTTAGGGAACTAGATCCCACATGCCACAGCTTGGAGTTCGAATACCACAACTAAGGAACCCACGTACCACAACTAAGACCCAGCAGAGTCAAATTTTAAAAAAAAAGCAAATATTAAAAAACAAACAAACAAAAAATAACACTCAGAAATGAATTGTCTGAGGAGGCACACGTGCTGACAAAGTGAAAGACTTTATTGGGAAAGAGCACCCAGGCAGAGAGCATCAGGGTAAGGGAATCCGGGAGAGCAGCCCTGCCATGTGGCTCACAGTCTGAGGTTTCAAGGTGATGGGATTTGTTTCTGGGTAGTCTCTGGCCAGACATCTTGTTTGGAACATATTTGGTCTGACTCAGGGTTCCTGGTGACACAAGCTTCTCTCAGCCAACACAGACGCCAGGGCAAAGGATTCTAGGAGGGTGATAGGACAATATGATGGGTTGGTGTCTCCTCCCTCCTTTTGGCCCCTCCTGAATTCTGGTTAGTTTTCAGAGGCAGCCCCATGTTCCTCACAGGGACCTTCAGTTGTGAGACAACGAATGTGAGTGGTTATCACTGCTCTTGGCCAAGACGGGCAGTTTGGGTCAATTGCTCCCTAATAACTTACAAGTGTACAAGTGAAAGTCACTCAGTCGTGTCTTTGCGGACTCTCTGGGGACTCTTTGCGACCCCATGTTCTATACAGTCCATGGGATTCTCCAGGCCAGAATACCGGAGTGGGTAGCCATTCCCTTCTCCAGGGGATCTTCCCAACCCAGGTCTCTGGCACCAGTGGATTCTTTACTACCTGAGCCACAGTCTTATCTAAGAAGGATGAGGCAGGAGTCAGATGAAGAGGGGAGGTTCTGGATGCCTTAGGGCTGTCTTTAACTCATGGTTCCTCCAACCCGCCCCCCTATCCCCTGAGCATCAGTACCTTAGGCCAGGCCTGGAGAAGACCCACCTACCCCACAGGCTCCCTGAAGCTTTCATTTGATAAACTGCTCTATGTAAAACTCTCAAACTCTTCCCTGCACCAGTCATATTATTTCACCTTTTCCTCCTTCCTCTTTCTCTTGGGTTTGGAGAGTCTTTATGAATAGGAGGAAGTAAAGTGTATGAGTTAACTAATTAGGGATCTGATTGCAAGGATACTCATTCCACCTACATTTGTTCAGCGTCTAATCAAATGACTGTTAAAGGAGATGAGTTTATTGTACTCTGCCCCAGGATACCAAACACACACTCCTGTCTCTCCAAATAATCCTCAAATGAGGAAATGGTTCAGTTAGGTTGCCTGTGGCTGCGAGTAGTAAAAAACATAGGTCGACTCATTTAAACAATAAGGACATCTACTGTCTGGCATACTCAAGCCCTAGTCTGGGGTCAGTGTCAGGGGAGACACCATCCACAGCCTCTGGCTCTGTTGCTCTGTGAGCCTCTTACTCAGACCTCCTGTGGGTGCCGGTTTCATCTTCAGGCTGGTGCCCAAGATGAAGCCTCAAATTCAGCCTCATGGTCAAATAGGAGAATATTCATAGGAGGGAAGTGAAGCTAACTTCCCAGAAGCCGCCACTCATTGGCTTAGATTAGGTCACATGCTCTTATTGGAACCAATCACTTCAAGGGAGATGTGGGTGCCTGGAGACTAATCAGACCTGCTCCTAAGTTCAGTTTGTTATAGCCACGCTTTCCGGGAAACAAACTCACTCAGAAGGACAATGCAGATAGTGGAGTGCAGTTTATTACGCCGGCGGGCCCAAGGCAGAGTCTCTTCTTAGTCAAGGACCCCGACCAGCATTTGTGAAAACCTTTTATACCCCATGTGTCCAAACCCACTACCCCAATTCCCTTGAGACTTACATAAACAAAGGAGGGGTAAATACAACGACAATAACACCATCATTCACGTGTTATGTGTTCAAACAGTCAATAATCAATAAGCCCGCAGTTACATTCCAAACAGTTAATAACTGATAAGCCTGTGCTTACATTCTGATAGACAGTGTCCGGAGGCAGGGGTGATTAGTGTCTGTTTTCTCTTCTTCAAGATTCCTCTGCCCAGAGGGGGGTCTTATCCTTCCATTGTCATTCCCACAGGCGCTAAGCACAGAGTTCAGAGTCCACTGGAGAGGTGGCCGCGCACGATCAGCACAGACAGGCCTGAGATGGAGTCCAGGCCCTATGAATTCCTTCTTCAAGTTCAGTTCAGTCGCTCAGTTGTGTCTGACTCTTTGCGACCCCATGGAATGCAACATGCCAGGCCTCTCTGTCCATCACCACCTTCCGGAGTTTACTCAAACTCATGTCCATAGAGTCGGTGATGCCATCCAACCATCTAGTCCTCTGTCGTCCCCTTCTCCTCCTGCCTTCAATCTTTCCCAGCATCAGGGTCTTTTCCAAGGAGTCAGTTCTTCGCATCAGGTGGCCAGAGTATTGGAGTTTGAGCTTCAGCATCAGTCCTTCCAATGAATATTCAGGACTGATTTCCCTTAGGATGGACTGGTTGGATCTCCTTGCAGTCCAAGGGACTCTCAAGAGTCTTCTCCAACACCACAGTTCTAAAGCATCACTTCTTTGGGGCTCAGCTTTCTTTATAGTTCAACTCTCACATCCATACATGACCACTGGAGAAACCATAGCTTTGACTAGACAGACCTTTGTTGGTAAAGTAATGTCTCTGCTTTTCAATATGCTGTCTAGGTTGGTCATCACTTTTCTTCCAAGGAGCAAGCGTCTCTTGATTTCAAGGCTGCAGTCACCATCTGCAGTGATTTTGGAGCCCCCCAAAATAAAGCCTGCCACTGTTCCCACTGTCTCCCCATCTATTTGCCATGAAGTGATGGGACCAGATGCCATGATCTTAGTTTCCTGAATGTTGAGTTTTAAGCCAACTTTTTCACTCTCCTCTCTCACTTTATCAAGAGGCTCTTTAGTTCTTCTTCACTTTCTGCCATAATGGTGGTGTCATCTGCATATCTGAGGTTATTGATATTTCTCCCGGCAATCTTGATTCCAGACTGCTTTATCCAGCCCAGCATTTCTCATTATGTACTCTGCATATAAGTTAAGAAAGCAGGGTGACAATATACAGCCTTGACATACTCCTTTCCCTATTTGGAACCAGTCTGTTGTTCTATGCCCAGTTCTAACTGTTGCTTCCTGACCTGTATACAGATTTCTAAGAAGGTGGGTCAGGTGGTCTGGTATTCCCATCTCTTTAAGAATTTTCCACAGTTTGCTATGGTCCACAGAGTCAAAGGCTTTGGCATAGTCAGTAAAGCAGAAGTAGATGTTTTTCTGCAACTCTCTTGCTTTTTTGATGATCCAGTGGATGTTGGCAATTTGATCTCTGGTTCCTCTGCCTTTTCTAAATCCAGCTTGAACATCTGGAAGTTTACGGTTCATGTACTGTTGAAGCCTGGCTTGGAGAATTTTGAACATTACTTTGCTAATGTGTGAGATGAGTACAATCGTGCAGTAGTTTGAGCATTCTTTGGCATTGCCCTTCTTTGGGATTGGAATGAAAACTGACCTTTTCCAGTCCTGTGGCCACTGCTGAGTTTTCCAAATTTGCTGACATATTGAGTGTAGCACTTTTATAGCATCATCTTTTAGGATTTGAAATAGCTCAGCTGGAATTCCATTGCCTTCACTAGTTTTGTTTGTAGTGATGCTTCCTAAGGCCCACTTGACTTCACATTTCAAGATATCTGGCTCTAGGTGAGTGATCACATCATCGTGGTTATCTGGGTCATAAAGATCTTTTTTGTCCAGTTCTTCTGTGTATTCTTGCCACCTCTTCTTAATATCTTCTGCTTCTGTTAGGTCCATACCATTTTGGTCCTTTATTTTAGTGCCCATCCTTGCATGAAATATTCCCTTGGTATCTCTAATTTTCTTGAAGAGATCTCTAGCCTTTCCCATTATATTGTTTTCCTCTGTTTCTTTGCATTGATCACTGAGGAAGGCTTTCTTATTTCTCCTTGCCATTCTTTGGAACTTTGCATTCAAATGGGTATATCTTTCCTTTTCTCCTTTGACTTTAGCTTTTCTTCATTTCTCAGCTATTTGTAAGGCTTCCTCAGACAATCATTTTGCCTTCTTGGCATTTCTTTTATTGGGATGGTCTTGATCACTGCCTCCTGTACAATGTCACAAACTTCTGTCCATAGTTCTTCAGGCTCTCTATCAGATCTAATCCTTTGAATCTGTTTGTCACTTCCATTGTATAATTGTAAGGGATTTGATTTAGGTCATGCCTAAATGGTCTAGTGGTTTTCCCTACTTTCTTCAGTTTAAGTCTGAAGTTTGCAATAAGGAGTTCATGTTCTGAGCCACAGTTAGCTCCCAGTCCTAGAGCTGCTCCTAGAGCTGGTGATAGTTTAACTTCCCCTGAAGCACATGGCAATGTCAAAGAATGCTCAAACTACTGCACGATTGCACTCATCTCACATGCTAGTAAAGTAATGTTCAAAATTCTCCAAGTTAGGCTTCAACAGTACATGAACTGTGAACTTTCAGATGTTCAAGCTGGATTTAGAAAAGGCAGAGGAACCAGAGATCAAATTGCCAACATCCACTGGATCATCAAAAAAGCAAGAGAGTTGCAGAAAAACATCTACTTCTGCTTTACTGACTATGCCAAAGCCTTTGACTCTGTGGACCATAGCAAACTGTGGAAAATTCTTAAAGAGATGGGAATACCAGACCACCTGACCCACCTTCTTAGAAATCTGTATACAGGTCAGGAAGCAACAGTTAGAACTGGGCATAGAACAACAGACTGGTTCCAAATAGGGAAAGGAGTATGTCAAGGCTGTATATTGTCACCCTGCTTTCTTAACTTATATGCAGAGTACATAATGAGAAATGCTGGGCTGGATAAAGCAGTCTGGAATCAAGATTGCCGGGAGAAATATCAATAACCTCAGATATGCAGATGACACCACCATTATGGCAGAAAGTGAAGAAGAACTAAAGAGCCTCTTGATAAAGTGAGAGAGGAGAGTGAAAAAGTTGGCTTAAAACTCAACATTCAGGAAACTAAGATCATGGCATCTGGTCCCATCACTTCATGGCAAATAGATGGGGAGACAGTGGGAACAGTGGCAGGCTTTATTTTGGGGGGCTCCAAAATCACTGCAGATGGTGACTGCAGCCTTGAAATCAAGAGACGCTTGCTCCTTGGAAGAAAAGTGATGACCAACCTAGACAGCATATTGAAAAGCAGAGACATTACTTTACCAACAAAGGTCTGTCTAGTCAAAGCTATGGTTTCTCCAGTGGTCATGTATGGATGTGAGAGTTGAACTATAAAGAAAGCTGAGCCCCAAAGAAGTGATGCTTTAGAACTGTGGTGTTGGAGAAGACTCTTGAGAGTCCCTTGGACTGCAAGGAGATCCAACCAGTCCATCCTAAGGGAAATCAGTCCTGAATATTCATTGGAAGGACTGATGCTGAAGCTCAAACTCCAATACTCTGGCCACCTGATGCGAAGAACTGACTCCTTGGAAAAGACCCTGATGCTGGGAAAGATTGAAGGCAGGAGGAGAAGGGGATGACAGAGACTAGATGGTTGGATGGCATCACCGACTCTATGGACATGAGTTTGAGTAAACTCTGGAAGGTGGTGATGGACAGAGAGGCCTGGCATGTTGCAGTCAATGGGGTCACAAAGAGTTGGACATGACTGAGTGACTCAACTGAACTGAACTGAACTGAAGCACATGGGCTACATGGAATGAGCATGGCCCCAGAACTCAATTGGAGTTCTGTTAGGAGGGCGGGGTAGGCAACCAGCAAAGTCCACCAGAGAAGCTTCTAGATTCTTTCCATTCCTGGTTACTTTCTTCTGAGTCTTTTATTGAAATTGGCCTTGAGTGATGAGAACAACTTCAATGCCCAGAGAAGAAGGGTAAGAGGGAATTGTTATATGAAAATGGAAGGATTTCTTAGGAAGTCTGTGGCTCCATCTATTAGAGAGTGTGCTCTGACCTGCGGAAATGACCCTCTGACAACTGGACAAACATGAGTCATCTGGTTATTCCAGCCTGAGGAACATAAACAGTATGACTATCCAAGGCCATTAGTCTCATTTCATGTTTATCCAATGGCCTCCTTAATTCAATTTTTCAAGTACATTTTCTTACCAAGAAGACAGTGTTCAGAGCAGACAATGTAAGTTCTCCGATCTTGTCAATTAAATGTTAAATGTCATGTTTCTCATTCTAAATTAATAAATAGTCATTCTGGTTCCTCAAGTCATTTCTTTGGAACTCCAGTTAAATCAAATTTGCCAAGCCCTGATCATTCCTGCTGAATTGAGGACACTTGGGCCTCCTGAACTGAATAGCCAGAACTTATGGTTAGAATTCTAGGTTAGAAAAGTGTAGATGTGTAGTATTTTCATGATTGTGATTGTCATTGTTGGTGTTAGATTCTGGGTGACCATAAAAGAGGGACAACAGGATGAGTGGGCCCATCCTAAAAATTATTTCCTGTTTTTAATCTGACTATACGTATCTGGTTGGGCAAGGTGGCAAAAGATAACGTTTACAGGTAAAACTATCAATTCTTATCACCAGGACTGTCCAGGAGACATTTGTACACTTTCTATGTATGTTTTGAAAGGGCATGGTGGGAGCTATGGTAACCTACAGTTCATGGAACTCTGTCCTGTGCCCTGGCCCCACAGGAATTAGCTTAGCTGCCTTGGAGGACAATTGTGGTTGTAGAAAAACTTCAGCTATTGTATACACCCTATATTTGTAAGTCAGTGAACACTGATAAATGTTCTGTGAGCACCATGAGGAGGTATGAAAATAATAGGATGAATATATAACTATTATATTATCATGAATTCTGGGTTTGACAGAAAAAACAAACTTTCTTGTAAATAGAAATTCTATTTGCTGATATAACAGGGTTGCTGTCCCTTTCAGCACAGCTAGGTCCAGTTGCTCAAAGTTCTTTGGGACATTCTCTCTTTTCATCTAGCCAAGCTGATCCCTGCTCTTGTTACCTCATTGTGGGCACCATAGATGCTGGTTGCCATGGACTCACATCCTCCTGATGCGGTGACTCCTGATGAAGGAGAGACTCTCCCAGGGTTCTTTCATTTCAGGGAAGCCTATGTGTGGTTCTAATTAGGTCACACATTTCTAAACCAATTGCTATGGCAGGAAGATGAAGTATAATCATTGGCCTTTCTGGGTCAGCTTTACCAGTACACATGGGATTCTGGTAGGGCCATGTTTTGCCATTATCATCCCAAATCCTTTTGCATCCCTGTGTAGGGGATGTCATGCTAGGGAGGCCTGGCAGACACGGTCCCGGCACTCCAGATGTTTACAAGCTCTGTCTTTGGCTGCGGTGAGGGAAGGACTGATTAGCACCTGACTTCATTTCCCACTCATTGAGGAGCTTCCTGGGAAGGGGCAGTTTGAGAAGAACTAATGGGACTGCCCTTAGGATTTTGGTTCTGTGCTAAGGGAGATGAGAGCACATTTGTGCAGAGAGAGTGGATTGTGAGTCAATACCAACCCATGAAGGCTGCCAGCTTCCTAATATGCAGGCCATCTTATCCTATTCACATTAATATTTTTGGTTGCCCTTCTCAGATGGCTCTCGTGGTAAAGAAGCTGCCGGGAGCCAGCACGCAAGATCCCACCCATGACAAGGTCATGAGGAGAAGACCTGACAGGTAAGGGGGATCAGGACTTCAGGGATTTCGAAAAGCTGCCCTGGTGCTCACCTTAAAGATGATCTCTGTCTTTCTGATGCTTGCTATATTAGACTACTCCCTAATTTCTGTGACATGGGTAGAAGGCCTTCCCCGATCCCTCTCCAAACGGAATCAACTTAGAACTTTAATCAATATGTCCCCTGGATGGTGGTATCCTATAAGATTATCCAGGATGAAAGGAGTGTTTCAATTTAGACCCCTTTGCTGGCATTCTAGCCTGCTTGGCAAAAGCATACTAATGCACATGACTGCTCACGACACCTTAATCATAAACAGCATAAAGAACCTGATCACACAAAAGGCCCTAATAGGCACAGAGCCCTTCAGGGGTGAGGAAGCCCTATTAGAGAACACAAAAATATCATTCTAAAAGTGGTTGGAGTTAAAGATTCAGAAAAATAAGAGTTTAGAATTGTTAATTTTAACCAGGAATGCTAAACAGGAGCTGCCTCACCGGAGCTGCAGAGTCTTTGTGTGGTAAACCTTTTAGATAAATTTAACTGATAACTTCTGCAAAAGGACTGACCTTTGTGTTCATTAAAGAATAGATTATGGAAAACAGCTTTGCATTCACCTAGGTCATAAAATGTCAATAGGCCCCCTGGCCAGAAGATAATGTACAAGACTCTCATAAAGAAGTATGCAGAAAACACCCTGGTTTTGTGAAGGATAAGCTGATGTAATATTAAACTATCTTCCCGTTAAAAATGTACTAACTTAGAATATAAAAGCTACGGTAAAAAATAAAGATTTGCCGGACTCTGCTGCACCCCCCGTCTGGTCACTCTCTCTCTCTCTGTCTGTCTGTCTCTCTCTCTTTCTCTCGCCGACGCCGTTCATCCTGAGGGTACCCCTTGATCCTGCTGAGGCTGGACCCTGGCAAGAAGCCACCTACCAATGCAGGGGACATAAGAGACATGAGTTTGATCCCTGGGTTGAGAACATCCCCTCTAGAAGGCAATGGCAACCCACTCCAGTATTCTTGCCTGGAAAATTCCATGGACAGAGGAACCTGACAGGCTACAGTCCATAGGGTCAAAAAGACTTAGACATGACTGAGCGACTGAGCACAATTTGCATGTACATAAAACCTACAACCAGTCGGTTGACAGAGCCAGAGTGTCACTGAGGGACAGGCAGCACATACAGCTACCAAACCTAGAATCAATATAACTGACCTTTCTTTTTTTGCATATAATCCACTGTCACTGACAAAAGTCTTCATATTGGATTCAATCCACAGGTTGGCCTAGGCAGCTGCTGATGGGAAGAGAGTTTCCATTTTACAAGTTGACCAGCCATCCCAGAAACCCACCTGGAAGTTAGGGTACACATGGTCTTTTATCCCAACTCCAAAAAATGTGTGTGTTGCATAAAAAGAATTATTTTAGGTAATTTTATACTGGGTGATCTTTGTTATGTTGAATAAGCCTGTAACAAATAGAATTTGAAAAGTGCCTTGGGTTGGTTTCCACTGATTACATGAAAGCTGGTGACTATACCGGGGTTTCCTGTAGGTTGACCGATCCAGGCCCACCCTGCTCTGTCTCAGCTGGGGCCCCCATTACACACACTTGGCTGGGTAAGGGAGTGAGAGGAGGAAGAAGACCCCTTCAGCAGGGCTGGAGTTCAGCCCCAGCACTGCTGGTGCCCACACTCCCCTCCTCAGAGGCCCAGCTGCACCAAGGCCAAGCTGGTCTCTCCAGGTTTCCTGGAGACTGAGGGCAAATCTCCTCCCACACCTGCTTCCACACAACCGCTGAAGACAGTCTGTAGCTCCAACAGCTTTTATTACTCTGCAGAGGTTGCTCAGAGTAGTAGGAGGCATTTAGTAGAACACCATCTCATTTGTCTTCAAGGCAGGCCTCAGAGGAGGGTAGAAGGGCTGTCATTTCAGATCTGAGGCATCAAGGGCAGGGACAGGGCCTGGTTTCACAGTTGATGCCAAGTAGGGCCCTGTGGGGCTCCCAGACATGGAGGCCTTTATGTCCCCCATTTCTTACAGGCAAAACTCCAGCCTCCTGACCTTTTCTGAGTTCCAAAGAGCAGATTTGAACAGTTGCCAATCAAGGAGCAGCCAGGATTAAAGGGACCAGAGAAGCTCATCAAAATTAGGACCACCTGAGATCCTGCACACACCCTAATCTTGTCAATGCATGCTAAGTCACTTCAGTCTGTTTGACTTTGCCATTCCAGGGATCAAGACCATCCCCATGGAAAATAAATGCAAAAAGGCAAAATGGTTGTCTGAGGAGGCCTTACAAATAGCTGTGAAAAGAAGAGAAGCGAAAAGCAAAGGAGAAAGAGAAAGATATTCCCATTTGAATGCAGAGTTCCAAAGAATAGCAAGGAGAAATAAGAAAGCCTTCCTCAGTGATCAATGCAAAGAAACAGAGGAAAACAACAGTGGGAAAGACTAGAGATCTCTTCAAGAAAATTAGAGATACCAAGGGAACATTTCATGCAAAGATGGGCACAATAAAGGACAGAAATGCTATGGACCTAACAGAAGCAGAAGATATTAAGAAGAGGTGGCAAGAATACACAGAAGAACTGGACAAAAAAGATCTTCACGACCCAGATAATCACGATGGTGTGATGACTCACCTAGAGCCAGACATTCTGGAATGTGGAGTCAAGTGGACCTTAGGAAGCATCACTACTAACAAAGCTAGTGGAGGTGATGGAATTCCAGTTGAGCTATTTCAAATCCTAAAAGATGGTGCTGTGAAAGTGCCGCACTCAATATGCCAGCAAATTTGGAAAACTCAGCAGTGGCCACAGGACTGGAAAAGGTCAGTTTTCATTCCAATCCCAAAGAAAGGCAATGCCAAAGAATGCTCAAACTACTGCACAATTGCACTCATCTCACACGCTAGTAAAGTAATGCTCAAAATTCTCCAAGCCAGGATTCAGCAATACATGAACTGTCAACTTCCAGATGTTCAGGCTGGTTTTAGAAAAGGCAGAGGAACCAGAGATCAAATTGCCAACATTCGCTGGATCGTCAAAGAAGCAAGAGAGTTCCAGAAAAACATCTATTTCTGCTTTATTGACTATGCCAAAGCCTTTGACTGTGTGGATCACAATAAATTGTGGAAAATTCTTAAAGAGATGGGAATACCAGACCACCTGACCTGCCTCTTGAGAAACCTATATGCAGGTCAGGAAGCAACAGTTAGAACTGGACATAGAACAACAGACTGGTTCCAAATAGGGAAAGGTGTACGTCAAGGCTGTATATTGTCACCCTGCTTATTTAACTTATATGCAGAGTACATCATGAGAAATGCTGGGCTGGAAGAAGCACAAGCTGGAATCAAGAATGCTGGGAGAAATATCAATAATCTCAGATATGCAGATGACACCACCCTTATGGCAGAAAGTGAAGAAGAACTAAAGAGCCTCTTGATGAAAGTGAAAGAGGAGAGTGAAAAAGTTGGTTTAAAGCTCAACATTCAGAAAACTAAGATCATGGCATCTGGTTCCATCACTTCATGGCAAATAGATGGGGAAACAGTGGAAACAGTGTCAGACTTTATTTTTTTGGGCTCCAAAATAACTGCAGATGGTGATTGCAGCCATGAAATTAAAAGACGCTTACTCCTTGGAAGGAAACTTATGACCAACCTAGATAACATATTAAAAAGCAGAGACATTACTTTGCCAACATAAGTCCACCTAGTCAAGGCTATGGTTTTTCCAGTGGTCATGTATGGATGTGAGAGTTGGACTGTGAAGAAAGCTGAGCGCCAAAAAATTGATGCTTTTGAACTGTGGTGTTGGAGCAGACTCTTGAGAGTCCCTTGGACTGCAAGGAGATCCAACTGGTCCATCCTAGAGGAGATCAGTCCTGGGTGTCCATTGGAAGGACTGATGCTGAAGCTGAAACTCCAATACTTTGGCCACCTCATGCGAAGAGTTGACTCATTGGAAAAGACCCTGATGCTGGGAGGAATTGGGGGCAGGAGGAGAAGGGGATGACAGAGGATGAGATGGTTGGATGGCATCACCGACTCAATGGACATGGGTTTGGGTAGACTCTGGGAGTTGGTGATGGACAGGGAGGCCTGGCGTGCTGCAATTCATGGGGTCACAAAGAGTTGGACATGACTGAGGGACTGAACTGAACTGAACTGAACTGGACTGTAGCCCACCAGTCTCCTCTGTTCATGGGATTTCCCAGGCAAGAATACTGGAGTGGGTGCCCTCCACTCCTGGGATGCCCTCATCCAGGGGATCTTCCTGACCCAGGGATTGGACCAGAGTCTTTTCCACTCTTGGATTAGCAGGCAGATTCTTTACCACTTAGCACCACCTGGGAAGTCTGTTCAATCTTGATACAGGTGTAATCCTCTCAAATCTTTAGCCAAAATCTTGTGGAAGAGGGTGTGGGGAGTCCTTGTGGAGTCTGACATAGCTCAGAAAATTCAAGTTTGCAACCTTGTCAGTAACCCCACCCTTTTGAAACTTAGCAGAAGAAGAACGTAAGACTGTTAACTACCTTGATCCTTATCACATAGCCCTGCCTGACTATACAACCTCTCCCTATTCACCTCGGAGTGGGGCACCATTCTTGAGGTGCTAGCCTATTGTGTTCTCCTTTTGTCTGGCAAAGAAATAAAGCCACTTTTCCCTTCTCCTCCATAACTCTCTCTGTATTTCTGTTTGGCAGTGGTGCACCCGGAGCCAAGGTTTTAGCAGCACAGTCAGGCCTGGGCTGTGACTGAGTTAGAACACTGAGACATTCTAGGTTCATTACCACCTGCAGTAGACAGCCTTTTACAGAAGAATCTTAGAAGCTGAGAGGTTTCTGAAAAGCAGAGAAGAGCCTCCTGGCCTTGGCCATGCCCTCCACTCGGCCTGGGGGTCCAGGCGGGGAGTCTCTTTGAGCCCATTAGGAACACTTCCTGCCCTGATGCTGTGAGCTTATCCTAAAGAGGGTGAATAGCAGTGAATTGCAGAGGGAAAGAAGCATGTACATTTCAGCTCCAAGAACCCCTTTTCTGTTTTCAATAGTATTAGGACTTAAAGAGGAGAGCAGAGCACCTTAGGGCTTATTGGCTCAGCTATTTTTACTTCTCCCTTGCTAGCTTTTAGGCCTGAAGAGCATTTACCTTAATAATAGTCACAACAGTCCTGATACCAGTAGGCTGCCTGTGTGAGGGCCTTTTCTTTTCGAGCAGCCTCACAGCTCTCATCTCGTTTGAACAATCCTGGTAATCCTCGCAGAAGTCTCTCAAGGTCTTCTAGAGCCAGCACTTTTGAGGCACTTTGAGGCCCAGGAAACTGGGGGGTGAGGAGGGTGACACGGTGGGTAATTTGACAAGGGTAGAATCTTCCCTGGAACTTTCAACTCCAGCCCCCTGCGCCGGGCCTTCTGGCTGACTGATGGCTGTTCAACAAGCCAAGTTGTAGCTTTCTTCTTATGCCCTGTAGTCCTTCCGGGGATGGTTTGTGTGTTCTCCGCTTCACATTTTGTTTGATGATGTATCTATTCTGGGGTTGGGTGCTACTAGCATGGAAGGCTGGCTTTGCAGTTCCAGTGGGGATACTGTTGGTGAGGCTCCTGGGCTGGTGGGGGAGAGAGGTGAGTGGTCAGGGCAGGGCTGCCCTGCTGCCTCCTACCATCACTCTGCACTGGAGACTGGGCAACTACAGGGACAGATGGGCAGAGAAATGACAAATTGAAAAATTTTTTTATTTTTACTGTGCTGCACCGCTTGCAGGATCTCAATTCCCTGACCAGAGATTGAACCCTAGGCCAGGGGAGGTAGTGTGAGTGGTAAAGGACACCCCCTGCCAATGAAGGAGGCACAAGATATCTGGGTTCAATCCCAGGTTGGGAAGATACCCTGAAGGAGGGCATGGCAACCCACTCCAGTATCCGCGCCTGGGAAATCTCATGGAGAGACGAACCTGGTGGACTACAGTCCATGGAACTGCAAAGAGTTGGACACGACTGATGCAACTGAACTCAGCACAGCACAGTAACGTGAAAGCCTGGAATTGTAACACTAGGCCACCAGGAAATCCTCTGGAGCCAGGCCTGGGCCAGACCCTTAAAGACAAGTCAAATGAACAAGTTCAATTAGGAGGAATAGAGGAAATCAGTGGAAAAATTCTTTAAGTGCTTTTTTATAAAGCAGGTAAGTGTAGGTGAGTGAGCAGGAAAACAGTGACAGGTTCAAATAAGGTGGCACTCCCCCAGACCCGTGACAGAATTCATGCTCAGAATCACGAAAGAGGCTGTTAGGCATGCAGGGACAAAGGCACACTTTTCCTGGGAGGGGTGGTGCGGGGAGCGGCTTGAAAGAGCTGACTCTGGGAGCTGCCTTGATTGATTATCAAGGGTCTGTTCGCAGACATAGCTTTCTGTCCCGCCACCCCTCTGAAATTTACTATCCAAGTTAACTCCTAACAGACCATTAGTGAGCCTTGAATGCACACAAGGTGCAGATAGATGGCTTTGCACGACTGCCCTTAAGATAAGTAGGATGCCTTTGGCGCCTTGAGAGAGCTCTGGTGATTGTTATCTTAAAGATGATGTACATGGGGAAGAATTTTCTTTGGGATGCCTCTCTTCTTGGTTTAGTATATATGTAACCCTGAGAAATAAAGAATCATCGTTGACTGCAGCGATCCTCTCGACCCCATCTGTTCTGTCTCCTTTTTTCTTAGCCTAAAGGAACGCGTAGTGTTGCTCGCTGAAATCTTCCGGCTGGCCCGGCAGGGTGGAAGGGTAGGTTTGAAGAGAGGCTGGGGAAGAAATATCAGTGACTCTCAAAGCCTGTGCAGAAATACTCCAGTCGTGTATATCAGGTGCAGATGAACTTCAAACTTCTTTTCCCACCTGTCTTAACCCTGTCTCTGTCTGGAGGGGAGGTGCAGTAATGGATCCTGTAGCCTGTCAGTGTAAACTGGACACTCAGCTGGGCTGAGAAGTTTTCCCAGAAACTTTCTGCGCTGGGTCAGCCAGGGCGCCATTCAGATTCTGTTCTGCTTTCCCATTTGACAGAGCAGCCCCCAAAGGTAGCAGGGCGGACTTGACCAGCCCCCCAAAGTAGAAGGGCTAACTTGACCATGGGCTCATTTGTACTGTCGCACCCTGGTACCTACAGCTCCGGTGCTCATCAGCTCATCAGGCCGAGCTGAATGGTGCCCGGAGCCCTCACGTAGGAGTCAAATGAGGTGGGCTGAAGCTCCAGCCCCACCGTTTCTGAGGCTGGTCCCTCGTCTCTGAGTCTTAGTAGTTCAGGTAGAGCTAGAGAAAGGTGAGTCATCTTTCCCCCCACCCCCGCCCTCCGCTACCGATGATGACTCCCCGTGTAACTTTGAGGGAGAGGGACTAAAAATGCCTCCCTGGTCACCTCCCTTTCCCAGCTTTCAAGATTTGAGAAAGGTGGAACACACCCAAAGTTTCTTTGACAAGTGTTATTACATTTCCTTTGTCAATTTCATGTCTGTAAAGCACAGGAAATTAGTAATAAAGACAGTAGTAGTGACTTTCATTTAGAGAGGCTTTTTGCTTTCAGGGCTCTGCTACCCCTATTATCTCATTTGAAACGGCCACATGATTCTATAATATTTTGGGGGGAACGAGTTGCAGTTCATGTGCGTGTGTGTGCTCAGTTGTGTTGGACTCTTTGGGCAAGAATACTGGAGTGGGTTGCCAATTCTTTCTCCAGGGGATCTTCCCAACCCAGGGATCGAACCCGGGTCTCTTGCATCTCCTGCATTGGCAGCTGGGTCCTTTACCACTGTGCCCCCTGGGAAGCCCTGGAGCTTTACCTGGTCCCAGGTAATTGTGATGGTGCTTCACTTGTGTACTCATGGAAAATCTTTGCAGCCTCACACCTGGTCACTGGGACCCTCTGATACTTGGCATCAGGAGCCCAATTTGTCAGATGAAGAAAATAAGATTCAGGGAGCTTAAGTGTACTTCCTTGCTTCACGAATGGTCCTTTCTTGGTTGTTGGTTTTTGTTGTTGCAAAGAGGCAGATATAAATTAATCAGTGCTAAATGAAAGCTGCCTGCCCATGGCCACCCTGTGGACTCCTTGACCCCTTTGGTTCTGACTTGAAGCTGGAACACATGGGAAGAATCACTTACAGAAACAGGTTATAAATAATTTCAGAGGCATTGCACCGTGTACTTGAATCTCTTGAAGGGCATCGAGGAGGATCCTGTGTTTAATTCCCAAGCGATCCTCCAGCGGCTCTTTCCTTGCCTCCGGATTCCATCCCAGACTCTCCTGGACTTCACATGCAACATTCCCCTCCCAACCTTTGCTCTCACCCAACTTGGGTGGCTTTTGTTCCCCCTTTCTCTTCTCTGTTTTGTATTCTTCTTGTCATTTACTTTTAAATTTTATACCTGCTCTAAGAGGTCTCTCAGACTTAGACTTATGGCATGTGTAACTGTGCCTACACGAAAAGGAAAATAAAAATGCAAAAATCTCTTTAAGATACATTTCAGGCATTGGGACTTCCCCGGTGGCCCAGTGGTTAAGACTCCCTGCTTCCACTTCAGGGGTCATGGGTTCAATCCCTGACCAGGAAACTAAGACCCCACATGCCTCATGGTGTGGCCAAAAAATAAATAAAAATTTGAGAAAAAAAAAAAAGAGATATGTTCCAGGCAATGACAACTATGTCATCACTGCTATCCGCTAACAGCAGTTGTAGGACATTCCAGTGTCAGAATTAAACCCCTGTGACCCACCACCTTGCTGAAGACACAGAATCATTCCTGACACTATTCGAAGCCTCTGTGTTCACCTCCATGGTCACATTTCCATCCTTCCCACCCCAGAAACATGCATTCTACTGGATTTTGTGTTTATCATCCTGTCCTTTTCCCTACAGTTTTACCAAATGTGTAACCTGCACAATGCATTGTTTGGTCTTGTTTTTGATCTGCTTCAAATTATATATATTCTTCTGTGACTTGCTGTTTCATTTCATTTTGAAACAGCCTTAAGATGTCATTCACATACCACATACACAATTCACTCATTTAAAGTGTACATTTTTAGGAAACCCAGTTTTGATCCCTGGTTTGGGAAGATCCCTGGGGAAGGGAATGGCTACCCACTCCAGTATTCTTGCCTGGAGAATTCCATGGACAGAGGAGCCTGGTGAGCTACTGTTCATGGCGTCGCAAAGAATTGGGCAAGACTGAGCAATTGACACTTTCACTGTTTAAAAAAATAATTTTTAGTATATTCACAGAAATATGCATCCATCACCACAATCAGTTTTAGAGTATTTTCATCACCTCAGAATTAAGTTCTAGTTATCACTCTCCTTTCTCCCCAGCCTCAGCCTCAGCCCTAAGCAACCACTAATCTACTTTTTGTTTCTAGGACTGAAAAAGCATAGGATTTGCTTTTTCTGGCCTTTCATATGAATGGAGTCTGATAACATGAAGTCTTTCATAACTGACTTCTTTCACTTAGTGTGATGTTTACAACATGCATCCATATCATGGCAGTACCTCATTCCTTTTTACCACAAAATAATATTTCATGGTATGGATATGCCACATTTAAAAAATCTATTTGTCCAATGATGAAGACTTGCTTTTTCAAATTGAACATCATCCTGGAAGAAATGGACAGATTCTTAGAAAAGTTCAATCTTCCAAGACTGAACCAGGAAGAAATAGAAAGTATGAACAACCCAATTACAATCACTGAAATTGAAGCTGTGATTAAAAAAATCTCCCAAAAAACAAAAGCCCAGGACCAGATGGCTTCACAAGAGAATTCTATCAAACATTTAGAGAAGAGCTAATGCCTATCCTTCTAAAACTCTTTCAAAAAATTGCAGAGGAAGGAACACCTCCAAACTCATTCTACTAGGCCACCATCACCCTGATACAAAAACCAGACAAAGATAATACAAAAAAAGAAAACTACAGGCCAATATCACTGATGAATATAGATGCAAAAATCCTCAACAAAATTTTAACAAACAGAATTCAGCAACACAGCAAAAAGCTCATACACCATGATCAAGTTGGGTTTATTCCAGGGATGCAAGGATTCTTCAATATACACAAATCAATCAATGTGATACACTATATTAACAAATTGAAAGATAAAAACCATATGATAATCTCAATAGATGCAGAAAAAGCCTTTGACAAAATTTAGCACCCATTTATGATTAACACTCTTAAGAAAATGGGCATAGAAGCAACCTATCTCAACATATTAAAGGCCATGTGTGATAAGCCTACAGAAAACATTATTCTCAATGGTGAAAAACTGAAAGCATTCCCCCTAAGATCAGGAACAAGACAAGGGTGTCTACTTTCACCACTATTATTCAACATAGTTCTGGAAGTCCTAGCTACAGCAATCAGAGAAGAAAAAGAAATAAAAGGAATCCAGGTCAGAAAAGAAGAAATAAAGTTCTCACTGTTTGCAGATGATATGATACTGTATGTAGAAAACCCTAAAGATAGTATCAGAAAATTACAAGAGCTAATCAGCGAATTTAGCAAAGTTGCAGGAAACAAAATCAATACACAGAAATCACTTGCATTTCTATATACTAACAATGAAAAATCAGACAGAGAAATTAAGGAATCAATCCCATTCACCACTGCAACAGAAAGAATTAAATATCTAGGAATAAACTTACCTAAGGAGACAAAAGAACTGTACACAGAAATTATAAGACACTAATGAAAGAAATCAAAGATGACATAAACAGATGGCGAGATATTCCATGTTCCTGGGTAGGAAGAATCAATATTGTGAAAATGACTATCCTGCCAAATGTAATCTACAGATTCAATGTGATTCCTATCAAATTACCAATGGCATTTTTCACAGAACTAGAACCAAAAATTTCGCAATTCATAAGGAAACACAAAAGACCCCGAATAGCTAAAGCAGTCCTGAGAAAGAAGAATGGAGCTGGAGGAATCAAGCTTCCTGACTTCAGATTATACTACAAAGCTACAGTCATCAAGACAGTATGGCACTGGCACAAAAACAGAAATATAGACAAATGGAACAAGATGGAAAGCCCAGAAACAAAACCATGCACTTATGGGTACCCTATTTTTGACAAAGGAGGCAAGAATATACAGTGGGGCAAAGACAGCCTCTTCAATAAATGGTGCTGAGAAAACAGAATAACTACATGTAAAAGAATGAAATTAGAATACTTCCTAACACCGTACACAAACATAAACTCAAAATGGTTTAAAGGACCTAAATGTAAGACCAGGAACTATAAAACTCTTATAGGAAAACATAGGCAGAACGTTCGATGACATAAATCAAAGCAAGATCCTTTATGACCCACCTCCTAGGTTAATGGAAATAAAAACAAAAGTAAACAAGTGGGACCTGATTAAACTTAAAGGCTTTTGCATAGCAAAGGAAACTATAAGCAAGGTGAAAAGACAACCCTCATGGAGAGGGAAATGGCAACCCACTCCAGTATTCTTGCCTGGAAAAATCCATGTACAGAGAAGCCTGGTGGGCAGCAGTCCATGGGGTTACATGACTGAGCATGTTTCCACGAGGGTGAAGGGAGATGGGTTGGTAGCAATAAAGTGGTAGAACAAACAAACAAAAAAAGACAACCCTCAGAATGAGAGAAAATAATAGAAAACGAAACAACTGACGAAAGATTAATCTCCAGAATATACAAGTAGCTCATACAACTCAATGCCAGAAAAACAAACAATGCAATCAAAAAGTGGGAAAAAGACTTAAACAGACATTTCTCCAAAGAAGACATACAGATGGCTAACAAACACATTAAAAGATGCTCAACATCGCTCATTATTAGAGAAATGCAAATCAAAACTACAATGAGATATCACCTCACACCAGTCAGAATGACCCTCATCAAAAAGTCTATAAACAATAAATGCTGGAGAAGATGTGGAGAAAAAGGAATGCTCTTGCAATGTTGGTGGGAATGTAAATTGATACAGTCACTATAGAAGACAGTACAGAGATTCCTTAAAAAACTGGGAATCAAACCAACACATGACCCAGCAATCCTACTCCTAGGCATATACCTTGAGGAAACCAAAATTGAAAAAGACACATGTAACCCATTGTTCATTGCAGCACTATTTACAATAGCTAGAACATGGCAGCAACCTAGATGTCCATCAACAGATGAATGGATAAAGAAGTTGTACATATACACAATAGAATATCACTCAGCCACAAAAAGGAACACCTTTGAGTCAGTTCTGATGAGGTGGATGAACCTAGAACCTATTATACAGAGTGAAGTGAGTCCGAAAGAGAAAGATAAATATCATATTCTAAAGCTGCTGCTGCTAAGTCACTTCAGTCGTGTCTGACTCTGCGTGATCCCATAGACGGCAGCCCACCAGGCTCCCCCATCCCTGGGATTCTCCAGGCAAGAACACTGGAGTGGGTTGCCATTTCCTTCTCCAATGTGTGAAAGTGAAAAGTGAAAGTGAAGTCGCTCAGTCATGTCCAGCTCTTAGCCATCCCATGGACCACAGCCTACCAGGCCCCTCCATCCATGGGATTTTCCAGGCAAGAGTCCTGGAGTGGGGTGCCATTGCCTTCTCCAATTCTAACGCATATATACAGAATCTAGAAAACTGGTATTGAAGAATTTACTTACAGGGCAGCAATGGAGTAACAGACATAGAGAATAGACTTATGGACATGGGAAAAGGGTAGGAGAGGTTGAGACATATGGAAGAGTAACATGGAAACTTACATTACCATATGTAAAATAGATAGCCAACAGGGATTTGCTGTATGCCTCAGGAAACTTAAACAGGGGCTCTGTATCAACCTATAGGGGTGGGATGGGGCGGGAGATAGGAGGGAGGTTCAAAAGGGACAGGATATATGTGTACCTACGGCTGATTTATGTTGAGGTTTGACAGAAAACAACAAAATTCTGTAAAGCAATTATCCTTCAATAAAAAATAAATTTAAAAAATTGAACATCATGTGAGATTTGTCCACACAAATGTGTAAAGCTGCTATTAATTTCCACTGTAGCCTATATTCTCTGTGCATTAGATGACCGTTGAAGCTCTTCTCAGTGCTTTGCTATTGCAGATTATTTTGCTATAAAGATTCTTGTGGTTTCTCCTGGAGCACATATGTGAAGGTTTCTCCAGGAGTGGAACTGCAGCAGATAGCACCTTCCATGGGCTTCCCTGGTAGCTCAGCTGGTAAATAATCTGCAATGCAGGAGACCCTGGTTCAATTCCTGGGATAGAAAGATCCCCTGGAGGAGGGCATGGCAACCCACTCGAGTATTCCTGCCTGGAGAATCCCATAGACAGAGGAGCCTGGTGGGCTATAGTCCATGGGATTGCAAAGAATCAGACACAACTGAGCGACTAAGCACACAGCACAGAACCTTCCATAGTGATGGAAACGTTTGACTCTCAGTGACTGGTTGCCACATGTGACTTTTGAACACTCAAAATGTGGTTTGTGCAACTGAGCAGTTGAATTTTAAACTTTATCTAATTTTAATTCATTTAGATTTAAATAGCCATTGATGGCTCATGACTGCTGTATTGGAGGAGCAGCTGTCTAGATAGAATTCCTCCTCCTATTGCCAGCAAGGCTGCTGGTTCTTCCTGCCTGCCCTGAATATCCCGAGGGAACACGAGTTCTGTTCTTGCTAAATCTGTGGATTGAATGTCTAGGTTCAGGGATTTTCACAGAGAAGGAAAGGAAAAGGAGGAAGAGGCGGGGTCGTGTGGTGGGCTACAACCCTCAGGCTGTGACTTTCAGCCCTAGCCCCGGGGAATCAAAGCCAGAAAGGAGTTGAGGCCAGGGGGACACTCCTGTGGTCCTGCTGAGCAGGGGTGCTGAGGTGGGCTCCGCTTCACGTTGGATTTTGGGGTCTCAGACACAGCCGACATCACAGAATCCGCTCTGAGGGCACACTAGACTGTGCAACATGGGATTTTGAACAGAAGACAGCATCCCATCGCTTGTTATTTAGTTAAGCTGGGATGAGAGAAGGGGAATGGGTTCTTCAGGGACACTTGTTTGAGCCCTGGTCCCCTTTGGGCTCCTGCTCTGGTATCAGAGGTCACTGTGTCCTCCGTCTCAGATGTCACAGTACCGAGATCTCCAGCCCTCGCTGCCGTACGTGTCTCCCTGACAGCTTCTGGGCTGCTCTTTCCACTACCTTAGCCATGACATCACCTCTGTATCACGTTCTGGGAATACTGCCTGGGTCTGAAGTTCCTAAGAAAGAGCTAACCCTGATGGATCTCTCTTCTTTTAAAAAAAATTTATTGGGGTATAGTTGACTTACAATGTCGTGTTAGTTTCTTCTATACAGTAAAGTGAATCCGTTATACACACACACATATCCACCCTTTTTTAGATTCTTTTCCCAAGTAGGTTATTACAATTAATGAGTATTAAGTAGAGTTCCCTGTTGGTGGAAACATAAGTTGCTACAGGATTACCATATGATCCAGCAATCCAACTCCTGGCATGCAATTGGAATTTGAAAGGATACTTGCACCCCAATGTTCATTGCAGCACTGTTTACAATAGCCAGGACACAGATGCAACCTGATAGATATCTTTCTTGCTGAACTTGAACTAACAGTAGGCAGGCTCCTCGTGATTGTGTGACATCCCTGATGCCTCTGTGGAGGGACCATAGTGGCTGCTCTGGGAGGGGGTGGCTGTGTGCTGTCCGCTGGGCCGCTGCAGCCTTTTTTCCTTTTGTCCCCTTGAGTGGGTCCACAGCTGGCTTCGTGCTGGAGGGAAGATAATTTGAGGGTTGGCTTGTCCCTTTCTTCCTCTTTCTTTCTTTACAGTGTTGTGTTAGTTTCACGGATATAACAGAGTGACTCAGTTACATATATATATATATATATATATGTGTGTGTGTGTGTGTGTATAATTTTGTTTTTCTTTTTCATATTCTTTTCCACTGTGTTTGTTACAAGATACTGAGTATAGTTCCCAGTGCTAAACTCCTACTCCCTCTCACATCACGCGCCCTGTCCTGGGGGCAAAAGATGCTCTTCCTCACAGGAGTTCTGTCCGTCCCCCTCCTCTCCTTTCTAAGCCTGTGGCTGTCAAGAGTGGCTTGTGGTCACCATCTGGGCACAATTATCCATATGTCATAGCAACTCTTTTGCTGATCTGGATCAATGGCCCTCAAACACAGGTGTTCCTTTTTTTATTTTAATACATTTTTTTTTAAATTTTGGACATGTACATACTGCTTTATTTATATTTATTTATTTGTTTTTGGCTGCATTGGATCTTTCCCAGCTCTGTACGGGCTTTCTCTAGTTGAGGAGGGGGTGGGGGGCTCCTCTCCAGTTGCTGTGTGAAAGCTTCTCATTGCAACTGGCTTCTCTTGTTGGGGAGCGCAAGCTCTAGGCACAGGGGCTTCAGTAGTTGCACACAAGGGCTAATTAATTGTGGCTTGAGGGCCCTTGGAGTATGCGGGCTTCAGTAGTTGCAGCTTGCGGGCTCTAAAGCTCTGGCTCAGAAGTTCTGGCGCCGGTCTTAGTCGCGCCAGGGAATAAACACAGCTGTTCTGGATCACGTTCCTCTGACGGCGCGGCCTCAGCTCCTCCCTGGACACGTTGGTCGCGCCCACTGCGTGACCACGTTCATCCTCTGCAGCCCTGGGGGACCTGCAGGGATACACATCTCTTATCCCTCAGCCTCCAACAGCTGCTCTCCTGGGCAGGGCATGGACCAACCCCCGCCCCCGCATCCTCTCCCCACCCCACACAAGGCCTCCACCATAGCCCACCCTTGAAGGGCAAGTGGGTATTTTTCCTTCTCTTTCTGCAGACTTCTTAAACCTCCCTCTTCCCATCTGCCCCCTCTCCCAGGGCCTCTCTGGGCTTTCTTTGGCCCCTTCTCAGATTCCTTCTGCACCTCAGGAAGTCTTGGGTCAGACCTTTCGTGGAGGATAATGATTTCAGTGAGCTATCCCAGGGCTCTCTTTGGGGCTTGGAGAGGAGGCTCAGTGAGGATTCCCTCCAATTTCTGTGGGAATTTATTCAAACTCAGGCACCTTTGATTTCAACTGAAAGTCTCCTCATTGCCCCCACTGCCCGGGTACTCAGGGAGCCCTGTGGTGTCCTCAGCGCTGGGCAGAGAGGGAAGAAAGGGAGACCGGGTTCCAGGGGAAAAAAAGGATCATTCTTGATCTTGAGAACTTGCAGTCTAACTGGGAACCCTAGATGAACACACAATAAAAGAATACAAATAAGAGTAACCTTTCAAAAAAAAAAAAAAAAGAGTAACCTTTCTGTTTGTTTAGCGCTTAGTGGTTTGCTGGGTATATCCACATGATGCAGCTTGTCTCAGCTATTCCCCAGGACGTGCCCCTAACGGCCCAAGCACGGGACAGCAGAGGATGGCGATTTGCTCTCGGGAATCTGTGGTGCAGCCACATGTGGCCCGTGTGCAGCTTTGAAATCTCTCCGAAGTCTGGTATCATCTTAAATCATCTGGAGATTTCTCATTCCATTCCATACTAAGCCTGTGTTGATACCAATATAAAAACAACATGCTAACTGATTGTCCTTAGAGTAAAACAGAGGCACCTATTGATTCTGCCATTGGAAAGACAGGGACACCCCCAACTAACTTCAGCCCAACCTGGGGGTTGCTCCCTGCTGTTGAGACGTGAGGGAGATAGGGCTGGTGATTCCGACGCTAGGGGCTCCCTGGGCGAAGTGTGATCCCTCTCTTGTAAACCGACTGGCGGGATCAGCCCAGTTTCCTGGCTCAGAAGTGGTGGGGCTGTGACTTCATTCCAGCTCTTTGGACTTTCCCGATCTGAGGCACTCTGCATGTGCAACCGCTCTGAACAGCAGCGAGCCAGAGGTACAAAGCAAGAGCACTCTTCTCTCTGCCTGGCAGTGGGAGTGCATTTTTTTTTTTTTTTTTTGCTGAGAGATGGGCAGTTAGTGACTTTTTCTTCCATGGTTAGAGCAGGTTGCAATGACAAAGAACAAGCCCTCAGTAATTTAGTTCTGATCATCTTGAGAGTTGCCAGTGGACATTTTTTAAAAAATAATTTTATAATTTATTTTTTCTGTAACTCTGCTGGATTAATTTTGAGCTTCCCAGCTGGCACAGTGGCAAAGAATCTGTCTGCTAATGCAGGAGACCCAGAGATTCGGGATAGATCCCTGAGTCAGATAGATCCCCTGGAGGGGAAAACGGCAACCCACTCCAGTGTTCTTGCCTGGAAAACTGTGCTGGGTCTTTGTTGCTATGTGGGCTTTTCTCTAGTTTCGGCGAGTGGGGGCTACTCTTTAGTTGTGGTGCAAAAGCTTTTCATTGCGGTGACTTCTCTTGTTTCAGAGCATGAGCTCTAGGGCTTCAGGGCTTCAGTAGTTTCAACTCTTGGCTCTAGGGCACAGGCTCAATAGTTGTGGCACAGGGATTTAGTTGCTCTGAGGCCTGTGCGATCTTCCCACACCAGGGATTGAACCCATGTCTCCTGCATTGGCAGGCAGTTTCTTTACCACTGAGCCACCAAGGGAGTCTACCAGTGGACCTTTGGAGGCTTGAGTGACAGCTGCAGAAGGGCTTTCTTCCTCACTTCCCTCCCACCAGCTCTGGTATCCTCATTTTTATCCATTCTAGTTAACCCCCAGCCCCTGAAACACAGTGCAGCTCTGGGAGAGCCTTGTGTAGGGCCCCCAGCCTGCGGGCCCTAATGCCCCTGCTACACTGCCTGGGTCCCACCGCTGCCTCAGGTATGCTCCCAAGGTGAGGATTTGTGGAGGCCTTCTTACCATCCTCTGCTTAGTTCACGCACCCAACTGACCATCACTCTCTACACCCTCTGTAAAATGTAGCCACCCACAACCCACCAGCGCCCTGCACACTTTTGCTCCTGTGAGGGGAACCACTGACTGAAACCACATACCCTGGTCAGGCGCCACAGTAACTATTTGCAGGAGTTATCTTGCAATAGGCGGTCCATGGAACTAACAAGCTACCATCTTGTACCAACTAACAAGCTACCATCAACTCAAATAATTCAGGAAAGGTCAAAAGGAGACCAGTTCATATGTCCTCCCAGAATCCTTCTTGCTGGAATCCATCTTGGCTGGGCAATGTGTACACCACTAGGAAGGACCTTGAGCCAGAATGATTGACCAGAGACAATCCAGAAGCTAATCCCATCACCAAGACTGCAAGTCACCTGGCAGAGCAGTTCTTGTGGGTTCCCTTATCCTGCTGCTCTCCACCCGGACACCTCTTCCCAATAAATTCTCTTGCTCTGTCAGCACATGTGTCTCCTCGGACAATTCATTTCCAAGCATTAGGCAAGAGCCCACTTTCAGGCCCTGGAAAGGCCTTCCTGCAACACTTCCATAGTTGACATGTAATTTTACTCAGAATTAGTTGCGCCCAAACCAGATTGTGACTTGTTGTGGTACTTTGTTGCTGTTCAGTCACTAAGTCCTGTCCAACTCTTTGCAACCTCATGGACTGCAGCACACCAGGCTTCCCTGTGTTTGCTCAAATTCAAATTCATGTCCACTGAGTCAGTGATGCCACCCAACCATCTCATCCTGTGTTGCCCCCTTCTCCTCCTGCCCTCAATCTTTCTCAGCATCAGGGTCTTTTCCAATGAGTTGGCTCTTCACATTAGGCAGCCAAAGTATTGGAGCTTCAGCTTCAGCATCAGTCCTTCCAATGAATATTCAGAGTTGATTTCCTTTTGGATTGACTAGTTTGATCTCCTTGCAGTCCAAGGGACTCTCAAGAGTCTTCTCCAGAACCACGTAATTACATAATTTGATTATTATGTAAACTGATAAAACCTAAGTGCAAAAGGTTTTCTTGGAAAACTAACCTAAATGCTTTGGAGGGATTTAATAAAGGCAAATCATATGAAACAATTTTAGATGGAGATGAGAAAAAAGATGGGGGAAAGATATTGAAGAGCCAGGGTTCTGAACTCAGATAGCCTCACAAGCATCTTTGCCACTTCCCCTCACTTTAAAGAAATGGAGACTGGAAATCCTCAGGGATAGATATGCTTCCTGTGGGAAAGAAGCCTCCTAACTCCCAAGGGCAGATCTACAAGCACTGCCTTGACTCCATGGTAAAAAAATGGAGGAATACTTACGCGATTTACATAAAAATAAAATGTTTAAGGACAATTCATTTTTAGTAATTTCACTCTTTGACTGTTTTGATTAACACACCGGCTTCCAGGTTTGAGTGTGTTGGATGAGAGAGCTCTGATTCACTGCAGTTATGGGAGGATGTGGGGGTGCTGACTTTCCAGATCCCTGGACGTCAGAGAGTGACTTGCTGGGGAGCCTGTGGAGTCAGTCAGTCTTAAAGGAAGCTCAGCTCTGGAGGCCACCATTCTCATAGAACCACCTTCCTTTCCTTCCTGCTTTCATTGTGCAGGGTCTACTCCTCCCACTTGTGCATGAGCAGCATCAAAGCAAGGACTAGGGATGGTTTTGCTCCCCACTGCATCTCCATAGTGCTAGATCCTCAGCTAATAGTGACCCATGAATGAATACATGAAAGGGTCTCAGGAATACCACAGAAGTTCCTAGGTCACCTGTGTGTGTGTTTTTAGAAGGACTTTTTTTTTTTTTTTTTTTTAAGAGCAGTTTTAGGTTCACAGCAAAATGAGAGGAAGGTATGGAGATTTCCCATACATGTCTGCCGCCCCCTAGACTTAGCCACCTCCTACCTCTTTGTCAATATCCCCCGCAAAGTGGTGCATTTGTTACAAACAACTGTTGAACCTACATAGACACATCATCATCAACCAAAGTCCATAGTTTAAATTAAGGTTCAGTCTTGGTGTTGTATATCCCATGGACCAATGTTTAATGACAGATACCCATCTGTATAGCATCATAAAGACTATTTTCACTGCCTTAAAAACTCTCTGTACTCTGTCTCTTACTGCTCCTAACTGTGGTCTTACTGTCTCCACAGTTTTGCCTTTCCCAGAATGTCAGCGAGTTCAAATCATATAGTATGTAGCCTTTTCAGATGGGCTCTTTACAGTTAAAGTTCCTTTGTGTCCTTTCACAGCTGGATAGCTCCTTTTTTTAAAGTGTTGAATAATATTCCATTGTCTGGATGTTTATTCATGCATTCACCTACTGAAGGGCATCTTTGTTGCTTCCAGGTTTTGACAATTATAAATAAAGCTGCTATAAGCAGTTTTACAGTGCTATAAACAATATGCAAGTTTTTGTATGGGCATAAGTTTTCAACTCATTTGGGTAAATACCAAGGAGTGCAATTGCTAGATCATATGGTAAGAGTATGTTTAGTTTTGTAAGAAACTGCCAAGCTGTCTTCCAAAGTGGCTGTACCACTTTGCATGCCCACCAGCGATGGATGAGATCATTCCTGTTGTTTTTATATTCTCACCAGTATTTGATGTTGTCAGAGTTTCAGATATTGGCCCTTCTAATAGGTATGTAGTGCTGTCTCATTATTGGTTTAATTTATGCTCCCCTGATGGCATGTGAGGTAGAACATCTTTTTATATGCTCCTTTGCCATCTGTATATTTTCTATGGTGAGGTGTGCTTGTGCATGCAAAGTCGCTTCAGTTGTGTCCAATTCTTTTCAACCCTATAGACTGTAGCCTGCCAGGCTCCTCTGTCCATGGGATTCTCCAGGCAAGAATACTGGAGTGGGTTGCCGTGTCCTCCTCCAGGGGAGCTTCCCGATCCAGGGACTGAACCCTAGTCTCTTGTATCTCCTGCATTCGCAGGGCAGATTCTTTACCACTAGGGCCACCTAGCCATAGGAAACTTTGTACAATATGTAAATCAAATAGCACAGTGCCTGGACAAGGAGGGTGTTTAGGAATCCAATAGATCTTGGTTTGAATTATCTCCCCATCTACTTGCTATGTGACTTTGGGTAAATTACTTAATCTCAGTATAAATCTTAGTTTTTCACCTGCAAAATGGGTTTTTCGCAGTCTCACAGGATTATTGTGAGAATTAAATTACAAAATATAAATTGCTTAGGGTAGAGCAGAGTTTCCCAACCTTGGCACTACTAACATTTTGGGCTGGTTAATTCTGTATTGTAGGGGCAGTGCTGGGCATTCCAGGATGTTTAGCAGCATGCCTGAGCTTTACATACTCAGTGCTGTAGGACCCCTCACACAGTGGTGAAAGCCAAAAACGTCTCCTGGACTTCCCTGGTGGTCAGGTGGTTAAGAATCCACTTGCCGATGCAGGGGACATGGGTTCCATCCCTGGTTTGGGAAGATCCCACATGCTGTGGGGCCACTAAGCCGGTGCATGACAACTACTGAACCCAGGAGCCACAGCTACTGAAGCCTGGGTGCCCTAGAGCCCATGCTCCCCAGCAAGAGAAGCCACCGCAATGAGAAGCCCACGTACCACAACTAGGGAGTAACTCCCCGCTCTCCACAACTAGAGAAAAGCCTGTGCAGCAATGAAGACCCAGTGCAGCCAAAAAGAAAATGAATAAATAAAAACTTTTAAAAAGGACTCATTTCAGACTCACAGAAAATGCTCAGTAGACAGTAACTATTATTATTGCTGAATGAGCGGGTTGTTTAGGAGGAAAGTGGAGCACGGGCTGCGGCCTCAGACTCTCTTGAGTTCTGGTCCCAGCTGTACCACCTACCAGCTTTGAGACCTCAAGCACATTATTTAACATTTCTATGCCTCTGTTTCTCATCTGTAAAGAGGGAAAATGTTATCAACTTTATTGGGCTACTGTAAGAATTAGAGGAGATGATCCGGATCCAGCATTTAGAATAGGGTCTGTCATATCGTAAGCCTCAATAATAAGAAGAATCAGAATAATTGCTATTTTTGTTTACTATCTCTGAACAAGCAGTTGGGAATCAGAGTGTGAACACGGCTTGGGCATACAGTCCTCAGCCAGCCACCCAAGAATGAGGCAGCTCTTCCTCATTTTACCCTCAATCCCAGCTCTGCAGGAAGGCTGTCCAGGTTGCCCCTTGTCTCAGTAGCTTCTCAGGGGCTTGCTCATGGCAAGTAATCGGTCACTGCATTTAGAAGGAGTCCACAGGCAGAATTTGCCCATACTGTTGTTTCCATCCTGCCTGGTCAGCCCTCTGCAGTCCGGTCCTCCAGGCTTCTTGTATAGAGGTGCTTGAGGCCAGACATATGGCCAAGGGGGCCAGGATTCCATGTTTAATAATAAAGATGGGGCACTAAGGTTCCTATGCAGGTTACTGACCTAGGCACTAGACGCATGCTGGGAACTTGAACTACTGCTTTCCTGTACCTCATCATCACACAGGAATACAGACAAGAAGATATGAACAAGTACTCGCAGGACCGTAATCTCAGTAGGCTGATGGTGGAGGCACGGGTGCTTGGCATGCATCTAGGAAAGTAAATAACCCCATTCTGGGGCATGGTGTCTTAATCAGGGTCAGGTTCACCTGCATAAAACAATACAATGAATTCCTACGTATGAGTGAGTTCCGCTCTGAGAGAGTGTGTTCTTAAGTCCAGCAAAGTGAGCCAAGGTACCCAACTAACACAATTGGAATTGTTGTTGTTGTTCAGTTGCTAAGTCTTGTCCAACTCTTTGTGACCCCATGGACTGTAGCCTGCCAGTTTCCTCTGTCCATGGGATTTTCCAGGCAAAAATACTGGAGTGGGTTGCTATATATTTCCTTCTGCAAGGGGATCAAGGTGCAATTTCACTCACACCTGACATTGATAGAGTGCATATTCATATCTTTGAAAGTTCAAAACTTAAAGGTGAAGGGGATTTACTGTATAGAAAATAATAGGGTCTCAGGAAATTTATTTCTCTGTTACTACAAAAACAGTCTTGAGCTAGGCAGTCCAGGGTAACAGGATGTATCATCAGCTGTTAAGCCCCAGTTCACAGCTTAAGTTTCCTTAAACCCAGTCATCGTTTAAAAACTAAACTTAATCTTAACTGACTTGATTCCTATCCTAAACTTAACCCTACTTCTAATACTAACTTCAACCCAACCCTAACCCTATTCCTACTCTGACCTGAATCCTAAGCGTATCCTTCATGCTAACCCTATCTCAGACTCAACCTAAACTCCAACTCTAACCCCATCTTCCTCTTATCCCTAATCTCAACCTTAACTCTAACCCTGCCCTAATATTAACCCTAACTTTAACCTGAAACCCAATCACAACTCTAACCTTGTATTAGTCAGGTTCTCCAGAGAAACAGTCAGTTTGAGTGTGTATATACAAAGGAATTTTCAGGAATTGTTCCCATGATTATGGAGGTTGGCAAGTCCAACATCTGCAGGCTGTAGACCCAGGAAGAGCCGATGTTGCAGCTCAAGTCCAAGGGCTGTCTGTTGGCAGAATTCTCTCTGGCTCAGGTGAGGTCAGTCTTGTTCTGGACAGACTGATTAGACGAGCCCCACCCACACTGGTGATTCCCACGTGGCCCAGTCGTAAAGAATCTGCCTGACAATGCAGGAGACGAAAGAAAAATGGCTTCGATCCTTGGGTCAGGAAGATCCTCTGAAGTAGGAAATGGCACCCTACTCCAGTCCTTTTGCCTGGAGAATCCCATGGGCAGAGGAGCCTGGCGGGCTCCAGTTTCATGAGGCTGCAGAGAATGGGACACGTGTTAGTGACTGAGCACAATGTACATATGATACAATACACCCACATTATGGAGGGCAGTCTGTTTTACTAAAAGACCCTGATTTAAACATCAATCTCATGCAAAAGCACCCTTACAGACACATTCAGGGTAATGTCTGACCATATACCTGGGCACCACCACCCAGCCAAGTTAACACATAAAATTAACCATCACAAACATCAACCCACATCCCAGACCTAACCCTAATCTCCTCTGTAAAGAGTCCATTCTCCCTACCAAGCTGACTGTCTCTGAAATAGGCTGGATGACCAGACTCAAGGGGCCCACCCGGTGGGTGGAGTGGGTGGGAACACCACCGGCCTCATGCAGCCAGCTCGCCTTGGCACAGGGGGTTATTAACAGCCAGTGGTAAGGGGAGGTGGGCAGAACCACAGCAGGAATGTTATGTTCTCAGACCCTGGGCCCAGCAGGCAGCATGAACATAGGTGGTATTTGCTGTACAGAGTGGTGTGACTTCAGAATGTTGTTTTACCGTTTGGCCTTCATGTTCCATTCAAGTACAATTGTAGCAAACTATGCTGATTTCTATTTCATAGACTTAGATTTAATGGATTTTGAATATGTCTTCTCAATCTATGTAAATTATCTACTCTGGCCTCAAATCCAGCGATCTTTATAAGAGGACTCTGGTGGGGTTTTTTCTCTTTTGTGGACTGTAATTTTTGTAGGAGGATTTTATACCAGCTTCTGTTAGCACTGGTTCACTGGGCATGGACCCAAGAAAGATTCAAAGGAAGAATGAAAGAGCATTAGTGAAATTCATCAGAACAAGGGAACACTTTGTAGAGAGCAGAAGAAAAGCAATAGATGGCCCTGATTGCGTATGAGTCAACGCATGTGTTTTGGATACATGCAAAGAACTAGGATTGGCACTGCAGGAAATCAAATACAAGAGAGATGGTTACCAGGCATGGGGTGGGGAAACTGGAGAGGGGGCGGCAGGACCAACACACAAATTGCTTCCTACTCCCTCATTCTGTGCTTTATCAGAAAAGCCTTCCCATGCACTCTATGAGAAAAGGCATCTCTCCTGTATGAGTCTGGGTAGCCTGGGAAACAGGAGGTCCATTCCATAGGGATTTTGAAGGGCATTAATGAAGAGTTAGGAGCAGGGAGAGGAAACTAACCAGTGACAGTGAGGCAGCCAGGGACAAGCGTCACTGCAAAGCAGTTCCCAACCCCAGGCCTGAATCGGTGGTAGGAAGGAACGAGAGTATCAGCATCTCATTGGAGCTGGGGTGGCCCGAGAGGCACTGTTGTCTAGAGCTGCAGTCCTGTAGGGCATGGTGCAGCCCCTGCCAGGGCTGAGGACAAGAAGAAGCTAAGAAGATGCTCCCACACTTCCCTCTGTTCCCATCAATGGTGTGTTGAATCCAGTTAATATTTCATGAGGGCCCACTGTATTCAACTCTTTTAAGCTCTAATATTAAGCTAGTTTGAAATCTCTCAAGGTGGAGTGTTTGCACCACAGAAATGGGCAAATGCTATAAATCAGGATGTTTTTCTTTAGTGAGCTGGCCAATAAACATTTGCTAGACTCCACTGCCTCCTGCTTTCTCATCTCCTTTTTCGGCCTAAGCCAACAGGAAGGCAGAGGGTGGGGGAGCTTGGGTGAAAGGATCCCTATGGGCCAGTCCATGGGGCATGGAACAGGGTTGGGATGGAGGATGGAGCAGGAATTGTATGGGAGGAAGGGGCAGCAAACAGAGAATAAGCAGCACATCCCACTGTCACTTTAAAAAAAAATTGGCTGTGCAGGGTCTGCCTTGTGGGGTGAAGGGGCTTCTCTAGTTGCATCGCATGAGCTTAGTTGCCCCATGGCATGTGGAATCTTATTTCCCCAATCAGGGATAGAAAGAATCTGCATCCCTTGCATTAGAAGTTGGATTCTTAACCACTGGACCACCAGGGAAGTTCCCTGCTGTCACTTTTGATCCTCTTGTATGCATGCGTGCATGCTAAGTCGATTCAGTCATGTCTGACTCCTTGCGACCCTATAGACTTCTCTGTCCATGGGATTCTCCAGGCAAGAATATTGGAGTGTGTTGTCATGCCCTCCTCCAGGGGATCTTCCCAACCCAGGGATCAAACCTGTGTCTCTGCATTGGCAGGCGAATTCTTTACCACTAGTGCCACCTGGGAAGTCCATTGATCCTCTTATCCTGCTCTAATTGTTTTAAGAAACTCATCACCACCCGCCATATTGCAGGCTCACGTTGACCCCCCTGGCTCTCTCACTAGAAGGGAAGCTTTGGAGCGAAGGGAGGGATGCTCTTGGAGAGAAGGGACTTTGATTTCTTTCCTACCAAGTCTTTAGTTCAAACAGCTAGCAGATTCTCAATAACCTTTTAAAAAATTTTTTTCAGATTATTTATTAATCAGTGTAAACCCCAACACAATACACCAGCATGATTTTGTGCATTTAAGGGGATATATTCCCTGGCTAAGCAATAAATTATGCAGATGGCTTCTGGAAGACCTTCATTCTAAGCAGCTTTATAGTGAAACATTTCATTTAGGAATCTGGACCTTCTATCTTCAGGTTGCTGTAATCTACATTCATTGGGTGGAACTTGTATTGATCACTGGGACCCAGTTTGTTCTAGGGTTCTGGGTTATTCTTTCTGTCCCAACTGACATCTGGATTGAGCAATGCCAGGCACAGGATATCTGCTGCTGCTCCAGTAAATATGAGAAAGGGAATCAAACAAGGATGCTCCTTGGTCTGACCAATCATCTGAAGGTGAAAGTGAAAGTCACTCAGTTGTGTCCGACTCTTTGCAACCCCATGGACTTTATAGTCCTTGGAATTCCCCAGGCCAGAATACTGGAGTGGGTAGCCTTTCCCTTCTCCAGGGGATCTTCCCAACCCAGGGGTCGAACCCAGGTCTCCCACATTGTAGGCGGATTCTTTACCAGCTGAGCCACAAGGCAAGCCCAAGAATACTGGAGTGGGTAGCCTTTCCCTTCTCCAGCGGATCCTCCCAACCCAGGAATTGAACTGGGGTCTCCTGCATTGCAGGCAGATTCTTTACCAACTTAGCTGTGAGAGAAGACCAATTATCTAGTGGAGTCAATAACTTTTGTTGAATGAAAGCATACACGGCAGAATTTAAGTGACTTAAGAGAAGTGCTGAACTGTGCAGAAGAGAGATTCCACATAATGTGGCATGTCAGGTACCTGTTCAACACCCAGGAGGAAAGGTCTAGCAGACAGTTGGACAAACAGAGGTTGGAGTGGAAGATTTGTTGTTGTTGTTCAGTTGCTAAGTTGTGTCTGACTCTTTGTGACCCCATGGATTGCAACACACCAGGCTCCTCTGTCCCCCACTATCTCCCAGAGTTTGCTCAAATTCATGTCCATTGAGTTGGCGATGCTATCTAAGATACAACCTGATTATGTTTTATCAGATTGAGAGCCTAATCGTGGAGGACGACACCAGTCTGCTGATATCACTGGAAGAATGTCAGAGAAGGGGACAGATGCCACCGACAAGCCTTGGAGAGGGGAAGGGAGAATGAAAGAAGCAGAGATAGCCCAGATGGGGAAACAGGAGAATGAGCATGAGGTGTGGAATCTAAGGGAGGGGCATGTCAGGGAGAAGGAGGTGAGTGATGCCCATGGAAGCTGGCATTTAGTTAACACTCAACCCATGTTTGTGCTGAATGAGGTCAAAGTGAAGCCTGAGAAATGGCTGCTAGACTGTATAATGAGGAATCACTTGTAGCCAACACAAGACATTTTAATAAAGTGATAGATTTAGAAGCCAGATTCCAGTGAGTTGAGGGATGAATGGATCACTTTAAAAATTCAGTGTATAATGCTACAACACAGATGAAACTTGAAAACACGCTAACTGAAAAATGTCAGTCATAAAAGACTGTAAATGGTGTGATTGCATATCTCTGTGAATATACCATTGAATTGTATACTTCAAATAGGTGAATGTATTGTATGTGAATTATATGTCAGTAGAGATGCTACTTTAAAATATGCTATGCTCATATAACTGAATATAAAAAAACAGAGCAAGCCAATCAAAAAATGGGCAGAAGACCTAAATAGACATTTCTCCAAAGAAGGCATGCAGATGGCCAGTAGGCACATGAAAAGATGCTCAACATCACCTCATCATGCGTCAACATCATCATTAGAGAAATGCAAATCAAAACTACAATGAGGTATTACCTCACACTGATCAGAATGGCCATCATCAAAATGTCTACGAATAATAAATACTGGAAAGGGTATGGAGAAAAGGGAACCCTCCTACACTACTGGTGCAGCCACTATGGAAAACAGTATGGAGGTTCCTTAAAAAACTTAAAATAGAGAGTTGCCATATGATCCAGCATTCCCACTTCTGGGTCTGTATCTGGAGAAAACCCTACTTAGAAAAGATACATGTACCTCAGTATTCATATTAGCACTATTTACAACAGCCAAAACGTGGAAGCAACCCAAGTGTTTGAGAGGGTAACAGGCAGGAAGGCCAGGGGTCTCCAAACAGAGGAAATAGGCTGCAAGTGTCAGACATTTTTTCTCTCTCCCTTAAGCAGCAGGAAGAAACAAACTGCAAGTGTCAGATTTTTTTTTCCTTCTCCATACAAAATTAAAAAGAGGTTTCTCTATGGAAATGTTTTTCTTAAGCTATGTTAATGAAACTATGTATTTGCTTTGGAATTTGTCTTTCTTCAAAATGGTTCCACCTAAGACTAACTTTTTTTCTTTTCTCAAACCTTGGGCTGATAATAGCTCAACAAACCAGTATTCATATCAATTGTTTTATGGGTCGGGGATGACACACCTTGTACCATCCTATCTCAAAAATGCATATTGTGGGAGAGGGGTCTGATGAAACGCTGTCAGCCTTGAGGTGTTTCTCTTATCTGATGAACAGCTTTCTAACAGACATAAAACCGCTTGGTAAAGACTAGCAGGGGGGCACTCTCAGTCCCCCTTCTGATGTCTATGTCAGAAGCTTTCTCTGTTCTTTTTCATACTTTAATAAAACTCTGCTACACAAAAGCTCTTGAGTGACCAAGTCTGGTCCCTGCTCCCAAAGCTAAATCTTCTTCTTCGGAGATCACGAATCCAACATCGTTCACCATACGCTATCATGTTCACCAATAGATAAATGGATAAAGAAGATGTGACATATATATATATATATATATATATATATACATATATATATATTTATATATGCCATAAAAAATGAAACAATGCCAAATGCAGCAACGTGGATGGACCTAGAGATTATCATACTAAGTAAAGTAAGTCAGACAGAAAAAACAAATATCACATGATATCACTTACATGTGGAATCTAAAATATGATACAAATGAACCTATTTACAAAACAGAAACAGACTTACAGAGATAGAAAATAGATTTTTGGTTACCAAAGGGGAAAGGTGAGTGATTAAGAATAAACTAGGAGTTTAGGATTAGCAGATACAACAAGGACCTACTGTGTAGCACAGGCAACCATATTCAATATCTTGTAATAAACTATAATGGAAAAGAATATATACATACATACATATATATATATAACTACCTGAAACTAACACATCGTAAATCAACTATGAAGTGAAATGAAGTTAAGTCACTCAGTCCTGTCCGACTCTTTGTGACCCCGTGGACTGTAGTCTACCAAGCTCCTCTGTCCTTGGAATTCTCCAGGCAAGAATACTGGAGTGGGTTGCCATTTCCTTCTCCAGGGGATCTTTCTGACTCAGGGATTGAGCCTGGGTTCCCTCATTGGAGGCAGACGCTTTAACCTCTGGGCAACCAGGGAAATCAACTATACTTCAATAAAAAATAAATAAAAATTTATTATGAAATGTTTTTGCTTACATACCCTGTATTTCATCTACTCTTAGGCACCATCATCAGAAGTATCTTTTTTTTTAATTGGTCATGCTGTGTCACATGCAGGATCTTAGTTCCCTGGACAGGATCTTAGTTCCCTGACCTGGGATTGAACCCATGAAGTAGAAGCATGGAGTCTTAACCACTGGACATCCAGGGAAGTCCCAGAAGCATTATTGTTTTACACACCGCAGAGAAAGATAACAGCCTACCATGTAAACTATGGCACAAAGATATTTTTCTGAAGTAGAAGCATGGAGTCTTAACCACTGGACATCCAGGGAAGTCCCAGAAGCATTATTGTTTTACACACTGCAGAGAAAGATAACAGCCTACCATGTAAACTATGGCACAAAGATATTTTTCTGAAGTAGAAGCATGGAGTCTTAACCACTGGACATCCAGGGAAGTCCCAGAAGCATTATTGTTTTACACACCACAGAGAAAGATAACAGCCTACCATGTAAACTATGGCACAAAGATATTTTTCTTACCACATTGATTGTGAGATGCATTTTGATTTCAGAGAGATTAAATTTTTTAAGATGTGTGCTTTAGAATCCGTGAAATAAGGTACATAGTATACATGTGTGGTTGCAGAGGAGGCGGGCATATATAGGCAATGTATATAGGCATATATAGGCAGGCTGGATATAGGCAATGTACTAAACAAGTATAATAGTCTGAGTACCTGGGTACTTGCCCTTGGTACAGTTGTAGCCCTTTCTAGCCCTTTCTTTTTTCTCCTCCTGTAGTGGTCACCATCTTTTGTTTTGTTTTGTTTTTTGTTTGTTTGTTTTTTAATGTGGTACAATATACATAACATAAAAGTTTCCATTCTAATCATTTTTAAATATACAATTCAGTGGCATTAAGAACATTAACATTGTTGTGCAACTATTTTCAGTATCCATTTCCAGAACTTTTTCATACTCCCAAACTAAAGTTAAATAAGCTGAGTTAAGCAATACTTCTTCATTCTTCTCTTCCCCAGCCTTGGTAACCACTGTTTTACTTTCTTTCTCTATAAATTTGGCAAC